>NC_136904.1:63789112-63838852 GCF_949606895.1 Notothenia rossii
ATTGTGATCATTACTAATTACCTTCTTCGATTTCAAATTGTGATCATTACTAATTACCTTCTTCGATTTCCTGTGTGTCCCCGGGGCCCCCGGCCGGCCCCGGCACCAGGACGGCCAGAGGCAGCGGGCAGTGCCAGCTCCCTTTGGCCTGCTGGAGCTGTTTAAGCTGCAGCAGGGCGGAGAGCAGGGGGATGTCCTGCTCCTCCTGCTCGGTGAGGGGCATGGCGGGGAGCAGCACCATCAGAGCGGCTGTCCCCTGAAGCTCACTGAGCCCCTCTGCTTTGGACAGGCCGTCCTCAGACAGAGGGCCCCGGGACGCCTGGAAGACACACCATGAAGACTATTCAGAACACTTGAGCGACTACGCAAGGTACTTCATGTTATTATCCATCTAAACAAGAGATATATGTATAGAAATATGGCCGGCTGTAGCTCAAGTGTTGAATGAGCCTCTACCAATCAGAGAGGCAGTGGTTTGTTCCCTATCCCCTGTAGTGAACATGTCAAAGTGTCCTTGGACCAGATACTTAACCCCTATTTTCTCCAAATATCCCAAAATAGATACAATTTTGCTGTCGTACATGTCATTTCATATAGGTAAAGCACAAACACATTTCTCAATACCATCGTGAGTGTTTACAGAGTCTCAATATATAATGAAATATATCTGTAAGCTTATCTTTTTTAAACCAACCTATAAAAGGGGCCCTATCTATTCAGTTTCAGGTTCATATCAGTATGTAGTGTCTCCACTGGGACATGTCTCCATGCTTTAATGTTCACAAAGCTCTTTATTTTTCTCATACTGCCTGTGCTGCAACACCTCTTTTCACCCTCTGTCTGAAACCAGAGACCAGTCTGCTCTGATTGGATAGCTGACCGGCTCTGTTCTGGTTGGTCAACCGCTTAGAAATGTCCCGCCTCTTAGCCTTTCACGTAAAATGTGTTGGAGCACTAACCAAAAGAAGGGCGAGTGTTATGTAGTGATGCCATTTAGGATTTTAACCTTGCAGACCATTTACATGCACTAAAACCTATATTACTACAAGAATGATAAAACCCTAAAAGCCTAGAGCCTCGTTAAAATTCATTAAAGAAAAATAACTTGACTTTAGAATGTACTTTGTCACTACACTTCATTTATTTATAATATTTGTTGGCTTAAGTAACAGTTATCGCTTTTGTTTTCTTGAGAGCAGCCGTCTGTGTTAGCAGGATCTCACCTTGATGCTGATGTGAACTTTGTGGGTGTGTTCTCCTCGATCCTGGAGTGTGTTGGTGACACAAAGGGTCTGTAGTGCGCCGTCCAGCTGCTCGTCCCTCCCCTCTGAGTCTTTACCCCCACCAAGCTTCACCTCCAGCCAGTCTGACAGGATCCTGAAGGCAACACACCAGAGAGAATACACACGGAATTGTTTTGATTGAAATCTAAAAAAGGTATTCAAACATCCGCCTTTCATCATCTTTCTGTGCAGCTGCTCACCCGTCTGCCAGGCTGGTTTCATTGTCATGGTCGCTAGGTAGGAGGAGCACAGCCTTCCAGAAGATTCTCTCTGGTGGGTTGGGGATATTCTCTGTCACCAGTGCCGGCAGGTCGAGTGGAGCCCACACTGACTGACTGAGAGAAAAAGGCAGAGAGGTCAGAATGCTGCTGTGTGATACAGATTACTGACTGAATAAACACTCTCATGACTTACTCAAGCAGCTGCTGGTAGTAGAAGTGGACTCTCATCTGGTGGATCGCTTCTTCTCTCATTTTCAGCAACCTTAACAGAATATAAAACAGAATACCTTAACAGATATACTAGAGTAGCATATTCACCAGATTTTCATTAAATCAACCCTTGTGTGCATTCTTATTAATAACAGTTGCTCTGCTGTCCTTAAAAGAGACAAATATTTCCATCAAAATACAATTCTAAATGAATATTTTCACTTTCATTGAGTTCAATGTTTAAAACAACATCTTGTTGCGATCATAAAATACAATATTCATACATTTGTGTTTTAAAAAAAAAGAAAAAAATTGTAACCCATAAAATGCCCATTTGTGACCCGCTCTATCGGAATCAGTCGCATTGACCCGAAGACACATTTTGAGTTGTATACACTGTTGGAAAGAGGATATTCCTAGCTTTCTAATGATATCAGGATTGTTGTTGTGCTCCATATATTAAAGAGCATCTTCCAGGTTAAAGACACCTGTGAATAAATGTGTAGGAAAATGATGAATACACTAGATTTTCCCAAAAATATACAGAAATATACACTACAGTGACATCTGGCGTCGTTTTTGTAAGACATTTTCACTTCCGCATAAAAAAGCCTCGGCACGTGACCTCCCGCGTGTGACGTAACACGGGGGAAACAAGGGGAGAGCGGCCGGTGTAACGTATTAATAAACATGGATCCCAATGCTAGTTTCTACACAGAAGACACAGAAGAAGTTGAACATGAATATTCGAATGCATATGACGGACCACAACCTTATAATTATGAGCCTTCTAGGCGTCCAAGAGACCAGGAGCAGCCAAGGATTAGAAGAAATAACGGCCATTGGAGAGAAATTGAGCTGTGGTGTGAGGAGAACCAGTGGAGAACTGGGCAGCTATCTTGGTGAGTGAGCGGCGTTAGCTACAGAATGTCAGCTAACGTCACATCACAACATTGTGAAGTTAGTTATCATATAACAGGCTATAACTAAAGTAGCATTGATAATATAGTAACGTTACTGGCAGGACTGTTGATACTGATCCATAACAAAAACTAATTGTAATTTTCAAGCAAGTTTAAAGAGCATCTTGCAGTTTTAATTTTTTCTACATTTATGCTTAAACTTGCTCGAAAATTACAATTAAAAAAGTGAATGCAGGATTTGATATGTTTTACGAGACATAAGGGCAGGAATTCAGAGGGAAAGGAGCAATTTTGAGCTCTGTTCTTAAAAACGGCTTTTTTTTAAGGTCATACGTCAAACGCGTCATATTACATCACAAAGGGGACACATCTCCGCTCTCTGACCGCGGGTATAGTAGAGTTGCGTTGAGTAGAGCGGTTGTTTTTTAAGGAGCTGGTATTTTTCGGTAGTTTTACATTGTATTTCACCATTTGTAATCATGGTGCAGTATTGTGTTTGTGCAGGTTGCACAAATACCAGCCTGTCAGGACATCGAGTCCACAGTAAAAAGGACTGGAGCTAGCGTTCGTTCCTGGGTGCGTTGTGCATTCACCTCCCGGCAGCACATACTCCCCACAGCTTCATCAGGAAACCGTATTACTTCTCTCTCTCCCCCCCCCCCCCACCCTTCGCTGCTCTCTCTCTCTCCCCTCCGGTACACAGCACCTGAAGTGTGGAGTTAGGTAACGCTGTGGTGGCTGTACTGCTCCAGCCGTCTCCTTTGTGTTTGTTTGTTTCCCCCTGTCTGTTTTGTTTGTGTGTGCGTGGTGGCTGTCACTCCTGGCTCCCGGCTCAACCTCCACTCACCTGCTGCAATCAGCTGTGCACCCTCCCCGACTACACACCTACTTTCCATCAAGCCATTTACAACGACATATCAACGGAGGCTCCACAACCTTTCTCCGCCAGATAGTCAAGTATCAGCCGTATTTCGCGTCACCCCTCCGGTACACAGCACCGTAGTGTGGAGTTGTATTAGGTAACGCGAGATACGGCTGATACTTCCGCATTAGTTTCTGTTATGGATCAGTATCAACAGTCCTGCCAGTAACGTTACTATATTATCAATGCTACTTTAGTTATAGCCTGATATATGATAGCTAACTTTACAATGTTGTGATGTGACGTTAGCTAACATTCTGTAGCTAACGCCGGTCACTCACCAAGATAGCTGCCCAGTTCTCCACTGGTTCTCCTCACACCACAGCTCAATTTCTCTCCGATGGCCGTTATTTCTTCTAATCCTTGGCTGCTCCTGGTCTCTTGGACGCCTAGCAGGCTCATAATTATAAGGTTGTGGTCCGTCATATGCATTCGAATATTCATGTTCAACTTCTTCTGTGTCGAAACTAGCATTGGGATCCATGTTTATTAATACGTTACACCGGTCGCTCTCCCCCTTGTGTCCCCCGTGTTACGTCACACGCGGGAGGTCACGTGCCGAGGCTTTTTTATGCGGAAGAGAACATTTCTTACAAAAACGACGCCAGATGTCACTGTAGTGTATATTTCTGTATATTTTTTAGAAAATCTAGTGTATTCATCATTTTCCTACACATTTATTCACAGGTGTCTTTAACCTGGAAGTTGCTCTTTAAGCATAAATGTAGAAGAAGAAAAAAACCTGCAAGATGCTCTTTAAGCAAAATATGTCACATTATATAATGACTGTCACCGAGTCATCATTTTGAGAAAAAGGCCTTCAAAGTTTCCTCTTCTCTGGAATCTATTGATCTGATTGATTATTAGCGGAGCAAATGATCAAAATACTAAGGAGGGAAGATATTTTCGTTTGGATTACTGGTCCAGGGGAAGCTTGTGAGTGTGTGTGTGTGTGTGTGTGTGTGTGTGTGTGTGTGTGTGTGTGTGTGTGTGTGTGTGTGTGTGTGTGTGTGTGTGTGTGTGTGTGTGTGTGTGTGTGTATTGTGTTTGTTTCACGGGGAAAACACTCACAAGAAACACCGGCTGTTGTGATGCCAGCTGTGACGTTAAGTTACTCCGTTCTCCGCTTGTAAGTATGCCGTTACAAGCTTCAAAGTTGTATTTATCATCTGAATTGGCCGAAACAAGTTTAATATTCTGAAAGCCAAGACCCTACGCAAATCCATGTTTATTTTGAAATGAGCCGTTGTGACTTCCGATAGCTCGATAGAGCGGGTCACATTGGTTTACATAATTCCTCAGTTTTTTCTGTATACGAAATCAATATTGATTTAGATGCACAACTGCAGTGTCCCAAAATACAGAGGACAGTCGTAACGAGGAGATAGCATGAGAAAATGGCTCAATCTGGTTTGAAAATAGTAAAATATACAATTTTGAGGCCAGGGCTTTAGAATTAAAGTAAAAATAAATAACAGAATATATGATTTTATGCTGTTATGGCTGTATTGATTTCATACAGTTTAAATGGTAACAATTTATGTCCTTACAGGTCTGACTCTGTATAATCTTAAAGTTATTATGGGAACCAAAATTGGATTTCACCCTTGCCAAAAAGGCTTAAATTATTGAAAAAAGCCCAATTTCATTTTTTCAAAAGTCAATCATATTGATGCAGAAGGGTTAGGCCGTGCTTTGAAATGACCCTTGTGGCCACCGTACCTGGTGCTGGAGAGGGCCAGCGTGCCGGAGTTTCCCAGGTCGACCACACCTCGGGCCAGGTCAGCCATGGAGGGCTGGGCGGGGGCGCTGGGGGCCAGAGCCTTCAGTTTGAACCGAGGGTCCACACAGCACGGGGCCGCAGGAAAACCTCTCATCTGTCTCTTCAGCTGCCGACGCACCGCCACCACATCACGCCACCTGGGGGAAGGGGAATAATGAGTAAAGGAACAATTGATTTTCAATCATACATAAATAAATATATACAGTGGGGTAAAAAAGTATTTAGTCAGCCACCAATTGTGCAATTTCTCCCACTTAAAAAGATGAGGCCTGTAATTTTCATCCTAGGTATACCTCAACTATGAGAGACAAAATGAGAAGAAAAAAAAAATCCAGAAAATCACATTGTCAGATTTGTAAAGAATTTATTTGCAAATTATGGGGGAAAATAAGTATTTGGTCACCTACAAACAAACAAGATTTCTGGCTCTCACAGACATGTAACTTCTTCTTTAAGAGCCTCCTCTGTCCTCCACTTGTTAACTGTATTAATGGCACCTGTTTGAACTCGTTATCAGTATAAAAGACACCTGTCCACAACCTCAAACAGTCACACTCCAAACTCCACTATGGCCAAGACCAAAGAGCTGTCAAAGGACACCAGAAACAAAATTGTAGACCTGCACCAGGCTGGGAAGAGTGAATCTGCAATAGGTAAGCAGCTTGGTGTGAAGAAATCAACTGTGGGAGCAATTATTAGAAAATGGAAGACATACAAGACCACTGATAATCTCCCTCGATCTGGGGCTCCAGGCAAGATTTCACCCCGTGGGGTCAAAATGATCACAAGAACGGTGAGCAAAAATCCCAGAACCACACGGGGGGACCTAGTCAATGACCTGCAGAGAGCTGGGACCAAAGTAACAAAGGGTACCATCAGTAACACACTACGCCGCCAGGGACTCAAATCCTGCAGTGCCAGACGTGTCCCCCTGCTTAAGCCAGTACATGTCCAGGCCCGTCTGAAGTTTGCTAGAGAGCATTTAGATGATCCAGAAGAGGATTGGGAGAATGTCATATGGTCAGATGAAACCAAAATTGAACTTTTTGGTAAAAACTCAACTAGACGTGTTTGGAGGAGAAAGAATGCTGAGTTGCATCCAAAGAAGACCATACCTACTGTGAAACATGGGGGTGGAAACATCATGCTTTGGGGCTGTTTTTCTGCAAAGGGACCAGGACGACTGATCCGTGTAAAGAAAAGAACGAATGGGGCCATGTATCGTGAGATTTTGAGTGACAACCTCCTTCCATCAGCAAGGGCATTGAAGATGAAACGTGGCTGGGTCTTTCAGCATGACAATGATTCCAAACACACCGCCCGGGCAACGAAGGAGTGGCTTCGTAAGAAGCATTTCAAGGTCCTGCAGTAGGGCTGGGCGATATATCGAGTTTACACGATACATCGTGGATTGCACTACATGCGATGTCGTAAATGACCACATCGTGAACATCGAGTATTATGTTGTCAAATCAATTTCCCGCCGCGGCCAAAATGAGCTTTCCTTTCTCCCTCATAGAAACAGTCACACACGCAGGCACACAAGCAGGCCCCGTCTAACTTGCACACAAACATTACACACATGCACAGTGACAGAGAGCAGGGCTCGACATTATAAATGGCCCGCTGGCTCGGAAGCACTATTTAGACACCCCGGGCCAGCATAACGTACTTTCCACTTGCCCGCTCGGGCCACTAAAAATATTGCTTAAAACATTTTTTTTTCTTCTGTGGTATAGGTATTTTGACAAGCAATGTTGTTAAATTGTTACATTTATTAACGCTACTGACATAGCGTTTCGTGAGGCGGTTGTCGTTGTTGGGTGAAAAGCAAACAGCTGTTTGCTGCGGAGCCAGCGCGAGCAGGCTCCCGTTTGCCCGTGAGCGCCGGGCAAAAAACTATCTTCAAATAAAAGAAAGTCACCGGAGGAGTTAAAGGACAGTGAAAGGTAGCATGAGAAGAAGAGGGAGAGAAAGTTTCAGCCAGCTTGATCGATGGAGTTGGCATCTAGTGGTGCAGTGATGCGTCCTAAAACCCTTTTATAATCTATCGATTAGATTTATGATTCGAAAATTATAAAAGTAGGGTAGACATGTGGATATTATCCGGCTGAACAAAACGTGCATTTATCAAACAGGTTTGTTTTCCACAGACCTTATTTCCAGCTATTTTCCAAAACCCTGTGGAGAAATCCCATTGCTTTTTGTGAGGGAACCAGCAGCTTACTTCCTGGTTTTAGGACGCGTCGCTGCACCTCTCAATATGATGCCAATATAAACAAGGTCTTCTGTCGGCTGTGTACATCAATGCCGACCTATGCTGACAAGTAAGTGAAGAGTAGACAATATAAAAGGTATTGGCTATAGGGAAATGTCCCAGCAGTTTAGGATAATGAAGGTTCTAATCTAATCTAATACATAGCCATTACATGTCTAACTCCTGATAATGACAGGAAGACAGAAAGCGCATTATACTAATAATAATAATACTACTCAGAATAGCAGACATTTTTGAACAATGACCACAATATCATTATTTTAATAAACCAAATATGAACAATTGAGGAAAATGAGGAAGAACTGATACTGATACAAGTAGTAATGTAGTTAGTGCATAAATTACTATTGCAACAAATTTGTTAATTTTCTTAATTATTAGTCGATTTTTTTAATGCAGACATATGTTGCAGGGACTACTAGAATCATCATACTGGCGTGACTGTAAACATCAAGGGGTTAAATAAAAAAAAATTATGTGTTTTAGAGGACATTTCAGAATATCACGATATATATATCGTATATCGCGATATAGTCAGTAAATATCGTGATATCATTTAGAGACCATATCGCCCAGCCCTATCCTGGAGTGGCCTAGCCAGTCTCCAGATCTCAACCCCATAGAAAATCTTTGGAGGGAGTTGAAAGTCTGTGTTGCCCAGCGACAGCGCCAAAACTTCACTGCTCTAGAGGAGGTCTGCATGGAGGAATGGGCCAAAATACCAGCAACAGTGTGTGAAAACCTTGTGAAGACTTACAGAAAACGTTTGACCTCTGTCATTGCCAACAAAGGGTATATAACAAAGTATTGAGATGAAGGGTTATTGACCAAATACTTATTTTCCACCATAATTTGCAAATAAATTCTTTAAAAATCAGACAATGTGGTTTTCTGTTTTTTTTTTTTTTCATTTTGTCTCTCATAGTTGAGGTATACCTAGGATGAAAATGACAATTGGTGGCTGACTAAATAATTTTTTGCCTCACTGTATATGGTATTTAAGCTACAGCAGCCCCAGCTAGAATGGAATACTGGTAGATTGACGTTGGCCTTATTGGTCACGTTACATGATATTTCTGGTTCTTACCTCTTGATGTACTTGTGGATGCATTGCAGCTCATCTTCAAGGATGGCTTCAACCAACCGAGCAATGTCTGCATCCAGAGTGTCCTCAACCAGAGAGGTGCACACCTGCTCCGTGCATTTAGCCACACGGTCAGTCTTTTCACTCACCGCCTCTCTGAGAACAAAACAAAAAGAGGGTCAATCTTAAATAAGGAAAACCCATCTCTATAAAAAAAAAATGGGAATGGGCATTATTGTCACGTTGGTTTCGTAGGGGAGCTAACCTCCTCTAGGGGGGTTCGGGGGCATGCTCCCCCGGGAAGATTTTTTTTTAAATATTGAAGTTAAAAGCATCAATCTGGTGCACTTTGAGAGCAACATTAGGAGATCTATGGATACATCTCAACACCCATATGAAACAGAACTGTAAACAGATTCTTCTTTTTGGATATTTTACAAATCACTCCCCTTTTAAACTCTATTCTTGTTATTTTTAACAACTTTTTTGTTACTGTATTTTATACCTGTTTTTCATTTAGTCTCTAATGTCTCATTAATAACTATAAAGCGTTCCGGTGCTCTCCGACAGCACTCTAGTCTACACTTCTTTCAGACGAGACATACCACGTGAAGACACGTTACACTCGTGATGTGTTCAAGGAACCTGTCCTTGGCCAGGAAAAACAGGCACTCGCTTGTTTAATTATTTTGCGGTCTAGATTTCTTCTTCTTTTTTGAAGTGAGAAGTTGTCCGTCAGTCAGACTGACGGACCCCCCCACCCCCAAAACGAAAACTCTTCGGTTCAACATAAATTACACAAGTCACCCAAATCAGCTTTAAAAAAGCGGGAGGCACCAAAAAGCGACTAATTTGCATCACTGTATAATGGTTTTAAGTAATCCTGTAAAGCACGTCACTTTGCATCAGACCCCATTAGGACATGTGTTTGACACGGGGGTCCTGGGGAGGGTTTTTTTTAAAAAAAGTTTTGTAAGGGAGCCGTTGGTATGTTCTTCACATGGTATGTATGTGTTTTGTAATATGTTGTTCTGTGTTTTTGCCTAAATAAATAAAAAGGATACGAGTTTGAAAGCTTACTTGATCTCAGAGGTGGCCGTCTCCTTGATGGTCTCATCTAGAACTTCATAGATGAGCTCTGAGCAGAGAGAGAAGCTGAAGTCGACCAGGAAGGCCTCGTGCTCCTGCTTCCTCCTGACACACACACACAAAGGAAATGGGGTGAGCTGTTGCAAATATAGCTGCTTTGTTAACAGAGTGGATACGGCTTTAGAAGAGTAACATTCCAAACAAACTAAACAGTTCCAGAGTCTCACAGCTTTATCTTCACACGTCAATTGTAACTGAATATAAAATGACATTTACAGATTGACTTTATAGTAGGGCTGCTCGATTATGGCAAAAATCATAATCTTGATTATTTGGGTCAATAATTGATATAACGATTATTAAAAACAATTATCCATTTACTTTGAAAACATCCATTTATTGGAGAATTTTTTTTTAACAGTATGTTTTAAACAGTTGATTACCCTGAACTTTAACTATAATTCAACTGAAAAACCAATTACATTTTTTTTTTTTTTTTTAAATAAAATAAATAATTGTTTTATTTAGGTTATGTTGTTTTCATAATCGTTGCAAGTCAAAATCGTAATTGCGATAAAAATACGATTAATTGAGCAGCCCTACTTTATAGTTATCGCAATTGATAAATACTGCCACCGTGTGTTACCAGCTTTTCAAATGAACTTTGATTGTGTGTATGATAAAGGCATGCATTTGGCAGGATACAGTGATTATGAAATCTGCTTTTCTTTGCACCTTTGATAAGAAAATACATTTTATTAAATATGATATAAGCAGCAGGTCTTTATCAGGCTGCAGTGAAGCCTCAGTAGACAGACCTGGCTTCGTCCAGCTTCCGTTTCTCCTCGGTGACACGCTGCTGCTCCAGCCTGATCTCTGTGGAGGAGACGTCCTGCAGCATCTGTCCCAACACCTCGCCCAGCAGAGAGTCCACCTGCACACCGCTCTCCCTGCAGGGCCCAGGCAAAAGGACAGTTAAACAACTTAGAACATTCTTCAGACCTACACTGCCTTTAAACACTAAAGTAAATCAATGATTAAAGTGAAGAAGTGAAATGAAAAGCAGCAGTGTATTTAAATGTAGCACAAGATAAGCTGGTAAAGAAAAGCTGGATGTATAAAATCACTACATTAGAGCTGTTGTGGCGTAGCTGGCTCCGGCTTCTGCCACTTCCATCACTGCTGCTCCAACCACCTCCTCCACCACGCTGTCCAGTTCAGCCACGATCTCCTGCAGGACGGGACACAGCAGGGGTTACTGTCATGGACACACTAACACTAGGGCAGCCAGGTCACTGTTGCTCTAAGGACTTACAACGAATAGAGGCTGAGGCCTTTGATATTCTGGTTTATTGTTGGTCTATATTTTAATAATACAAGTCATGTTTTTGTCTCAATGCATCTTTATCTTCTTCCAGGATGCCATCTTCAGATTCTTTGTTTCCCTAATTAGAACTCTTTCATTCACGCTGGCCTTTTAGCTCAGCCTGCATTTCACTTCAATCATCCAACAAGTACTTTTATAAAATATTCATTTTCTAAAATCAGATTACGGCTGCACAATATATCGTCTCTTTTATTGCAAAAGACTGCAATATTGAGACGAGGTTTTGTTTGAGTTGGTTATTTTTTGTTTATTGGTGCCTGATCAACACACTAACATATTCATTCTACAATAATATGAAACAAAGGAGAGCAGCTTCCCATTTGAGAAGCTCAAACCAGGAAAGCTTTTGCATTTCCTTTAAAGAACTCCAGACTCAAATGATTCATTGATTACCAAAGTATTTGACAATACACTTTCTATGAATTGACTAATTGATTCCCACTTGTGATCATTCTAATCCTAAATCACGAGTATTTCCTTATTGCCAAATCCAAAGAATAAATCAAGGAACCATTCTTGATTAAAGGAAACGCACAATTTTCGTTTTTTTTCCTCTTAAATATCTGAAAATATTCATTTTTTTTCTCTCCTAGATTTAAAGCTTTAATTAACCCTACCGCAGCTCTTTGACTTTGTTTTAATTAATTTTTAAAGCTTTAATAGACCTTGTATGGTGTCATACTGTAACTGTATTGCTCTGTATTGCTCATGGGCTGGAGAAGTGAATTCCAAATACATTGCAGGAAATCCACTAAGGAATGAAGCCGTCCTCTAGAGGGAGCTCTGATGTGTTCTCAGATGAAGAGCGTAGAGATTCTGTTCACCTCATTGCTGTAGACGGGCTGAGGTTTGGGTGGAGGTGATGGGGGTTTGACAGGCGGGGGCTGGGCTATGGGCTGGAACATCTGGGCGTCTGCAGCGGGGGCCGGGCTGTGATACTGTGGCACCACCTCAGGAGGACCAGCTGGAGGGAGCACAAACATGGCGGCCACATCCGGAACCACCTGCGCTACAAACTCTACGCTGGGGGGGGCCTTCAACTCGGCTGCAATAGCTGAGACAATACAGAAACATATCAGCTGGTCTGAAACACACTGACTGTCTGCGTTGTTGGAGCTGTAATGAAGCAGACTTTACAATCATCACCGATACAGACTGTTATATGGGATCTACTATAACATTGCATATACATATACAGTGGGGAAAAAAAGTATTTAGTCAGCCACCAATTGTGCAAGTTCTCCCACTTAAAAAGATGAGAGGCCTGTCATTTTCATCCTAGGTATACCTCAACTATGAGAGACAAAATGGGGGGAAATAATCCAGGAAATCACATTGTAGGATTTTTAATGAATTAATTGGTCAATTCCTCGGTAAATTAAGTATTTGGTCACCTACAAACAAACAAGATTTCTGGCTCTCACAGACCTGTAACTTCTTGTTTAAGAGTCTCCTCTGTCCTCCACTTGTTAACTGTATTAATGGCACCTGTTTGAACTCGTTATCAGTATAAAAGACACCTGTCCACAACCTCAAACAGTCACACTCCAAACTCCACTATGGCCAAGACCAAAGAGCTTTCAAAGGACACCAGAAACAAAAATGAAACGTGGCTGGGTCTTTCAGCATGACCATGATCCCAAACACACCGCCCGGGCAACGAAGGAGTGGCTTCGTAAGAAGCATTTCAAGGTCCTGGAGTGGCCTAGCCAGTCTCCAGATCTCAACCCCATAGAAAATCTTTGGAGGGAGTTGAAAGTCCGTGTTGCCCAGCAACAGCCCCAAAACATCACTGCTCTAGAGGAGATCTGCATGCAGGAATGGGCCAAAATACCAGCAACAGTGTGTGAAAACCTTGTGAAGACTTACAGAAAACGTTTGACCTCTGTCATTGCCAACAAAGGGTATATAACAAAGTATTGAGATGAACTTTTGTTATTGACCAAATACTTATTTTCCACCATAATTTGCAAATAAATTCTTTAAAAATCAGACAATGTGATGTTCCGGATTTTTTTTTCTCATTTTGTCTCTCATAGTTGAGGTATACCTAGGATGAAAATTACAGGCCTCTCTCATCTTTTTAAGTGGGAGAACTTGCACAATTGGTGGCTGACTAAATACTTTTTTGCCCCACTGTAAATACTGTTGAGCAATTTAACTCAGTCATTTTTGAGTGTTTAATTATTTTCAAAATATGTTCAAGTAGATCTGCAAACAATCGTAAAATGAAACAGATAAGTAACTTCAAGACCTGGAAATAACAAAAATAAATGTCCAACTCTGCAACAGCATTGACATTAAGGTTAGTTGAAAATGAAACACTGCCTTTGTTCTTGTCCTAAGCAAAAGCAAGTCCTGCAAATGAAGGAATACAAACTATTTGTGAGTGTTTCGATCAGTAGAAAGGAGGGCATACCTTTGAGCAGGCTCTGTGTGGGCTCAGCCAGAGGGCCCTCTCCTCTGTACTTGTTCTGGGGGTCGAAGCTGCAGGCGGAGGTGTGCTGGGGGGGATTAGGGAGGGGGCCTCCGTTCACCACCTCTCCGATCAGCACACTTCTCTTTGCGAGGATGACCGCCGACTTCTTCTGGGACAGAGGCAGCTCTGGCTCCTGAAAGGCTATCCGACTCAGCTCTACCATACTGTGAACCACATCCAATGAAGATATGAAGAATGGTGTCTTGAACCTCAGGCGTCGTCCAGTCAAAGACTTGAAATAACATGAAGTATCTCAAACTCAGAGCCTCAATAGAAACTCACCCCTCATTGACGTTGAGGCCGTACTGCTGGATGAAGTCCGTTCCCTCTTCAGTGGTGCGGAACATCAACATCCGAACTAAATCCTCCACTGGAAACGCGGTGGATCGTGGACCCACAGTGTGAGCCGTATTCATGATCTTCAAGGCCATAGCTCGGACCTGCACGCACACAACCACACACACACGTTTGTACAGATATTACTAAAGAACAACTCCCACTTCTGTCTGGACAGATTTTATTAGCATCTACTACTTTACCATTACAAAGGCTGTGTGTGGTAAGAACAAGCATAACATATCATGTGTATTAATGCAGTCCTATGTTTAACAAACCCCTATTTAACCTTTTTGTAATAAGATACATTTTCATTATATTATGTCATAGCGGGAACAGTAGCAAGGCTGAAGCTAATAAGAATAGCAAAATGTTACTTAAGGATGTCCTGTCAAATGAAAGGTGTTTGCATAATAAAGACTTGGATAATAATGAATATGTTAAAATGATAGGTATGTCAGTTTGAAGTCCAAGTGAGGTACGTTATGGTGGAAGTACATTCAGTTCCGGATGATCAAAGTTTTGATTTGGGGGTCAAGCCTGGATTGTGCTGCTTAAAAAGACTGTTCGAGGTACTTTCTCGTGAAAAACGTTCGTGAAAACAGGACAAAGACTATTCCCTGGATTGTCTGCATTTATTTCAACGTTATCTCAGTTGAAGTCATTACAGCAGGAGGAGTTCCTGACCTGATTGAAGTATCTGTGCAGGAGGCAGCTGGCCAGGTATGAGGCTCCCTTCACCAGCTTGAAGAAGCGCACAAAGTTGTTGCTGTTGACTGCAGTGAAAACCTGCACGGCAAACTTCACCTCGGGGGAGTTACGCACCTCGTCACGGAACTGCTGGACTTCACTGTATGGACAGGAAGGGTTAGAGAAAAAGCATCAGATATAAACAAAGTCAAGTAACCATGGATATATTAAGAGGACTGGATACAGCATTGAGGCGGGGTCCCGTTCCTTTCATTCTACAATCATATGAAACAAAGAAGAGCAGCTTCCCAATTGAGAAGCTCAAACCAGGAAAGCTTTTGCATTTCCTTTAAAGAACTCCTGGCTCAAATGATTAATTGATTAGCAAAGTATTTGACAACAGACTTTCTATGAATTGACTAATTGATTCCCACTTAGCCTATTGTTGTGTTGTTTGTTTATTATATTATAACTTAGTACTTTAACGCATTTCAGATATGCAACACTAAGCTGTCTGTGGTTCTTTCCTGCTGTAACGCTGCAAATTTCCCCTCTGTGGGACTAAGAAAACTATTCTGATTCTGATTCTTGTGATCATTCTAATCCAAAGTCAAGAGTATTTCCTTATTGCCAAATCCAAAGAATAAATCAAGGAACCATTCTTGGTCAGTGTATGTTTTGGTCATTGGATTTTCTTTTCACAAATGGATATTCAAAAACAAAAAACGACTGGATATTTGATTTTCGTTTTCAAATTGAAAAACCAAAATTGAAATACAAGGCGTATTTCTTTATCATGGTCAAAAATGGATTTACTAAACTTAAAACACGGGATGATTTTCATTTTCTGCTTCTCAAAACGAAAAATAAAATCACTAGAAAACAGAAACAAAAAACTCCCCGTTTTTTCATATTCTGCTACCGGAAGTTGTCTTTCAAAATAAGAGCACAGATGAGGACGGTCAATCCTTACGGTCCATTTGTTTTCACAACGAAAACAGCCAAGACACATTTTGAGCCCAGAAAATGAATGTTATTAAGGGCTGTAAATATAATAGGCCTATTTCTAAAATGGACAACATTGTTTGGAGATTTCAACTATACAGCGATTCTGCACTGCGGTCAGCTCAGCCGTCTCTCGAGTTTGTTGTTATTTGTTCTGCCATTAGTTCTTTGTGAGATCGATCCTGTTGGACTCAGTAGGCTAGTAGTGAAAATACTCCCACAACAAGTACTATGAAGTACTTACTGTTTACTTTTTGAGTAATCCTCTGTCAATGTCCCCTCCTGAGAAAGGGAATGCATGTTTCTCTGCTATTTTGAATCAGCGTTAAAACACCTTTCTTCATGAGACTGATATTGTTATTGAGTATTTTAAGAGGATATGGTAGACATGATATCAGCAATACTGCCAGTCAGTAGTCCGGCAGCAGCATTTTTTTTTAAAGTTAATAACAATATTGATATTATATAGATATAGCATATTTGATGCAGTCTTTCTGAACACTTTTAAAAGAAAATACTGCAAATTAAGAATATTTGTAATGTTCAGATAGTGCCTTAACCCTATGGCATGACTTTTTATTTTGGAAGGAAACAAATGTTTCACCATGTGTTTTAGGAGCTTAGGGGTCCCTGATATTATATCAATTATAAAATGTGAACCCCCCCAAACCCCTCAACCAGGGTTTGGTTTGTTGCCTCAGGGCAACAATGTGCTACGAGGGAATTGAAACACCAAGGACTTCTACAATTCAGAAGAAATAGAAAGAACAACTCTAGATGAATTCAAAAGGTTTTCTTTGTGTGTGTGTGTGTGCGTGTGCGTGTGTGCGCGTGCGTGTGTTTTAAATCAGCGTTAAAACACCTTTCTTCCTGAGACTGATATTGTTGGACAGAGTATTTTAAGAGGGTGGTAGACATGATATCAGCAGCAGCATTTTTACACCTTGGAAAGTCTTTAGAGACTGGCCTGGATAGCTGGTCACAAATATCCTTCAGCAAAGTGACACACTGTCACATGGTTGCCCTCTTATGATGCTGCTGTCTTTTAATATATAACTATTTCTCTGCCGCTAGTTCGTACCTCACAGATTCTTCAGTCTCATCAGCCTCATCCTTCCATCAGTCAACGCCTCCAGCACACTTCCAGTGTCTGACTCCATATGATATTGTCCTGATGCAAGGGTGATGCCCCATGATCACAAAATGTGTGCCAAGGACGTCATATTATGTCTGTCATTAATGTTACATCACCCATTAAAACTGTTTTCTTTCCTGTTTTCTCTTCTCTTAACTGAATAGTCCTGTCTTTAAGTATAATACAATGTAAAGTCCTTTTCCTGCACCATTTTAAGGCTTAAAAAAACAGGCATTTTTACTGTATGAGTTGGGAGAAATGACACAATCAATGGCCCAGAATTATACTTTATAAACTATGAATCTTGTGGTGCTTGAAAAAATACACACTGGCTAAGCCGGCCACGATATATGCCTTTTTTGGAGCCCTTTTTTGCAATATTTATTAAAATGTCACTAGTTATTATTATTATTATTACCCCTATCTGAGAATAATACAAGCAACCATAAAACGCCCTTTATCTAGAGAGCCATTGAAGGCCATGAAGAATGTATCCTTCCACAAATCTTTTTATCTGCTGTATTAATAAAGCTACAACGTGTTTTCAAGTTAGGGCACTATCTGTGCAGAACATTACAAATATTCTTAATTTGCAGTATTTTATTTTAAAAGTGTTCATGAAAACTGCATCAAATATGCTATATCTATATATCTACATAATATCAATATTGTTATTAACTTTAATCAAAGTCAATTTAAATAGCGGGCAAGACTTTCCAAGGGGTAAAAATGCTGCTGCCGGACTACTGACTGGAAGTATTGCTGATATCATGTCTACCAACCTCTTAAAATACTCTGTCCATCAATATCAGTCTCATGAAGAAAGGTGTTTTAACGCTTATTCAAAATAGCAGAGAAACATGCATTCTTGTTCTCAGGAGGGGACATTGACAGAGGATTACTCAAAAAGTAAACAGTAAGTACTTCATAGTACTTGTTGTGGGAGTATTTTCACTCCAAGCCTACTGAGTCCAACAGGATGGATCTCACGAAGAACTAATGGCAGAAAAAATAATAACTTGATAGACGGCTGAGCTGACCGCAGTGCAGAATCGCTGTATAGTTGAAATCTCCAAACAATGTTGTCCATTTTAGAAATAGGCCTATTATATTTACAGCCCTTAATAACATTCATTTTCTGGGCTCAAAATGTGTCTTGGCTGTTTTCGTTGTGAAAACAAATGGACCGTAGATACACGGATTGACCGTCCTCATCTGCGCTCTTATTTTGAAAGACAACTTCCGGTAGCAGAATATGAAAAAACGGGGGGTTTTTTGTTTCTGTTTTCTAGTGATTTTATTTTTTGTTTTGAGAAGTAGAAAATGAAAATCATCCCGTTTTTTAAGTTTAGTAAATCCATTTTTGACCATGATAAAGAAAAACGCCTTGTATTTGAATTTTGGTTTTTCAATTTGAAAACGAAAATCAAATATCCAGTCGTTTTTTGTTTTTGAATATCCATTTGTGAAAAGAAAATCCAATGACCAAAACTTACAATGACAATTCTTGATGAAAGGAAACGCACAATTTTTGTTTTTTCCCTCTTAAATATCTGAAAATATTCATTTTTTCTCTCCTAGATTTAAAGCTTTAATGTTACCCCTACCGCAGCTCTGTGATTTGTTTTAAAAGAATGGAGGAAAAATAACTTTGGACCTGGTTTTAAACACACTTTAAGGACTATAACATTGTTTGTAAAAAACCTTAAAAGAAATGTACACTGATTTACAGACAGGGGCGGCGCCAGGGGGTAGGTTGGAGTTGCTGTGTGCATCTGTCTGTTTGCATCTGTCTGTTTGCGGTGTGATGATGAGGTTAAATGCCACAGCATGCCAGTTGAAACAGTGAATGATCGCTATTGTGTACTTGTGCACCCCACCTGTCACACGGAGAGATACCGCAGGTCCTTCTTTCCTGCAGCGGAGGGTGTAATGGTATTATACAAAAATATTGTAGGAGCACAGAAACAGTGTTCAAATTCTGCTTTTACAAACTTATTTTGGTTGTGCTTACCTTGCAAAGTAATGTTATAAGTGTCAAAGGAATGTTTTAATGTAAATATTAATGATAATATTGTAGCCTGCTCAAGTTAATAGTTATGTCAGTTATCAGATGTGCACAGGTTAGTACATTGGTAAAGTTATTTAGGCAATGTTGTTGGTGGGAGTTAGGGAGAGACCGCCCCTTCCAGGTGTGTGTGTGTGTGTGTGTGTGTGTGTGTGTGTGTGTGTGTGTGTGTGTGTGTGTGTGTGTGTGTGTGTGTGTGTGTGTGTGTGTGTGTGTGTGTGTGTGTGTGTGTGTGTGTGTGTGTGTGTGTGTGTGTGTGTGTGTGTGTGTGTGTGTGTGTGTGTGTGTGTAGGGAGTACGAGACGGTAGGAGTTGTCTTCGAGTGTGGGGAAAAGTCATAATGAGTGTTATACTATTGATTGGTTCTGTAAGGCGTGGCTGTGGCCGTACGACATTGAAGGCTCGTGATCTGTGATCTTGAATAGCGGTGAACGCTACAATATGAACAGGCTCGTGCTTGGCCCACTGGTATTGTTTGTTTATTTATTTGGAAAATTAACTAGCAACGCCGTGCTGTCATATAGCAACTGCTAAGCTACTGCAGCAAAAAAATCCTGGTGCCGCCCATGTTTACAGATGTCTCTTTCCCAAAATAAGTCAACGGGAAATAGCTTTTTTTGGCCACTACGGAAAGTGTGCTTCTATTCCCAGCTCACTTCTTGGAAGATTGGAAGCAACATCTAAAGATGTCATTCCAATGTAATGATTTCTGGAGAAAGGCAGAAACACAAACAGGGGCTTTGCAAATAAATCAAGTGACATTTCACCACCATCAGTAACGGTTTGTGTATCAGTGTTTTTGCTGGACTGACCGTAGGATGTCCCCGTCGTTGAGCTTCACCAACACGCTGTACAGACGGAACTCGGCCTCCAGGGGGCAGTAGATGTTGCGTGTGTTCAGGTCCTGGTACATCTCTTTGAGACTCTGCAGGCACTTTGTCATGTTCTCGTTGTTGATTTTGGCATCAAAAGTAGACATGTGCTCCTCACAGAGGTGGTGGGCACAGTGCACGTGGAAGCGTGTGCACTTCTCAATCAGAGACACCGTGTGAGGGCAGCACAGGTGCTGCTGGATGATGTCCTGTGGGGGGGGGGGGGGGGGAGGAATCACATCGGGCTCCAAAACATGTTCTACTCTCTGCAAAGATACAACTGGGGCCAGAAAGTGTGTTTAACAATGTGTTTGCTGCTATGACTACTCAATATCTGTTACGTGTGTGCACCAATCAGATATCCAGAAATGCATCTTGAGCTATTGAAACGTAGAATTTAAAATTATACTGCAGGAGTATTGCACACGTTTGTGAACAAGTGTTTGGTCTTTTTTTTTTGCTTCTTCATTCCGTAAACATACAATAATAAATGTTCACACACAATGCAACGCAATTATTCTCATGTGTCACAGTGTCTCTCTCGTGTTTAGTCCCTCTAGGCTTTTTCCGAAAGCCTATATCTGCTATACAATACAAACGCATGAAATTGATTTACTTGAAGACAACCGTCATGTTTGTGAGACAGAACCCTCTTACCTTCCTGATGCCGCGCGTCCTGTTCCAGAGGAAGTCGTACCAGTCCCGGTAGTTGTCGTGGCCCTGGTCCATGATCAGAAACACCAGGTAGTCCATGGTCATGCTGAGCACGGGCAGGGGCCGCAGCTCGTGGGGGAGGGGCTCCTCCTGGTCCGCTGACGACCGGCTGTACTCCTTGATGGCTGCTGAGTGATCCACCTGGCGGCAGATTCATTATTTCTCTAAAGTGATCCCACTTGTAGAAACACCATTTGATATACATTACTAATGTAATCCCTTTGATCTTGTTCCATACATTTATTTGAGCACAATAAGACTTTTTCTTTTTATTTAATGATTGGTTTCTCTCTTCATGTACTGGTAACAAACATTGTTTTCCTTATCGTGTTCCTTAAATCCGTAAAAAAAAAAATTTAATCAAATTATATTTTTACTTTTAAATTAATTACCGGTAATAGAAATAGAAAAAACGGTCCATTTGGGGCCCCCAAACTTAAGAACATAATGAAATATTGCTGTTTGAATTTTTTTAATATTTCAATATTTGTATGTATATTACAGGACTGTCTCAGAAAATTAGAATATTGTGATAAAGTTCTTTATTTTCTGTAATGCAATTAAAAAAACAAAAATGTCATACATTCTGGATTCATTACAAATCAACTGAAATATTGCAAGCCTTTTATTATTTTAATATTGCTGATTATGGCATACAGCTTAAGAAAACTCAAATATCCTATCTCTAAATATTAGAATATCATGAAAAAGTATACTAGTAGGGTGTTCAACGAATCACTTGAATCGTCTAATTAACTCGAAACACCTGCAAGGGTTTCCTGAGCCTTGAAAAACACTCAGCTTGGTTCAGTAAACTAAATCACAAGTATGGGGAAGACTGCTGATCTGACTGCTGTCCAGAGGACCGTCATTGACACCCTCCATCAGGAGGGTAAGACACAAAAAGAAATTTCTCAAAGAGCAAGCTGTTCACAGAGTGCAGTTTCAAAGCACATCCACAAAAAGTCTGTTGGAAGGGGGAAATGTGGCAGGAAACGCTGCACAACCAAGAGAGATGACCGCAGCCTTAACAGCATTGTGAAGAAGAGTCGCTTCCAGAATTTGGGGGAGCTTCAAAGACAGTGGACTGAAGCTGGAGTCCAGGTATCAAAAGTCACTGTTCACAGACGTGTCCGGGAAATACAATACAATAGCCGCATTCCCATGGTCAAGCCACTTCTGAACTCAAGACAACGGAAGAGGCGTCTGACTTGGGCTAAGGAAAAGAAGCACTGGACAGTTGCACAGTGGTCCAAAGTCCTCTTTTCAGACGAAAGCAAGTTTTGTATTTCATTTGGAAGTCAAGGCGCCAGAGTCTGGAGAAAGGCTGGAGAGGAGCAAAATCCAAGTTGCTTGAAATCCAGTGTGAAGTTCCCACAGTCAGCGATGGTTTGGGGAGCCATGTCAGCTGCTGGTGTTGGTCCACTGTGTTTCATCAAGCCCAGAGTAAATGCAGCTGTGTACCAAGAGATTTTAGAGCACTACATGCTTCCGTCTGCTGAAAAGCTCTATGGAGATGAGGAATTCATTTTCCAGCATGATCTTGCACCTGCCCACAGTGCCAAAACCACCAGTAACTGGTGTACTGACCATGGCATTACTGTCCTCGATTGGCCTGCAAATTCCCCTGACCTGAACCCCATAGAGAATATGTGGGGTATTGTGAAGAAGAAGCTGAAAGACACCAGACCCAACAATGCTAATGAGCTAAAGGCCGCTATTGAAGCATCCTGGGCATCCATAACACCTCAGCAATGCCACAGGCTGATTGCCTCCATGCCACGCCGCATTGATGCAGTAATCCGTGCAAAAGGATTCCCAACCAAGTACTGAGTGCATTAATGGACATTTTCAAATGTTTGATTGTGTTTTGCTGTTATAAATCTTTTTTTTTTACTTGGTCTGAGGAACTATTCTAATTTTTTGAGATAGGATTTTTGAGTTTTCTTAAGCTGTATGCCATAATCAGCAATATTAAAATAATAAAAGGCTTGCAATATTTCAGTTGATTTGTAATGAATCCAGAATGTATGACATTTTTGTTTTTTTTAAATTGCATTACAGAAAATAAAGAACTTTATCACAATATTCTAATTTTCTGAGACAGTCCTGTATATTTATTTAAGTCCAGCTTTACTTTGCATTCCTAGATTGAAGGGGGGGCATACTGTAGCATGTGTTGCAAACCTACAGATTCATTTTGAAATTGTCTAGAAAAACTGATATATGTAGTAACGGAGCTTTACCATCTCAGTTTCTGGGAAGACCTCGAACACGCTCAGCTGTTTCCGTGTTTCCCTCATGTACCTCTCCTTCTCCGGACACATGTCGGGACACGTCCCAACAAACACCTTGGAGAGGACCAGGTCCGTCCTCCGAGGCCGACCTGCGAGGACACATTGAGCACACAGTTAGAATGCCTCTTCGGTTTTTGAAGTCACGTTAAAGACTGCGATAGATTGCCGAGTGGCGGCTTCACCTTGGCGCAGGATCTTGTCTCGCTGCTCCAGCAGGCGGAACTTGTCCTCAGCGGTGGGAGCCAGCTGTCCCATGAGGTGGAGGAGGGAGGAGGGGACGGGGCGCTCAGACCCCGGGGCCTCTGAGCTGCTCTCTTTCTGCGGCTCAGTGTCAAACTGCAGAGCTTTGGCTAATGACGACTTCTTCACAGGAGAACTGACAGAGGAGGAGACACCGGGCAGTCAGTCACAGCATCACAGAAACATTCTTTCTAACTATACTCGCTTGTGTCCATTGCTCCACACTTGTTAGCATTAACTCAAGTTAAAACTAAACAGTACAATGATGACTAGGGCTCTACTGGAAGTTTTTTTTTTTTTTTTTGTAGCCTTTATCGAGGTTTTCAAAAAAAATAAAGATTTGGTTATCTGGGGCTGTATTCACAAAGCATTTTATCTTAACGCTAGGAGTGCTCCTAACTTGCGCTAAAACCTTTTACGTAGGAGTTTTTACTTAAAAGTTATTCACAAAGCCGCTGAGACTACTCATACTAAGGATTAATCACTAAGAGTGAACTAAGAGTGACGCGCCGTTGCTATGGATTACGGCGATTCTCGTGCATGAGTTTAGAAGCGGTCAGTACGGTGATTGGTTGTTCAGAGCAGGCGGTCTCGCTGAAACTCATCCGCAACATCCCACAAACGAGCCCACTAAATCACCGAAAAACAAGGAAATAGCCTAGGCTAGAAATGTATTCCTATCAAATAGTTATGGACAGTGCAGTTAGCAGAATACACGCATGATGACAAGTTTGTGCAGACCACGATAATGACGTTGTATATGCACGTTAAAGAGAGAGAGCAAACAATAAAAATACGTAAATTGCATTAAATCAAGGGGGCAATTAAAAGCACCCTGCAAACTATTATCCAATGAGCATATTTCCAGCACTTAAACACTTTCAATAACAGCCCATACCGCCGTTCAAGTCCCCCTATCATGATGAATGAAAACAATATGCGTGTTGATGGAATGTACTTTCTTTCTATCGACGAACACGTCCTCATCTTTTGATGGCGCAATTATTTTTATGTCAATAGCACCGACCACACCGGGCATACCTGCATTGCCATGAAGTTGGCTTTGATCCTGTGTAGTTGTTGATTGTCCAAAGAAAACCGGATAAACTGTTGGATGATATGTGGT
This sequence comes from Notothenia rossii, assembly GCF_949606895.1. NCBI lineage: Eukaryota > Metazoa > Chordata > Actinopteri > Perciformes > Nototheniidae > Notothenia > Notothenia rossii. Next base: position 63,813,255 of record NC_136904.1, read on the forward strand.
CTAGAGAGCGCGTTGATGGTTTGGTTTATGGCACGGCTGACTGATGGTTGCGATATTCCTAAATCGTCGGCATTGCAAAGTTGCATTTTCCCTGTTGCTAAATATCGTAGTGTTGCCAAACATTTTATTTCCGGACTAATCGGGTTATTCCTGTTAGTCGGGGATGTTATTGCATCCCGCACTAATTCCACAACAAGTGTGATACCCTCAAGATTTAGCCTATATCTCTTGATCAATTCACAGTCTTCCATTTTCTCCAAAACATTTCGTCTCGCAGCCATTTTCAGATTCTTTGTGAATAGGTCTTACTGACTTAGGAGTCCTCTCGAGGACTTTTAAGCTCTCCCAGACTTAGGTGCTACTTTTAGGCCTAAAATACTTTGTGAATTGCTCTGAGTGAATACAATTAGGAGTCCTAAATTTAAGACTGACAAGCCCATTATGTTTAGGAGTTTCTCCTAGATTCGCCAGTTAGGAGCTACTTTTAGCCCTAAGATCCTTTGTGAATACGGCCCCTGGTGTCATATTTGATATCGTCATCACCTTACAATAAATCCTAAAAACAAAACGGATTGAATTAAATGAGTGTGTGAGCCATGAGTTTTTAGCACAGTGAATAGTGAATATGTCGTTTATGAAAAAGTAAGAGCCAACAAATATAAATTAGAAACAATATATTCTATCAGATAAAAACACATTGTGAAATCTCTTTCTTCAACACGTTTTGATGTTTGGACTTAAAAACTGTAAGATATTATGACACTAACAATATTAGTTTAGTGTTAACTTTATCTTAAAAGTATATTTGCGCTAGCCCAATGAATACAAATGCATTGAAAATACTCAAATGTTGGTATAGAATGTAAATGCCAACATTATGAATGTTTGTTCTGAACAGTACTGGTAAGACTAACACTGTGAAGCCGGTGTGAGTGTATCAGTGTACCTGCGGCTGAAGGACATGAGGCTGCTGAGTGCAGGACCTCTGTGAGCACCCTTCCTGAGGGGGGAGGAAACATCTTTGGACTCCATGTCCTCCTGACTCCCCCCCTCTGCCTCCCCTCTCTCTGCTGTAGCTCTGCTCCCTTTGTCCCCTGGACCTGAGGCACAGAAAACAACATGAGAAAATCCTGCATTTTATAAGAGCTTTGAAACAGAAATTTTAAAAACAATTAAAGGTCTTATTTTAAGATAAATGAATTCAATGCCTTTTAAGGATATGCAGGACACGTGTAAAAGAAAATAAGAAGATACCTGCTCAAAAGTCTTTACATAAGTTCTTAAATTCCCTTTTGCTTGTAGGTCCGTACCGATAGACTGTCATATCTACACAGCGGAACTGGGCATGCTAGGTGCTAGCAAGTATATCCATATGAATGATATGCCAACTGTAGAATAGTGAACGTACTCTGCTTCTTTCTCTGCCACAAGAGGAGGAGTTCATGTCTGTGCAGGAGTTTGCCTTTCTTCTTTGCCTTTGCTGCTGATGCCTGAAAGATAGTGAACAGTGACGGTAAGCCAAACATTTTTGTGATTTTAATGATTCAAACAATAATAAATAAATATGTTTAACATGATCTAGTAATGAAAAATAAGATCGGAGGCAGAAGGAGACTGCAGTCTCCCAGGAAGTGGAGGTTGGTCAGAAGGTCAATGTTTACAAAAAAAGAGCAGATTAGACACTCAAAAATAGACACCAAAAAATAACCAGTACCATGTTCAATTACTCACGTTTATTTGACACAAATGTCATCAAAATGGGTTCAGATATACTGTTCTGAAACTCTGTATTTGTTTACAAGCAGATCTTGAATGCTCTATTGAGGAGGAAGTGTAGAGGCTAATGATGTATCATTGTTTCTTTATCTATGATTTCAGCAGAAGAACAAGTCCGCTACCAGACAGCAGCCTTTTTAAACTACATGTTCACATTTGGAGGCTACTGTATAGTATCGATAGTTGGTAAATGTATTATATTTATTTAGAAAAACCCAAATATTAGAGTTTCCAACCAGCATATATTTTTGTGAAAGGAGTCTCAAATCCCAACACGCAAATGTAACCTGATCAAACTCAATTTACAACCTGTAGATGAATACCAAAGGAAGGTTTTAAAATAACCGAAACTGATGTCATCTGTTGAGTTCAAAGTAAAAAAAGTTCATATTTGTTCATGCATTTGACTAATTTGATTTAATAACTTAAATTTCGTAGTAACATAGCCAACTCACATGATCATCAAAGTGAACGATGGCCAGATTCTTGCCGGGTCGGCAGTAAACCTTCCGGACTTTCCCGAAACGACCAAAGTGCTTCTCGATCACTTCCTTCTTGTTGAGGGCAGGAGGAATGTTCCTGCACTGCAGGACGGTGCAGTCGGTGGGGGACATGCCCCCCAGGCTCTCTGTGCTATCCCTGCGGGAGCCGCGTCTCACAGGGGTGGTGACGCCACTGGGGGCCGAGTCTTGGGCTTTGGGTGAGTCTAGAGAGGGTTGATGGGTAAAAGGCAGACGACAAGATGAGTACATTCTGAAGAGGAAATCACTCAAATTCATTTATGATATTTAGTTAATCTGCAGGATGTCTATCGGTGTCCCTGTGCTTCATGAAAACCAAACGATATTGTGACGGTTATAACATCAGTAGAAGGAAACAAAATGGATCTATGCAAATGTAATATTGGTACCCCTCAAAACTCCTCATCAAAAATGTAAAACATTTTTAAAAAGGGCCCTATTCTGTTCATTTTCCGGTTCATGTTTGTGTTTTGTTTCTCTGGGACATGTCTCCATGCTTTAATGTTCAGAAAGCTCTTTATTGTTCTCATACTGCCTGTGCTGCAGCACCTCTTTTCACCCTTTGTCTGAAACCAGAGACCGGGCTGCTCTGATTGGTTATCTGGCCAGCTCTGTTGTGATTGACCAACCGCTTAGAGATGTCCCGCCCCTTAGCACTTATGTGTTAGAGCAGGGATGGCAAACATACGGCCCGCGGGCCAGATCCGGCCCGGGAAGCATTTCAGCTTGGCCCACGGAGCTGAAGGACTTTGCTAAGTAGGCTGTGAGAGGAGGAAAAAAAACTGCTATTTTGAATCCTTCCACTAGTGGGCGCACTACCGCACCGGTACCAGTGAGAGCGCAGCCAGACTGTAAAACAAGTGATGAGTAAGAGTAGTGAATGCAGTCAATAACCTCTGACACCCTCATCCCCAAATGTCTCTGTCAAAAAAGAGAAAAGTGGACACGGAGTGCCGAGTTTTCCAAGAAAAATGGACTGCATCCTATTTTTTTACAGAGGTAAATGGAAAACCTGTATGCTTGGTGTGTTCGCAGCAAGTTGCTGTGCTCAAAGAATATAATATTCGCCGCCATTATGAGACTCACCATGGAGAGAAATACGACTGCTTGCAAGGACAACGGAGAAAAGAAAAGATAAATGACCTGCTATCAGGTCTAAAGAAACAACAGGCCATTTTTACCCGGAGCCGAGATATAAGTGACGCAGCAGTGAAAGCCAGCTATCTCATCGCTAAAGAAATAGCATCAGCCTCAAAGCCATACTCTGAGGGTGAGTTTGTGAAAACATGCATGCTGAAGGCTGCAGAAATGGTGTGCCCTGAGAAGCGACAGGCTTTTGCCAACATTAGTCTAACGAGGAATACAGTGAAGGATAGGATTGCCGATCTTTCAGCAGATTTGGATAGCCAGAAAAAAACAAAAGTCAAGTCATTCGTAGCATTTTCAGTTGCAATCGATGAGAGCACTGACATTACAGATGTTGCTCAACTGTCCATATTCATTCGTGGTGTTGATGAGACTTTGACGGTCACCGAAGAGTTCCTTGAGTTGGTTCCTATGACAGACACCACTAAAGCGGATGACATTTTTAGCGCTCTCGTTGAAGCACTGGACAGGGTTGGAGTGGACTGGACCCGTGCTGTCAGTCTGGCTACAGACGGCGCGCCATCAATGATTGGGAAAAAAGCAGGTGTTGCAACGAAATTCAGGGAGAAAGTACAAGCAGCAAATGGAGGAGATCGTTTTTGGACATTCCACTGTATTTTGCACCAGGAGGCATTGTGTTGCAAGTCGTTAAAAATGGATCACGTCATGAAAGTGGTTGTTCAAACGGTTAATTTCATCCAAGCCAGAGGGCTGAATCACCGTCAGTTCGACAGCCTCCTCAGTGATAAAGACATCACCTGTAGCCTACCATATCACACTGAAGTAAGGTGGTTGAGCCGAGGTGCCGTGCTGAAGCGTTTTTCTGATCTACGCGAGGAAATTGGACAGTTCATGGAGAAAAAGGGTAAGCCAGTGCATGAATTAAAAAACCCAGAATGGCTGCAGGACCTTGCATTTATGGTGGATATTTCAGAGCACTTGAATAATCTGAACATAACGATGCAAGGTCGCAAAAAAGTTGTCACAGAATATTATGACAGCATAAGCGCATTTAAGTTGAAGCTGGCTTTGTGGGAGACACAGCTGTCAAGTGGTGACTCTGCTCTGGAGTTACTTCTGACATGAGACGGTACAAAGACAAAATTACGGAATTGCTGCGGGAGTTTGAGCGGCGGTTTCAGGTCTTTGGTGAGCTTGAGACAGAGTTTGCAGTTTTTCGCTCGCCATTTGCAGTTAAGGCTGCTGATCTGCCCGTCGACATACAACTTGAGATAATCGACATTTTGATCAGGATTTAAAGGACAAATTTGCCTCGTCGGACTTGTCCACATTTTATCGGTATCTTTTGCCAGGATACCCCAAATTGACAGCCCTGGCAGCAACGGTTTTGAGCATGTTTGGGACCACCTACCTTTGTGAACAGGTTTTCTCTGTAATGAACATTATTAAAACAAAGCTGCGCTCAAGACTCACCCACAAGTGCCCGAATGAAATAATTAAATTGGCTGCTAGTCAGGATTTTAAGCCTGATATTGATGCCCTTGTGAGGGCTAAAAGATGTCAAGTTTCAGGAGCAAATTAATCAGTTCTGTGACCTCAGTTCTGTGAAAATATGAACCTACTGAAATATTTGAAAATGTTATATTATTCTGTCACTGAACATTGTGTATTATAATGTCAATCAGCAGCTTCAATAGGCAAAAAAAAGTTTGATTTGATGTGACACTGTGGCTGCACTGCCAATATAAAAATTCTATATTTTCAAGGCAAGGGAGGTAACTCAAACTCCTCACTTAATAGCTCCCACGTTTTTATTTGTATTTTGTGGTGAGTCAGTTCAGGTGGAAACTGTGATCTGTTGTAAAGAACATGTGTGTAGCACTTGAAATTGCACTTGTTTGTCTTAATACAGTACATTTCAGTTTGTTCATAACGTTTTGCGTCTCATTACATGTGGACATTTTCCGAATACTTGTAGCTACTTATTTGACTTAAACAGAAATATTGTCGTTATGTAGGGCCTGTGGGTTATTATGCTATGATGTTACTGGTCCGGCCCACTTTAGATCAAAGTGGGCAGTATGTGGCCCCTTAACCGAAATGAGTTTGCCACCCCTTAGCCAACAGAGATGCGAGTGTAACATAGTGATGTCACTGTTTTTAATATGTTTTTCAACAATAATGTAAATAATGTTTCAATAATTAGCATTCTTAGAATTCATAGAATCATATCGCAACTGCAAACATCTGTCAAAAATAATTGTAATCAGTAATTGTTTTCAGATCAGAATGCAGGTAATGCAGTAGTTATGATGTGTGCCTCGCTCTTACCTGACTCCTCAGCTGTTTCCAGCTCATCTCTGGCTGGTGCTTGCACTGCGGGGGGGGGTGAGGCAGCACGTTCGTCAGCCAGAGCTTGGACGCTCTCCGTCTCCTTTGTGGCCTCTCGCATCACAGGGTGGGTAGTATCTTTACGAAGACAGTTTAGTGCCCTCCCAAATAAGCCAACTGGTGGGCCGCGGGATCTCATGAGGGGCCTCTTTGAAGGCTGCCTCGGTGAATCTCTTCCATGGACATCCTCCTCCCCCTCCTCTCCTGTTGCAGGCTTCTCTGGACCGGTGCTGGGGGCCGTTAGATCTTCCTTTCGTTTGGTGCCTTTGCCAAGTCGTGCAAACACATTTGTTTCTCCTAAATTGCTCCCCTTTTCCTCTGCCTCAGCTCTGGTGTCACTATAAGCGGGGGGCTGACCAAAATTGGTCCCTCCAAAAAGTGGTGCGGCCTGGGGAAGGAGGGATGTGGCTGAAAAGCTGAAAGTGGATGGGGTGGTGGGCTCTGTGGTAGTGCTGGAGCTGGAGGGCGCGGCTGGCTGGGAGAAAGTGAACTTCAGCGGGTTGGAAGGAGCGTTGCTAGTGTCAGTTGTTAGAGGATTGTTTTGAGTAGTGATGGAGGGGGCTGCAGCCGGCTGTGAGAAGCTAAATCCCGGCAGCCCAGGCTGGGCTCCAGTCGTCGTAGAGAAGACAGAGGCGGGGGTGCTGCTGCCCATGGAGCTGGAGGTTGTCTGGGACACAGTGCTGCCAAAAGGTGAGCTGGTCATAGCAGTAGTTTGAGGGTTAGCAGGCTCGGGGCTGGAACTGAAGATGGGTTTGAAAAGTGCCTCATTGGCTGGCTTGAACGTGGATTTGGATGATCCAAAGCCTCGGCTCTGGGTCACACTCGGAGTGGTGCCGAATCCACTGGTGGTGACACTTGTGGATGAAGGTTGTCCAAACACAGACTGTCCAAAACCCGGGGGCTGAGGTTGTCCTATGGTAGTGGTGGAGCCAGACATCTGGGCGTTTCCAAACGCAGAGGGCTGTTGGCTAAATCCTGGAGCCTGCCCAAAAGCAGACGCCTGTCCAAAAGAAGATGTCTGTCCGAAGACTGAATTAGGGTTCTGCGCGGCAGTCTGTCCAAATGCTGAACTCTGGTTCTGTGTGGCGGCCTGTCCAAAAGGTGAACTCTGGTTCTGTGTGGTGGCCTGTCCAAAAGGTGAACTCTGGTTCTGTGTGGCGGCCTGTCCAAAAGGTGAACTCTGGTTCTGTGTGGCGGTCTGTCCAAATGCTGAACTCTGGTTCTGTGCGGCAGTCTGTCCAAATGCTGAACTCTGGTTCTGTGCAGCAGTCTGTCCAAAAGGTGAACTCTGGTTCTGTGCAGCAGTCTGTCCAAAAGGTGAACTCTGGTTCTGTGCAGCAGTCTGTCCAAAAGGTGAACTCTGGTTCTGTGCGGCAGTCTGTCCAAAAGCTGGTGCGGTGCCACTACCAAAGCCAGAGCTGCTCATTCCTAACGCTTGCTGTCCGAATGCTGGAGCCTGGCTGATTGTTGGCTGCGAGGGAGGCTGTGTTGATGTCTGTCCAAAGGCAGGGGTCTGTCCAAAGATGGCATTTCCTTGAGACGGGGGCTGATTTAAGGCAGAAGGTTGTCCAAACGCTGTTGGTTGGAAAAAGCCCATAGGCTGGGGCTGATTGCTAGAACTCTGCTGTCCAAATGATGGGAATAAACCAGCCTTCATTGTGTTACTTGGGGCCTGGAAAGCTCCACCTTGTGGACATCCAAACGGATTGGATGGATTCATGGCGCAAGTATTAGCGGATGTTTACTATCCTTGGCTAATTGTTCAACGCTATGTTTCTCATACAGGCTTTCGACCTATAACACCATCCTCGTCTGTCAAGCTCTTCCGTGTAACAACCTGACGCGTAAAAGTCAAAAGAACACGTTCAAGGCAGGAACAGATAACAACACATGACACAGTCGCTAGCATAAGCTAACCCTCCAAACATTGTTTAACTTAGCTTAGCTTGTTCCGTCGCCATTAATGTTTTTATATCGACTCAACAACACAACCCTTAGGATATAAAGCAAAAGTTGGCATATTTCAAGAGAAACAAAACTCACCGCTCAGAGTTTGTGTTTGCTATGTTGACTTTTGGTTCAGTTTGGTTCAAACCTAAACTCACGTTGCCACATCCGGTTCCGGTCCGACACATATTTAGGTCCCCCGGAAAACATTGCGACCGTTTTACTGCTCTAACCGGCTGTGAACGGTCAAAGGACCACTTTCATTAACGAAAAAACTGTTCTAATGTATTGACAGTATTACCTTATTCCATTGTCCAGAAGAAGCTTATATAATATTTCTGGGGACCTAATTTGTTGCTATCGTTACTCACGGGACGTGTCACCTTGCTCTCTGTTGACCGGAATGGCTGAACATCGCTCGTGGCTAACGCAAAGCTGACCAACCGTTCTCATAAGCCCACCGTATTATAATTATTGTAACTGTCCGTCGGCGGAAGGGAGTTGGTTTTACCGTTGACACATGTGTCAGGAATTTCTAAATAATATTTTTTTCTTTAGATCTTTTTACGCCGAATTCTAAAATGGGAGTAATACTGCGGAACCTCCAAAAGCAGGTCCCCCTCCGCCGAGCCCGGCTGCGGAAGGATGTGGAGACGCTGCGGCACATCCTGGGCATCCAGAAGTTTGACTTGGGCATCGTCTGCGTGGATAACCACAGGATCCAGCAAATTAATAACATATACAGAAAGAAAAATGTGCCAACAGATGTCCTCTCATTTCCATTCTACGAGGTAAATACAACTACATGTTAATAGATAGATAGATACACATTTATAAATGTGCTTCTACATGCCATATTCCACTACCATCTCCTCTTTTTTAAATATATTTTCGTATATATAGATAACAAATGGTCTATGTCCTGTATTATTCCAACTATTAACATTTTATTGTATTTATCATTGAATTATCTTTAGTTTTTTCTTATTTTCTGTAAATATGAGTTGTCTTATATAAGGATAAGGGCAATCAAAAACAAAACAACTGATTTATCAGAACAAACAGAAACTAAATGCATGTGTGCACCAATACCTGTGTGTACCTATACCTGTGTGTATTTGTGATATACATATGCATTGGGATATATATTTTTGAAATCCTCTGGAGCAGAGAGAGGAGCTGTGGATTATTGCAATTGACAAAGTGTTTCTTAGGGTCCAAAACACTAAATGTACAACTTAAAATAAAAATGTTTAGTTTATTTAACAAAAGAGAACATGTTCAATGTGAAAAGTGACAGTAGATATAGATTAGTTGCAATTTGGTGCTATATATTAATTTTAAAAATAATAATAATAATTTAAAAAGAAATATAATTTATTTTTATTTTAAAACACCTTAAATCTCAGGGGGGGGGGGGTACGCGGGGCTCCGTTGGAGGGGCGCAGCGCCCCTCCAAGACAATCGTAGGGGAAACACTGGGTTCATCTTAATATGAATCCTCTTCCGTAGTCTTGTGTTATACCTTTATTATTACTTTGTTTGTTTTAGTTTGTCTAGAGTTAAATATGAAATTGTAACAAAACTATTTACTTTGTTAACTAATTTCAGTGTCTAATTTATTCTATTTACAAATCTTAATAGTCTCTCTTCTGTCAAATGTCTTGCCAATAAAACCTATTCCGTTGAATTGAAAAATGCTGCTAAGCTTCATTTGTTTTATTATATAAGATAATATCATTCCTCTGCTAGTTTCTTATGGACTTCTTGACACAATCCCAATTGAAATGTGACTTTGACCCGTGTTTAGGACCTGAGGCCTGGTAAGATGCCCCTCCCCCTTCACAGGGACGAGCAGAACCTCGGGGACATTTTCCTGGGGGTGGAGTATGTGATGAAGCAGTGTCAGGAGGAATCTCTGGATCTGCATGGGACCCTCACTGTGAGTACTTCTCTGTACGCCGGCCAGATCAAATTCAGTTACGGCAAATTTTTAGAAATGCAGGCTGATTATTTCACACACTATGACTTCACAACCCTGCTTGCAGTGACTTTGTCTGACTATAGCTCACATTGCTCCTCTTTTGGTCGTGTTTCAGGCTGTCACGGCACATGGGATCTGTCACCTGTTAGGGTACAGACACGAGACAGAAGAAGAATGGACAGAGGTGAGTGTGGGGATCACATGGGGAAAGGATTTTGATGTGAACACATTTAAAGAGTCACTTTATCAAAATACAGAGTAACATTTTCTGTCTTAACTCCTGAGTTGTGTAGGAAAGTTTATGTTTTTACATCCAAATAATTGTCCTATATTTCTGCCTCCACTAACAATACAATTGAGGCGTTTCGTATGTCTTTTTTACTCGCCTCTGGGATTTTTTAATCTAAGATATTTGTCCAAAATGTCTTTCCATAGCACTCTCCTCATTACTCTTGATAATCTAAAGAATGGGACATTTTCTTTGGTAATACAAGTAGTTCCAGAAAGGTTTTGGGATTGCGAATTGGCTGTTGTATTATTCATTTGTAATTTCTTAAGCTGAGACATTTTTTGGTTGAAACCTTAAAGATAGGCATTTCAAAACAAACCATTAAGATACATCTCTGATATACTGCACACAGTATTTTTCATATTTTTATTGTACATGATTTTTATATATTTTAATTCAAAATATGTTTTTAATACAAAGAAAAAGGTTTTGATAATCTTTTTGTACTTAATTCCTATTATTGTGTTTGTGCACAATAGTACACTACAGCCAATTCCTTGTATGTGCAAACCTACTTGGCAATAAATCTGATTAGCAAGAGATCTGAGTGAACTGACCCTTTGCACGTAAAAGGGCACAAACAAGATACTATACATTTTTTTCCCAGCATTTTTCCACTATCCATCTCTAAAATGCATTTGGTTTAATCCGATAAATCTGAACACATTTAGTATGTTGGAACCCATTTTTCTGTGCTGGCTCGCACAAATCTGTAAGAATGTTTAGAATAAGTTAAGCTGTTGTTGAATATTGAGTTTTCTTAAACTACACTGAACAAAAATATAAATGCAACACTTTTGTTTTTGCTCCCATTTTTCATGAGATGAACTCAAAGATCTAAAACATTTTCTACATACACAAAATAACCATTTCTCTCAAATATTGTTCACAAATCTGAAAAAATCTGTGATAGTGAGCACTTCTCCTTTGCCGAGATAATCCATCCCACCTCACAGGTGTGGCATATCAAGATGCTGATTAGACAGCATGATTATTGCACAGGTGTGCCTTAGGCTGGCCACAATAAAAGGCCACTCTGAAACGTGCAGTTTTGCTTTATTGGGGGGGTCTGGGGGGGTCCGAAAACCAGTCAGTATCTGGTTTGAGGGTTAGGGTTAGGGTAATGTTGTGAATCGAGTGGCCTGTGTTCGTCATCCTTAACATACGCCTGCCCATACCATAACCCCACCACCACCATGGGCCACTCGATTCACAACATTACCCGAACCCGAACCCTAATCCTCACACCAGATACTGACTGGTTTTCAGACCCCCCCAATAAAGCAAAACTGCACGTTTCAGAGTGGTCTTTTATTGTGGCCAGCCTAAGGCACACCTGTGCAATAATCATGCTGTCTAATCAGCATCTTGATATGCCACACCTGTGAGGTGGGATGGATTATCTCGGCAAAGGAGAAATGCTCACTATCACAGATTTGTGAACAATATTTGAGAGAAATTATTATTTTGTGTATGTAGAAAATGTTTTAGATCTTCGAGTTCATCATGAAAAATGGGAGCAAAACCAAAAGTGTTGCGTTTATATTTTTGTTCAGTGTATATCTAGTCTTTGGGCACTTGGAAATACTTTTCTTCTATGAATGTAATGATATTAAAGGAAAATACAGCAGCCCCATTCTGTAAGAAAATGGCTGAAAGGGTTTATGTGCACTATATGAATTAGTAAATGATAAAGTCAATGTGAAGGTTGTTTGCATGGCAGCATAGGGGCTAATATGTTTAGAAATGTTTCCAGATGCTGCAGAGGGAGAACTACATCCTCAGTGAGTACAACAGACTGACAGGGAGGAGCCTGGAGCCTCTGATGAAGAGGTGCAGTCAGGACAGGTGACAGCAGGCGGCTCTCTTCACTCTCTGGTGCTTCATTTTGTTTTCACTACCCTGCAACCATGGACTTGAACCGCCTGGCAGGCAGTACAGTGGCATGATGGTGGATGTCCTTTTCCAACACTGGATTTGAGTGTTATTAAAGTGTTTTCAACATCAAACAAAAAAGCCTCTGCACTTTCACCAGAATCTTTTATTAAAATCTGCTTTAGGAAGAGTCAGTTGTATATGAAGGGTAGAAAAAGCTGTTCATCTTTACTTCACAAATACATCATACCCTCTTCACACTGCATCTGGGACAAATGTAAATACAAGGCTGACGACAAAAAAATGGGAACATGTCACTTTTGCCTGCGGTGGTAAACGTCAATACTGTCCTAATAAATCCCACTAATATGGCAGGTATCAATATCTGGTTATAAACCATGTTTTATAAAGCTGTTAAATAGATTTTCTTCTGTTGGGAGGAACTCTGCAGACACCATGTTTTAACATTACACATTAGCCATGGTGAACTCAATGTGATTTGACTTTTTACAGTGGTCACAAAAACAGCTGTACAACCAGTGTCTAGTATTGGAATAACAAAATACTTCCTTTAAATCTTTCTCTAAGCAAGCACGCCTCATAGGAGCTATATGAACAGCTCTGTAGACTGGCCTTAAAGATGATGCGCTTAAACACATTAGGCTAAAGCTAGCTTCCCTGGTGGTCTAGTATTTATGACTTCTATTTGCTGTGGCGTATCTTCACAGGTTCATTCAAAGGGAATCAACCCGATGTTGCAATAAATAGAAAATCTGTTGGCTTTTTATAAAGGAGAAATCTGACTTACACATTGGTGACAGACATTTTCAAAAGCGACAAGGTTGTGCATCTTTCAAAGTAAAGCTAGTATACATATTTATAAAAGTTTTCTTGGGAGGCACAAAGTCAAAATCCCCAAAAGAGAAAAGTAGGCTTTAGTGAGAAAAGCTCAGTTAAAACAGACTGTTATTGAGCCTTTCCCCCGAAATCTATAACATTGAGACAAACACACATGAGTTGGTAAGTCACGCAAAGCAACAGTGAGAACTCACTGTTGCCCTGGGTCCACACTCTCGGACAGAAAGCGGATTGCAATTGGCCAGTTTGTGCCAGAACATAAATATTGCACCAAATGTACCCGCTAAATACAACACCCCCTCTAACTCTATAATAGCTTATACTCCAACATAGAATATATCTTTAATTAGTTTATATGGGAAATAAAGGGTCTGCAAAACATACATGTCATGAAGCACCAGTAGCATCTGATGTGTGAAAGAACGGCATTGTCGAGAAACAAATAAAAAAACATTTACAAAACCTTTGTTTGACTCTGGCCCCAAAAACATGGAGGCAACATTTGATCCACTGAATATTTGTAACTGCATGTCTGGTGTGTTAAAAAAAATGTCTTTAGCACCCGTGTTGGCATGTACAGGTGCTAATTTAACAGAGCATTCAGTGATCTGTAGAGGGAAAGGAGGGCCTGAAGACCGCCACAAAAGGACAGCAATCAGTCGTTTTCCAGGTTGTTCAGAGGAGAGCTCCATCTGTTAGGGTGCAGCGGTGGGTGGGTGAGTTGGTGTGTGTGTAGCGCTCAGAGGGGCTGCAGGACATTCCTCCCTGCTTCTGAAGGGTTGCTGGCTCCAGATCTCTCCATATCAGACAGCTGCTCAAACATGTCCCTGAAGACACGAGAGGAAGTTACAAATATCAAAAAAGTGAAAGTATATCATGTTGAAAAGAGTATAAAAATATGAAATATATTTTCCAAAAACGTAAACAAGTACTGGTATGTCAAAATGAAATGAGTCATAGTTAAGTTCAAACCAAAAGGTCTAAAGTATGTCTATAGAAGTTGATAAAATGTCATTAAATCAGTTTAGTATAAAACAGAACCGTATAAACAAAATCCAGCAAAAAAAACTAATGGCACAGTATAGTATGCTAAAACATATGTACATACATGAAAAATCATATATTCTCCTGACCAACCACATTCTGCTATACAACGACAATGAATAACTACCTCATTCAACAGCCCCTTCGAAACATCTGAACATCCCTTTAAACAAAACAAAAAGCGTCTTAATCCGGATCAAAGACGATGGTCATGATTGCTTTGTTTCACCCTGTCAAAGAGAGACCCTCACCCTACACAGTGGTTGTTTAACAGAGAGCCTTCTGGTTGTTCTAACTCACTTGTGCATGTAGAAGAAGATGTATCCACTGCGGTCGCGGTCCCTCTGGACAGCCGCTTCCTGTGTGCGTGACACGTCCAGGTCATTGAAGGTCAGCCACGACTGCTTCTTCATGTCGTACACGTCACTGATGTAATGGCCTAGGGAGGGAAATAAACCACTTAGTTTTGAACACTAGGAAAAGGTCTCAAACGAAAACTATTCCAGTTGTTCTCACTGGTATGCGAAATGTGCAGCAGCTTAAATTGAGTGTATGCTAGGGCTGCACCCGAATATTAATTTGAGTACTATTTGGGTTTCAATTTCGTTATTCGTTTTTTATTTATTGAAAACTCCAATATCAACGTAAGAGCGTGTGCCTCTTCGGGGGGTGCTAACACTTAACCATAAACGTTATCGTTTACTTTCTCCGTCTTTATATGTAGATATTACTTTTTCTCCGTTAATCTCCGTCACATCGTTTCCATAGCAACAACAACTTCCTGTCAACAGTGCTAACGGCCCCTACACACGGTGGCGTGCGTTGTTGCTTGCCGGCGGGAAACTCGATCAACAACCAATCACATGAATCTCCCGCCCCAGACACACAAACACGCGGTTTGATTGGCTAGAGCTTGCACTGCCATATGATTCGACTGGCTGACGCCTTCGTAGAGGCGTCAAAAGTAAAATATTGCTCTACTTCTGCAGCGAGCACCGCGAGAGAAGCTACGCTTTGCTCCCACAATGCAATTCGGCGAATCGTGACGTCACCCCATTCAAAGTGAATGGGCAGAAGCGTTGAAGCGGCAACGCACGCCACCGTGTGTAGGGGCCGTAACTCTCCTCCAAAATAAAAGCATGTCCATACAAAATAGGAAGCCAAGCCAAATTACACTTAAGACGTATACAACTGCAACGAAAGTAACAAATATAATGCAATATCGTTTTCAATTTCAAAGAACACAAATTGGGTTACATTAACAAATAACTACAAAACAATAATACTGTAGAATAACTAAATGAATGCAGTGAACAAACCGAAATACACGTGGAGAAGCGGCACGCTGCTGATTACTACGCCCCCCACCCCCCCCCCGAATATTCGCTGCTGATTCTTACCGAATATCCGGCGCCCGAAAAATGGTATTGGGACAGCCCTAGTGTATGCACCAGTATGAATCTTTATCACATATCTGCTCAGGCAATGAGACATAACATGCAAACCACTCTTTTACACTATTTACCACTCATTCAAAGAGGTTAAGAGTGTCTTCTACACAAACGTGGCACTGTGCTGCTCAGGTATGATGTGCTGACAGGAGTTCTGACATCCTGAAGGGTTCCGATTTGCTCTTTTTGCAAAATGGCATCATTCAATTAACTACAGTAGGGTAAGTATGCATTAACACAGCTACATGGTGGATAGCAGCACACATGCACAGTGCTCACCGGAGGAGGAGCTGCTCCCGATGTGACTCACGACACTGATTAGTCGGAAAGAGTTGGCCAAGTCTCCGCTCTGTGGAATGAAACGTATCCAAGGTTACTCTGAACTAAGGCAGTTCAGTGTATCTATTATAAACGACATATCCTTTTTTTGTGAAGGAAGGTTTTATACAATATATTTAAAGTATTTGGAAGTTGATTTTCAGTTTATTGCAGAAATGAATACGAGAAATTGATCTGGACTGTTCTACTTGTTTAAAATCACAGAGCAGATGTTGAGTACCTCAGCGTTCCTCTTCAGGTTCTCAGTCTCAGCTTCAGTGTACTCCATGTCCAACACGTCCTCGTTGCCTGAATCCTCGTCTGAGCATAGTAACTCTGGCAGAGAGTTGTTGAACTCTGGTGTTGGGGAAGGAGAAGATGTTGATACTGGTCAGGCATTTCCACACCGCTGAGTCAGATTCAACAGCGTTATTATGTGCTCTGAGACCTTCACAGAAAACATATGATACTGTGTCCGTTTGCTTTGCACAAATACGTGTAAAGCAGGGGTATTTTTGCTGGAGTGAAAAATGAAACTGAAATTGGGAAAAAGTCAGTCAAAGATGTCTTCCCCTCTTGCCTACCACTTCACCACCCAACAGATTCTGCTTCCTCACCATTACCTGGCACTGACAAAGGTTGCATGCCTCCACCAACCAGTCAATACTTGATATTATTATCATAAACAGCATTTTGATTCATGGGTTATGGCCAAAAACAGGTTTTGTGCCGTCCCAGCGAACTTAACCACCAAATTCAAATCAGTTCATCCTTGATTCCAAGTGGACTTCTGACATCAAATTGAAGATATTAGCTACAAGCAGTCTTGAGGTATCATGTACAAAAGAATGGGGGGATGGACATCGCAAAAACATGATGAATGGTATTCCTTCCATCAAAGACGCTCAACTCAAAACGATGCATTTCAGTGATGTCACCGTCTAGCTACTCAACATGAGATCAATGATACCTTGCAGGCTGAGCTCGGTGGCCCTCTTCAGATCATCGTCCTCTCTCAACTCCTGGGCCTCCTGTGTGGGGGGAAAAGTGGATACAATGAAATTCAGTGAACAAAGTGTACAAATAGAACTTTTTGTGCTCTGGTGTTTATTGTCTGCTTGCTCAAAAAGAACAGATTTTCACTCTATTAGACAACGGTTATTATATATATATATATATATATATATATATTAGGGATGTCCCGATCACCTTTTTTTGCTCCCAATCCGATCATTTGATTTTGACAATTTGCCGATACCGATTTTTCCCGATCCGATCTTTATGCAATGCATTAAGAGGAAAAAAAGCATTCAAGTTGTCCCTTAAGGTTATTTTTTTATTTAAATTGGATATTCTATCCAACATGGATATAGCTTCTTTTTTTCACAGCAGCATTGGATCAGTTCAGTTGTGCAGCATTGGATCAAAACAAAATAAAGCTTTCAGTACTCATTAGCTTACTGCTACAATTAGACACTGCGCCCTGCCCACTCTGTTGCCAGATTTGAGAGAAATAAGCAACCAGGTCTATGAAAACAAGCCCCAAAGAAGCAACACATGCATGATGTTGTGTCATTTGAAACCAAAACTAAGGCCTCAGGATGACTTTAAGACTTGAACATGGTAATTTTTGTTTAGTATCATTGAATAAAAAAATTAAAAAAGTATTTAAAAAAAAAAAAAAATCCGATCCCCGATCTTTTTCTCCCGATTCCGATCTTTTGAAAATCACGTGATCGGCTCCGATCCCCGATCACGTGATCGGATCGGGACATCTCTAATATATATATATATATATATATATATATATATATATATATATATATATATATATATATATATATATATAGTGCTACAACATTCTTTAGATGTTCCAGATGTGCTCTTACATGCTCCTGGAGGCTCTGGGCCAGCGCCTGCTGCAGCTCCTGCTCCTCCCTCTCCTGATCCTGATCCAGACTGTACTGCTGCACCCAGTCCAGCTCCCCCTGTTGCTGCCCCCCCTCTGGAGTCTGGTTCTCCTTGTTCTCGTCCATGGTCAGGTCCAGGGAGTCCAGCACATCTAGGCGAGATAAACACACACAGGTCAGTTCACTTAAAGGAAGAATTCTCCCACAAAGTGACCATTTGTTTTTCAATGACAAGTTTTGAAATCCTATTGCTGTTATTAAACATGGACCCTGTAGACTTTTTTCAGTTTTCCAGTTCTCTATTTCCCGTGGAGGCATCTAACAAAGTAAATTATACAAATTATTATTTTAAAAAGGTTACATATTTATTTAATACTTCAGCATTACTTAAGTTATGTCAAGTCAATCTAACAAAGTTTAATCATTACAATGTTAGTTTGCTTAACCTGTTGAGCCCTGAGCCTGTTTTCCAGGTCTCAGGCTCGAAAATGACGTTCCCAGAACAAATGACTATCTTCACTTCTAAACGGGTTACATTAATAATCTTTTTACTCAAAGCAATGATAAACCTGTGAGTTGGATGTAGAAAAGTCAGAATCAATATAGAATTGTTTTATTTTAAAGTAAATTCAGATTGAACATAGTATAAAAAATGTAAATTATAGTGTCCGTCCAAAAATATTTTTTTACTTGTAGTGAAAACCACGCTTGAATGATGGGATAGTAGACTAAAAGCTTTAGGAATCCAAACTATAACATATAATAAGTACCCTGTATCAAGATTGATGCAAAAGAAGTGACATTTGACCTTTTTAGAGAGATTTAGCAAAAAAAAACTTCTGTGGTCATTTGGGTGGATTTGCCATATTGCCGTTTTTGCTCCGTAAAGCTACGTTATGTGTTGTCTGGGTTTGCCTTCGCTGTCCTGAGTTCTGATCGCACAGGGATGATACTTATACCTCTAGAATCTGTGGAATCTCAGTTCTAAATCTGTTTATGCAGATCCGATAAGTAATAAAGTATTTATACCGTGAGTTCTGTGCTAAGTGCGTTACCATTTTTTCGCTCAGGGCTAATTCAGAGGTTTGTTATTGCCCTTGTGTTTCGTATAGCTAAAAATGGTTCATATTGTCTGATAGCTGAGTTTCTCACCGTTAAGTGGGTATGACACATTCGTAGTTTGTTAAATGTTAAAAAGCCCTCAGACGCTGTTTCCGGTACCGGGGGCATGGCGCTTAACTGGTTATGACATGAATTTTGTCCAACCCAGTTTCTATGTATATCTAGAGAGCCCCATATATCTTATTTTTAAAATGTATCTTTGTTATTACTGACTGCTTTTATATGGTCACTTACTTTATAATTATAAATAAAAAAATATATATATATATATAGTTGCTTACTTATTTGATGAATGTGTGCTTGTCTCTTTATTTAACATGTTAGCCTACCTGCAGGCTGTTTGCTGTCTGTTTCCAAGAGATCGGTGTGATAGGCCAGGTCATGGGCGTCTGTGTCCCCGAAGCCTGTGTCGGGGCTGCTGGTTGGCTCATCCTCCATTGGGGGCGGGGCCGAGAGCCCGGCCTCTTGACGACTCATCTCCAGCACGGCAGCCAGCATTTCTTCATCATTTATGCCACTGAAGTCTGCTGAATCTATGGCTGCTCCTCGCTGAAGACACATCAAAACAGTGTGGTAACACAAGCAGAGGGAAACATGATCGTAATCATAACTGTGACGGTCTATCAGCGGTACCTCTTCCGGTCGCTCATCCTCGTCAGGCAGACAGCTGCTGAGGCGTCGCTTGCGGCTCACTGTTGCTTTACTGTTGGGCTCCTCTTCACTATCAGAGTCCAGGAGGCTAGACGTGCAGCTGGAGTTGGCAGCTTTGCCTCCAATCCTTCTAGACAAACACAATAAGCTCAGACCAAAGCTTATGTGATTGGATGAGTCACGGGTGGGCTATTTTTTTATAAGCTATCTTACTGCCTTCCCGCTTCATCAAGCTTTGTTTTCTTATACCTTGACAGTATGTTTTAATATTGAATCCGACCGAGCAAAGAACATGTTGCTGCACATTTGAGTGTAAAGCTTTAATGTTGTTGCCAATGTAACTGTATATCTTTTTCATGTTTCCTACAGAACTTACCGGAGAGGAGCTGTCGACGAGTTGACACACTGCGACGTTTTGAGTGTTCTGGAACTTGAGAACAACAAAGAAAACGTTTAGAAACCTAAATATTTCACTTAATCTCTCAACCAAATGAGACTAGTGTTATGCATCGTAGTCAAATCAATAGCTCAACAAATGACTTACATGGAGGACTGGGAACTCCAGCCAAGGCTAATGGGGGCTCGTGTGGATTCAGTGCAGTGGGACAGCAGGGTCAGATACCGGGGGATCACCACCTGCTGGCCCAGCTTGCTGTTCAGTGACAGCTGGGCGTTAAAGCTGTAGCGCTTCAGGTGGAGGATGAGCACTCTGTGGGGAGGAAACATCACAAATCAGAAGTGTGTCTACTAGTGAACAACAGATGCTTACAGGAAGTAGCTGTTGTGATTCATGCCTTATGTTTGAAATGCAGTGTTCAGTTAGCAACAAGTGTGACCGCTTCTCATGCATGAGAACTGAAAAATGATGTGTGTACACACCTGGGCAATTTGCTAAATTTATGTGTAACAGTCGCCGATTTCCCATTGCACTTTTCACACGAGTACTCAATTTCCTCCATCTGAAAAAGAAAAAGTAACTTCTATCATTGCACATTCAAAAATGGTATATGTAGTTTAGACTTTTCACTTGAAGGTAACTGCAAAACAAATGGAACAGTTGAAAAGTGGCTGAAGATTAATCAGTACTATAAGCTGTCAATGAGAGACCCTCACCCTAAAAAAGAGATCCAGAGAGTCCTGGATAGAGCGGAGTGGAAGCGTTTTCTTCCGCCGTGGGAGGTCGATGGACAAGTCATTAAACTGTTCTCGCTTGTTAACTACCTCGCCACATCTGTAAAGGAACATGAAGGCATAAAACATTCTCCAGATTCACATAGAGTTTTGGCTTTCAGATAAATAAGCAGGAGACAGGCTCACCCTTTGCATGTGATGGTGTGCTGCACCTCAAACTCCATGTTGACCGCAACAGGGCAGGTGTAGATGCGGGACGTGTCTGCCTCTTCACCCGGCTCTGCTTTTGCTGCTGAGGACGTTCCCTCCTGGCCACTCTCACGCGCCACAGAGGACGAGGACCACGCTGCCGCTTCGTTGGACCAGTTCTTGTTCATTTTCTCCACGTCGTCCTTTAACTGGTCCAAACACTGGCTCAGGAACTCATGAGCATCCTGGTGAATAATGTGATACACATGGACTTTAAAAAGCATAAAGAATAAATACAAAAGGTGGGTTATGTTCTGCTTCAGTGTTCACAAACACAGAGTTGAGACAGACCATCAATTACGGGATACGGGTGGAAATAAAAACAAAACTTGTGAAATGCATGTGTCCAAACCCCTTAGTTAACCAATACAAAATATATATTTTTTTAGTATATCATTGTTTTGTTTGACATCTGTTTTTACATGTTTGCACTAAAATGTGTATGAGCACTATAAACAAACAATTGCATCTTGTGATAAAGTGTGTGCCATGTCCTCCATCTGCAACAACCACATGACATTTGAAATATTAGGGTACTTGAAGAATTGAAAAATTGGTCACAAAAGAGATCTTACGTTCTGCATGTTTCCAGAGAACCGCTCAGCTGTGGAGGAGATGGCGCTCTTCACTTTCCTCAACAGGTCTTTTTTTGTTTCTGGACATCCCACATCCTTCTTGGCCATAAGGTGTGCAAACCGCCTGCAGGCAGTGAAGAGGCACAGAATGAAACACTTTCATGCAGGTTTTGAAAAAGGAAAGGATAGGTTTGAAAAGCACATCATTACAGGTCTCCCTTTAATCCATCTAGACCAGTGGTTCTCAAAGTGGGGTCCGCGACCCCCCGGGGGTCCGTGGCACTCTGCCAGGGGGTCCGTTAAAAGTTTTCAGATTCATTAATTTAAATTATCATATCATTTTTTTTCATTTTTTTTTTTTTTACAAAAGGCTTCATAGTTCAACAAATAATATTTTTCTTTTTTTAATCTAAAATAGTTCATAGATTACGTTCTAATCTAACACATCTATACATTTAAAAATCAAGCGTGTCACCCGTTACCGTGGAAACAACATTAACTGGTACGTCAGTCAGAGAGTGCCGCTGCTAGCATCATAGAGATATAACACGGCTAGCATACTACGAAGATGGACAGATTTTTAAAACGACCGGTTACGGCTACAAATGAAGTAAATGAAAAACAAAAAACAAAAGTAAGGAAATACGATGAGGAGTATCTCCAATATGGATTTATTGAAGTGGAAGGGAAACCGAAATGTCTGATATGCCTGCGGTGTCTTGCCAATGAGGCAATGAAGCCTGCCAAATTGAAGAGGCACCTCGAGACCAAGCATCCAGATTATGCAAAAAAAGACCGGGCTTTTTTTGAGAGGAAGGGCGAGGACTACCGCCAGCAACAACAACGGATGGTTAATGTTACGTCTGTTTCTGCTAAAGCGCAGCGGGCCTCCTACCTGGTAGCGCAGAGGATTGCTAAGGCGCGAAAGCCCCACACAATAGCGGAGGAACTGCTGCTCCCTGCTGCGGTGGATCTGTGTGAGGTGATGGTGGGGAAAGATGCGGCTGCCAAATTGAGAAGTGTACCTCTGTCAAATGACACCATCAGACGACGAATTGAGGACATGTCTGCTGATATCAAATCACAACTGCTGGAAAGACTGAGAGGTTCTAAATTCGCGGTTCAATTGGATGAGTCCACTGATGTGTCCGGCTCTGCGCAGCTCATCGCGCTGGTTCGCTACCCGTGGGAAGGAAGGATTCAGGAAGATTTTTTATTTTGTCAAGAGTTGACGGGGCGAGCAACAGGTGAGGAGATTTTCAATGTTATAGATATGTTCATGGAGACTGGCAATGTGAGTTGGGAGAATTGCATTGCGATTTGCACGGATGGGGCAGCTGCCATGACCGGACGCAAGAGTGGGGTGGTTGCTCGTGCCAAGGAGCGCAATCCAATGATGATAGCTACCCACTGCATGCTGCACAGGCAGGCTCTGGCATCAAAATCATTGAGTCCTGAGCTACAGTCCGTTCTCAGCACGGTGGTATCTGTGGTCAACCACATCAAGTGTAAGCCACTGCAGTCCCGTTTATTCGGCCAGCTCTGCAGGGAGATGGGCGCAGGACAGGACACCCTGCTGTTCCATTCAGAGGTGCGTTGGCTCTCCCGTGGAAAAGTGCTACAGCGGGTGTACGAACTGCGCTCAGAGCTTTGTGAGTTCATCCAGAATGACAAGCCAACCACTGCAGCACTCTTCTCGGACCCCGAATGGATCGCACAGCTTGCCTACCTCGCAGATGTGTTCAACTCATTGAACGATCTCAGTTTGTCCGTTCAAGGCAGATATGCCTCTATCCTGGAGGTAAGCGACAAAATGAAGTCATTCCGTGCCAAAACAGCGATCTGGAGAAGGCGGGTGCAAAATGGCATTACAGACATGTTCCCCCAACTCACAGAGTTTTTGGACACAAACCAAATACCAGCTGAGATTGTGAAAAATACAATCGGTTTGCATCTTGCCTCCCTTGGTGACTATTTCAATGACTATTTCACTGACGTTGACACCGATGCCTGGGACTGGGTGCGCGACCCCTTCGTTGCCCATACATCAGCGCGGGGTCTCAGTGGAAAAGCAGAGGAGGAGCTGCTGGACCTGGCATACGACGGGACGCTGAGAATCTGGTTCGGCCAAGGGGGTTATGTGGACTTTTGGCCTTCAGTTGAACAGGAGTATCCGGAAATCGCTGCTGTTGCCATGCGGGTGTTGCTCCCCTTTCCAACCACATACCTGTGCGAGTCATCATTCTCAGCGCTGACCTCCATGAAGACCAAGTACAGGGCTCGGATGGAAGTGGAGAACGACCTACGTGTATGCCTCTCATCTACTTCTCCAAGGATGGAGAAGTTGTGCAGCGAGAGACGGGCCCATATCTCACATTAATGGTAAGAGCATGCTATATCTCTCTCTGTGTGTGTGTGTGTGTGTGTGTGTGTGTGTGTGTGTGTGTGTGTGTGTGTGTGTGTGTGTGTGTGTGTGTGTGTGTGTGTGTGTGTGTGTGTGTGTGTGTGTGTGTGGGTGGGTGTGGGTGTGTGTGTGTGGGTGTGTGTGGGTGGGTGGGTGTGTGTGAGAGCAACAGAAATGTCAGATATGTTGCATTTGATGATTTAGTTTGATATGTGTGTCTTCACTTGCAGAGAGAAGCAATCAGCTTCATGGACTGCCTTGCATCACTCCAATAGTGTCCAGAGCTGGCTGCCATTACAAGTAGTGGGATTTGGGATTGTAACAATGCAGTTGCAGTTGTTTTGCAATTTACTTAATATATGTTGCAATGCAGGCATGTGTTCAATTGTTTATAGCCTGCATTTATTTTGTGATTAGACTTTTATAAATCATTTAATTTTAACTAAGAGTGAAACACTTGATGTTTCATCTTTATGTGTGTGTGTGTGTTTGTGTGTGTATGTTCTGAAATGCACTTCAAATTATCACTTTTCTCTTGATTTCCCTTTGATATTTTGTTTAGGTACAGTGTTACTTGCAGCTAATTGATTGATTGTTTTATGGGTATTCTGTGTTGAGATGGTGCAAATATTTTTAATACATATCT
The DNA here is from genome assembly GCF_949606895.1 of Notothenia rossii. Lineage (NCBI taxonomy): Eukaryota > Metazoa > Chordata > Actinopteri > Perciformes > Nototheniidae > Notothenia > Notothenia rossii. The sequence goes on from NC_136904.1 coordinate 63,837,504, forward strand.
AATATCTTTCTAATACATTTCTCTTGTGTTGTTCTTTCACATAACTAAGACTATAGAAGTGTAAAAAAATAGGCTACGTCAGATTATTCCAAGGGACATACATGTCAAGTCAAGTACATTTTTATTTATATAGCCCAAAATCATAAATCAGAATGAGGGGGTCCTTGGTGTATTCTCTATCTTGTAAGGGGTCCTTGGCTGCAAAACAATTGAGAACCTCTGATCTAGACGGCCTAATGTAGTACCTGAGCAGTGCATTGATGGGGACCTTCTTCCACGGGATGCTCTGCCTCAGCATGTCATTGGAGAAGGAGGGGAGGCTGAAGAGGGACTGCAGTATGGCGTTCATGTAGCAGGTGTTGCCCAGGTTGGAGAATCTGATAGAAACATTTTAAACATTAGGATGATAATAAAAAGGGAAAGAAAAAAACTCATCAAGGCCTTCAATTGGGTTGGGATAACATAATTTGAGACACTATCTTTCGCAGGATTTGCAGTTGTATGCGAGGTTACAAATTTAAAAAAGTTCAAAACGAGGGCATAAACAGCTCTTTTTTTGTTCACAACGTCGAAATAATTGAACTCCAGTTTCTCTTTACAAAGCAACTGCATATGCTCATGTTGTGTGCAGCACATCTGGCTTCTCCTTACCCTTGCAGGGGGGGCTGAGGCTGGGCCAGGGTGGACAGCCTTTGCTTGTTCCAACCGCCGTAGTCCAGAGTGGGCCGGACCTTCTTGAAAGGAGTGGAGTGGTTTGGCAGCATCAGGCTCCTCTTGGCTGAAGAGCTCTGTGCTGTACTGCATGGCCTGTGTGGATTTGTAGCACACAGATGTGACCCACTGGCGTCACAATGACTTCATGCTCTAACTAGACAATTATATTGAAGTGCTCTTTACATTTCTCCATTCAATTGTAAGTGCACTTGACCTAAAGTTGTTTTCTTAAAAAAAAGAAAGAGTTCCGTTTAACCGCACAGCTCTAGTGTATTTGCATGGAGAAGTAAATGTGTCGTTTAAAGCAGGTATCTTGTGCCTTACAGCTGAACAGAAACTCACCTGTCCAGGAGAGAGTGGCTCTGACCGTAGTCTTTAGTCACAGACCGGCTGCCGTAAAAGGACGTGGGCTGAAGGGGAGTTGAACTCAGTGAAGCTGTCGGTGAGGAATAAAGGAGTGATTGAAAGTAAAGACCAAACGTTTGGGTCTGAATGAATAGGTTCAGAAAGGTAAATAGAGTGGTGCAGAAAGGAGTCTTAAAACACGGAACACTTAGCATTTGACCACCTCAGGTTCTCACTCAGTTTGTTCATAGCCTTAAGTTAGACATTTACTTTTGGCGATACATTGCATG
>NC_136904.1:64455097-64633049 GCF_949606895.1 Notothenia rossii
ACTCAGGAAGAAGGCATTTGCTCAAAGGATGGAGAGAGGTCAAAAGCTGAAAAAGCACACTTGTCCTTAATTGTTATCTTTTTTCTTATGTTTTTTCTTTTCTTTTTTACTTTGCCACCACAGAAATGGCAATAGCAAACATCAGCAGACTGAAGATGAGCTATTAGCCCTTAGGCTCATCTGCTCCTGGAGGCTTCATTATTATTGGAATTGAATTCCCAATAGGACATTTTCTGTTTCGATGTGAGTTGTTGCAGGAAGCCTACTTTCACACTTTGGTATAGGTCCAGGAAATGACATGTGTGTACAGTTGACATTTGTTGTGTGAGAATAAGTTATTATTTTGTTCTTTATATTCTCACTTGTGGTGTGTGAGTGAGTGAGTGAGTGAGTGAGTGAGTGAGTGAGTGAGAGAGAGAGAGCACAATAAATAATTGTATTATGAATACATTTGCCTCAGAGTCCTGCATGAACTGTGCATAGACTGTATTTTAACATTGGTCATATGGTGGTACTTGGAGAGCCAACTATTTTCTCAGGTGGTACTTGGTGGAAAAAGGTGAGAACCACTGCTCTAGATGATAGGAAAGGAGGTTTCAAACTTCCTTTATAACCTCCTTTAGCTTAGGAACCACTGGATCTCCCTTGACGAAAGGAGAGGAGAAAATGCTGCCCCACAATGCCTTGCAGCCGCAGCATTTGCCATCACACAACAGTCGGCCGTTCACGGAAACAACCGATTATGACCGAGAAATTATATCATGAATGTTACGGTGCTTATTAAGCTTTTTAAAACGTATATGTGGTAACTTGCCAAAGTGCTTTGTCTTGAACGTTCATCAGTATTATAATCAAAAAGAGAAATATGAACTGAAATGATCAAATAAAGTCAACATCTCACAGTCTTTACTGAGCAGTGTGGGGTTTGTTCAACTTTTAAAAGATGTTTGAATGGTGATATACACAGTGATAGATGTTAAGGACTAACGTTTATAATAAATACATTTGTATTGATTTTAAGATATTTTCATACAATCATACGTATTGGGATCATTTGTATTAATGTGGACCGGAGGGAGAGGGTGACGAGCATAAGTTTCACTTTCCTTTTTTATTTCAATTCCAACTTTGGTCATGAAGAATATGTTTCTCTGTTGTCCACGTTCATAAAGCATAAAACAACAGCATCAGAGCACGGTGCAGAGTCTCTAGATGAGTTTACAGTAGTCCCCCGTTCTTATTATACATCCATGTTGTAGTCCGTTGTATAGAAAACTGTAGTTTCCATAGTTTCTCCACAGCAGCAGACGCACATTTATGACCACTGGCCATCATAAACACGTCGGATAGTGAAAGTGCAGTCGGATTCTCTAAAGTACCGCAGTCTCTTCTCCTAAGTCCTTTTGAATTCTCCTATCCACTATCCTTTATTTCAGGGTCATAAGTTTTGATCATTCAAAAAAATACAATTTATTTGAAAGTTCAAGTTTTTATCCTGAACTTGAAAAATACAATGATGTATTCAAAATAAAAAAAAGTATTTCAAATAATTGTTCAGGTTGAATATTATTTTTGATTCAGTTCACCAATTATTTTGAATAATATATTTATTTTCAGACTTCACTTTTATACGTATTTTGATATTTGAATCCTTATTTTTTTCAGCACAGAAATTTCGTTTTCAGATTCAAAACAATTATTTTTTCAGTTTCAAATCTTGTTTTTTCAGGTTTCACATTGCTTTTCACCTTCAGATCGTTTTTCACTTTCAGATCTTTTTTTTTCGCTTTCAAACTTTTGGCCCTGATATTGCTTGGGGGGGGGGGGGCTTACCAAAGAGTAGTTTGGCATCCTGAGTGACAGGCCTCCCTCGTTCATGTTGCCTTCGTTTATGTTAGAAAACTGAGACCAGCGTCAAAGTTCCGTTAAGCGAGCTGTTGAGCATCGTAGTTGGCAACAATCAAGTACAAATAAACTGTGTTAGAATGTGAAATTACGTATCCGCAACGAGCCAGCAGGTTGTTCTGGTGGACCTGACGCCAACCCCGCTGTCTCACGGAGAGATACCGCAGGTCTTTCCTTCCTGCAGCGGTCAGACTATACAACCAGCACAGCTCCTACCTAGACCCTGCACAAAACAACACAGACTATAACACCTCTTGTTGATAAATACCAACTATGTGCAATATATACTGTAGGCTATATGCCGTTAAAAACTGTGCAATATATACCTGGCTGCTAAATCCGCAGAACTGTCACAGGGTATGTATTATGTAAAATGTGTAACTTTAAAAATATATATAATTTCTTTTTTTAATCTTTAATACTTTTTGTATGCATGCTTTAGGTAACATTAAGCTGTATTTGGCTCTTGTCTGCTGTAACAATGTAAATGTAACCCCTGGGACTAATAAAGGTATTCAGATTCTGATCGCAAAAACCAAGCCAATACTATGCTGCGTTCATGGAGCTACGTGGAAGTCTGGAAGGACAACGCTTGATTGCGGATACGTGATTTCAGATTCTAGCAGTTTATTGCTCTTATACCTTGATTGTTGCCAACTACGATGCTCAACAGCTTGCTTAACGGAACTTTGATGCTGGTATCAGTTTTTTGTTTACCACAAATCACGAGTATTGTGTGTAGAAAGTGTGTAGTTGTATTTCTTGCGCTACCTAACATCCATGAAGGCATCATGACAGAGGGAGGCCTGTCACTCAGGAAGCCAAACTACTCTTTGGTAAGCCCCGCCCCCCGAAGCAATATCAGGGTCAAAAGTCTGAAAGCGAAAAAAAAAGATCTGAAAGTGAAAGAAAAAGGTCTGAAAGTGAAAACGATCTGAAGGCGAAAAAATGATTGAAACCTGAAAAAAAAGATTTGAAACTGAAAAAATAATTGTTTAGAATCTGAAAACATAAAATCTGAAACTGAAAAAAACAAGTATTCAAATATCAAAATATGTATAAAAGTGAAATGTGAAAAAATTGCTGAACTGAATCAAAAATAATATTCAACCTGAAAAATTATTTCAAGTTTCAAACTTTGTTTTGTTTTGAATACAACATCGTATTTTTCAAAGTTCAGGATGAAAACTTGGACTTTCAAATAAATTGTATTTTATGAATGATCAAAGCTTATGACCCTGAAATTGCTCAATATTAACCCCGTGACGTTTCACTCAGAGGTCAAGGAATAGACGATAGGGTTAGATGTTAGGAGCTAATTTTTGGATTATCCGACCGCAACCTATGTTTATCTCTGTAACTCCGCCCACTGATTACACACTCAGCAGCTTGCTCTGCAGCCGATTATTATTGACAAATATTGTATTCACAAATCAAAATGGTCGGACTCAAAACCCTACTTTTAATAGTTTCGTAATTTAACTTGAACAATATGGCACTTTAATGGACAAGATGAAAAGCAGAAAAAATTGCAAAAAATCTTTATTTGAAAATATTGAAGCTTTTCTTTTTTAAATAAAGAGGGGGGACCACCATATTTTCTTCCCGCATCGGAGGAGCAAGTTGGTTCTGTTCCGAGGAGATCTCTACAAGGTAAAAGTAATTAAAAGTAATTTAATGTCATCAAATGTTCGCCATAGTTACAGATTATCACAAGACCCATTGTTTGCAAAAAGCTGAGTTCACATTTGCCGTTACAACAAGCAGCATAAATACAGCTGTCAATTTGTAAACATGGTCATTCACTGGTGTTTGCTAGGATAAAGCCATGAAAATAATGAGGTGAGTTTATATTTCTTGACTTGTGTTTAGCATGTTTTTATAGTGTGAGTATTTGTAGAGCGTAAGTCCGGCAGTTGCTTGCTTTTGTGGTGGAACATTATGGGACATAATTCACTGTGTTTTAGAGAGTGTGTTGCGCCACAGACCTGTTAGGTAGCGCACCTGTGGTTTGTTATGATTCTAGCTTGAGTAGCATGTCATGAAGTTGTTCCTACCTTTCTGTAAACTAATGGAAAATAAAGTGTGGAGTTCCATACTCAACATGCCGCCTCCGACTCCCATTCATCATCGGCTCTACACAATATTTAAAACTATGAACCTTGCCCAAAGTTATGCACATTACACCGAGCTCAGTGGGGAGGGGGGAGTCATAGCAACACTCTCACATCATTCAAACAATCCCTCAAAACTCACCTTTTCACTCTTGCCTTCAACTCCTTATCAACTATCGCCTTGCCCTTATTCCTCCTAGCTTAGCACTTTCTACTTTTGTCGTTATTTTGTTTTACTTGCTTGTAAGCGCTTTGAGCACCAGGAAAAGCGCTTTATAAATGTAATGTATTATTATTATTATTATAGCCGATGGATGAGCTTGCGGCATATTTGCGGTACGTCTTGTTTTAAATTATTGTTTCATGTCTGCTGTCAGGCGGTGTAGAACTTTACTGTGTCGGTCCGGCTCTGCATGTCTTCTTCTTCTTCTTTCGTGTTTATTGGCGGTTGGCAAACCAACTTGTAGGTGCATTACCGCCACCAACTGGACTGGAGTGTGGACAAGAGCCTAATCAGAAAACAATAAACAAAAGAAACAAAACAAAGAACCAAAACTCTAGATTATTTTAAATTGATCAATTTCTCTTAGAAATTTTATAATCTCACAATATATATTTCCTGCTGAGAACCATGGCCTCAGATTTGGAGGTGCTGATCCTCATCCCAGCCGCTTCACACTCGGTTGCGAACCGATCCAGTGAGTGCTGAAGGTCGCAGACCGATGAAGCCATCAGAACCACATCATCTGCAAAAAGCAGTGGTGCAATCCTTAGTCCACCGAACTGCAGACCCCCTCCCCCACGACTACGCCTCGAAATCCGATCCATGTATATTACAAACAGGATTGGTGACAAAGCGCAGCCCTGGCGGAGGCCAACCCTCACCTGAAATGGGTCCGACTTACTGCCGAGGACACGGACACAGCTCTCGCTTTGGGAGTACAGAGATTGGATGGCCCTGAGTAGAGACCCCCTCACCCCATACTCCCGCAGCACCTCCCACAGTGACTCCCTGGGAACCCGGTCATACGCCTTCTCCAAGTCTACAAAACACATGTAGACTGGATAAGCATACTCCCAGGCCCCCTCCAGGATCCTTGCGAGAGTAAAAAGCTGATCCGTCGTTCCACGACCAGGACGGAATCCGCATTGTTCCTCCTCAATCTGAGGTTCGACAATCGGCCTGACCCTCCTTTCGAGTACCTTAGAGTAAACTTTCCCGGGGAGGCTGAGTAGTGTGATGCCTCGGTAATTGGCACACACCCTCTGATCCCCCTTTTTGAAAAGGGGAACCACCACTCCGGTCTGCCACTCCTTCGGTACTGTTTCCGACTTCCACGCAACGTTGATGAGACGTGTCAACCATGACAGTCCCTCAACACCCAGAGCCTTCAGCATTTCTGGGCGGATCTCATCCACCCCCGGGGCTTTGCCACTGTGAAGTTGTTTGACGACCTCAGTGACCTCCCCCCGGGAGATTGGTGTCGATCCCCCTTCATACTCCAGCTCTGCCTCTAACATAGAGGGCGGAGTTGTCGGGTTCAGGAGTTCCTCAAAGTGCTCCTTCCAACGCCCTAACACTCCATCAGTTGAGGTCAACAACGTCCCATCCTTACTGTACACAGCTTGGATGGTTCCCTGCTTCCCCCTCCTGAGGTGTCGGACAGTTTTCCAGAACAACTTTGGTGCCGCCCGAAAGTCTTTTTCCATGTCTTCTCCGAACTTCTCCCACACCCGCTGCTTTGCCTCGGCCACGGCTGAGGCTGCTGCCCTTCGGGCCTGTCGGTACCTTGCAACTGCCTCGGGAGTCCCCCGAGATAACAAATCCCTGAAGGCCTTCTTCTTCAGTCGGACGGCTTCCCTGACCACCGGTGTCCACCAGGAGGTTCGAGGGTTACCGCCCCTTGAGGCACCTAGGACCTTGAGACCACAGCTCCCCGCCGCGGCTTCGGCAATAGAGGCTTTGAACACCGACCACTCTGGTTCAATGTCCCCAACCTCCACAGGAATGCCCGAAAAGCTCCGCCGGAGGTGTGAGTTGAAGGCCTCCTGAACTTGGGCCTCCTCCAGACGTTCCCAGTTCACCCGAACTACACGTTTGGGCTTACCAGGTCTATCCAGAGGCTTCCCCCGCCACTCGACCCAACTCACCACCAGATGGTGATCAGTTGACAACTCCGCCCCTCTCTTTACCCGAGTGTCCAAAACATACGGCCTCAGGTCCGATGATACGATAACCAAATCGATCATGGACCTTCTGCCTAGGGTGCTCTGGTACCACGTACACTTATGAGCATCCTTATGTTCGAACATGGTGTTTGTTATGGCCAATCCATGACTAGCACAGAAGTCCAGTAACAAACCACCACTCCGGTTCAGATCAGGGGGGCCGTTCCTCCCAATCACTCCCCTCCAAGTGTCTCCATCATTGCCCACATGTGCGTTGAAGTCTCCCAGCAAGATTAAAGAGTCCCCTTCAGGAGCCCCATACAGGACTCTTTCCAGGGTCTCCAAGAAGGCCGTATACTCTGAACTGCTGTTGGGTGCATAAGCACACACAACAGTCAGAGTTTTCCCCCCCATAACCCGCAGGCGTAGGGAGGCAACCCTCTCGTCCACTGGGGTAGACTCCAACAACGAAGCACCCAACCGGGGACTTGTGAGTATCCCCACACCCGCCCGGCGCCTCACACCTTGAGCAACTCCGGAGAAGAATAGAGTCCAACCCCTATCCAGAAGTAATGGTGGTTACTCAGCAGGAAACCGATGGACTGTCCACTCCAAGTAGGGAATGAGTCCTTACCCCAAGTGAAGGAGTTCAAGTATCTCGGGGTCTTGTTCTCGAGTGAGGGAACAATGGAGCGTGAGATGGGTCGGAGAATCGGAGCAGCGGGAGCGGTACTGCAGTCTCTTTACCGCACCGTTGTGACGAAAAGGGAGCTGAGCCAGAAGGCAAAGCTCTCTGTCTACCGGGCCATTTTCGTTCCTACCCTCACCTATGGTCATGAAGGATGGGTCATGACCGAAAGAACGAGATCGCGGGTACAAGCGGCCGAGATGGGTTTTCTCCGCAGGGTGGCTGGTGTCTCCCTTAGGGATAAGGTGAGAAGTTCGGTCATCCGGGAGGGACTCGGAGTTGAACCGCTCCTCCTTCGCGTCGAAAGGAGCCAGTTGAGGTGGTTCGGGCACCTAGTTAGGATGCCACCTGGGCGCCTCCCTAGGGAGGTGTTCCAGGCACGTCCAGCTGGGAAGAGACCAAGGGGTAGACCTAGAACCAGGTGGAGAGATTATATCTCTTCTCTGGCCTGGGAGCGCCTTGGGATCCCCCAGTCAGAGCTGGTTGATGTGGCCAGGGAAAAGAAAGTTTGGGGCTCTCTGCTGGAACTGCTACCTCCGCGACCCGACCACGGATAAGCGGGAGAAGATGGATGGATGGACAATATATATTGCCTGATGTTTTCCCTAACAGTCCTGATAGCGACAAGTCATGGAATTTTGCTTTCTTCAGTGTCTGGAAAAACACATTTCTGTGAGTACTATATTTCCTGCAATGCAGCAAAACATGTTCAACCGTTTCTGGCTGGCTACAGTGTGTACACTTTCCGGTTGTATGCTTTCCTATTACCCTTAATGTATGATTGAGACCTGTATGACCTATTCTTATCCGAGAAATTACATTTTCCTCCCTTCTTTTAAACCCCACCTTCCTTCCATCCCCCACATACCTTTGAATTTTATAAAGATGTATTCCTGTATCACTAAGGTCCCAATGATCTTGCCATGTTGTTTGTGCATATTTCTGTATGAATGTTTTAACCTCCGCTTTACTGAGTGGAACTTCTATGTCTATGTTCATACTTCTTAGTGATTGTTTGGCCAGAATATCCACCTGTTCATTACCCTCCACACCAATATGAGCAGGAACCCAGATGAAACGAGTTGCTATGCCTTTGATTTGCATTTTATATACAATTAGATATATTTCATTTATTATGTCCATTCTAGATGAAGATCTACCTGATCGTATACTCGATAAAGCTGAATAGCTGTCAGATGCAATTACAGTATTATGTATTTCTTTCTCTTCTATCCATTCCAATGCCAATACCAATGCCAACAACTCTGTGGTGTATACTGACACATGGTCTGTTACCCTTTTCTTTATATGTGAATTACTCACTGGGATGTATACTGCTGCCCCTGCATGCCCTGTCTCTGGATCTTTGGAACCATCTGTAAATATGATTGTTGAGTCTGAGTGATATCTTGCAAAAATAATTCTGGACTATGCGCCATACTGGTAGTTCTTTCTTTTCCTTTAACTCCCTTTGTATATTGAGGTCTACTCTTGGCAATGGGAATAACCAGGGTGGAATGGACGAGATTGGAAATGTGGGGCAATACTGTATTTGATTCAAACCTATACTTGCTGCTTTAACATCGCCAATCCATCCGAAACTCTTTAAATGTGACTCATTGTGCTTCCAGCAGTCTTTCAAAATACTTTTCGCTGGATAACTATCACTGTGCCCCTGAAGGTTTACCCAGTATGCCAACATTAACTTCACTCTTCTTATCCTTAAAGGCATTTCTCCCATTTCCACCTGTATTGCTGATACTGGAGATGTTTTAAAAGCTCTACTAGAAATTCTCAGGGCCTGAGCTTGTAGGACATCCAGTTTTTTAAGGTTTGATTCGGCTGCTGCCATGAACGCTATACACCCATAATCCAATACAGGTCTCATGAGTGCCCAATATATATTCAGAAGTGATGACCTACTTGCTCCCCACTCCTGTCCCGCCAAACACCGAAGTACATTGTTGACATTTTTACATTTATTTTGAACTTTTCCTTTATGATTGCTCCATGTTAGCTTTCTGTCAAACCAAACACCAAGAAATCTTATTGTATTTACCTGTTCAAGAGGTTGCTCATACAATTTTAACGATATAGGAACAATGTTATGCCGTTTTGTAAAACAAATGACCTGCGTCTTAGCTACTGACAGTTTGAATCCCCATTTATTTGTCCATTTCTCCACTTCCACTATTGCAGCTTGTATTTTCTTTCCAACATGTGCTACATTGCGGCCTTTTGCCCACAAAGCCCCATCATCTGCATACAAAGATTTTCCCATACTTGGATTAACTTGATTAAAAATGTCATGTATCATTATATTGAACAGCAACGGACTACACACACTACCTTGCGGAGTACCATTTTCCACATCATACACACTTGAATATTCTGCACCTACTCTTACTTGTATTTTTCTGTCCAGTAACAAATTCGGAAACGACTAAGGTAACGGGTCCCAAGGTGGGTAGACCGGCATACGCAACGCTCTGGGGGTCCAACGGCTCCATGTGTAAGCCCTATAGGATCATTTTCTGATAACGATGAAATAGCCCGCCTCCCTCTCCCCACGTCTCCTGCTGCTGCTGGGCTGTCAGAAGAGGGGGAGGAAAAGAGAGGCAGGAACCGTTTATTAAATATTCTTCTATTATTATACAGAGAACAGAGTCGTTATCAATTTGTTTTAAAGCTCAATAAATAACAAAGAAGACCTCTGACCGGCACTTTTCTCATTTTGTACGGAAGATTTAAACTTTAACGGACATGTTGACCGGCGTAAAAAAATGTTTACGGAAACTCTGCCGCACGGTCCTGTCGTTTCTTGGAAGAGGCGGAGAGGTGGGTGTTTTTCATCTGCTAGTGGACTACCGGAGAGATATAGAGAACCACAGTGACGCGTCGTAAAACCCGGAAGTAAGTTAGCATTTTTAGCACTTCCGGTTCCTTTCTCAAAAAGCAATGCATTTTTTCCATAGGGTTTTGGAAAATAGCTCGAAATAAGGTCTGTGGTTGACACAAATTTAAGAGGTAATTGACGTTTTGTTCTACGACATTAAATACATCAGCAGTGACCCCACTGGGGATTTTTGAAGAGTTTACGTGTCTGAAAAACGATGGTTGTTACCGAATGGCTGAATAGGACTACAGAAATTGTCGAGGCCGTTGTACGTCATTACGCCGAACACGTAAACACTCCCGCTAAGTTTGTTTTCCCCTGTTTTCTGCTTGAAAGCAAGTACCTGCCTATCTTTAGTATCTGTATATCTATATCTGACCATTAGAATCTGTATTTTGGAAATCGTCGTTTTTAACACTGTAGTTTTACAAATTATAGAATAATTAATTACCAGTGTTTTCCAATTTTACTTGGCAGTTCGTTTCGTTGGCTAACGTTAGCTAAAGCTAGCGCTACTAGTTAGTTACGCAATGGTTTGTTGCTTTGCTCCGGGTTGCAGCCACAGGTCTTCGCATGAAACGTGCTTGTTCTATCGTTTCCCGGCCAATGTTTTCCAAAGGAGAGTCTGGATTCGTGCCATGAGGTAAGCTGACGTTACATTTTTGTCCATGTCACGGTGAAATGTAAATAATGGGTAGTGACTGTATCGCCGTTATAGAGATGGCGCTGCTGAAAAGACCGCAACATAAGTAAAGATAATGAATACATCCTATTAAAACCTGTGTGGCTTATATGATAAGTCTTATTAGTACAAGCAGCATAACGTTTCACCATGTAACTAAAGATTGTAGTCAGGGAAATCAGTTTGACATATTGAACTAATAACAAATCACCTCTGGCTGGCAGAGAACTCTCTGCTCCATAGCTTCTCTTGGACGTAAAATCACATGTACATTTTACATTTATATTCAATTTAATATTCCATCCCTCACATACTTTTGTATATATAATAACTTATATTTTGTTTTTCTTGTTATGCTGCTGCAACACAAACATTTCCCAAATTGGGATCAATACAGTAATATCTTATCTTAATTAATTAAGAAATATAACTATTATAATTAGTTTAGCAGCTGACACCTATTTTCAATATGGATTAATCTACCATTTATTTCTTTAGTTCAATTTTCATCTATAAAAATGTCAAAACAGTGAAAATGTTCACGAGACTTATCAAAGTGCAAGGTTATATCTTTAGATGTTTTGTTTTAGCCTATGTACTGTATGTCTTAATGCTCTTACAGTATATGTGACGGTGTGACTTCCATGAAACTATATTTTATATCTTCCCAACAGACGAGCTGACAGGAGACCTAACACTCTAACAACCACAACATTGCAAAGGCGAGTAAATGTAAATTAAAAACAATTCACAATTTATTTATTTTTCTTCCTTGCAGTGAGGTGAAGCTGACCTTGCACTTGGTGCCAGTAAGGATGTTCCTCACGCAGGCTGAATGTTTCTCCTTCCTTACTGACAAAGAAGCCCTTGATTTGCAATGCTTCACTAATTGTCATTTCCCTGGCTCTGTAGGGACACTTTACCTCCAGCACAGCGGAAGACCCTACCAGACCATCCGGAGATGCCCCCAACAATCCTGATAGGGAGAGCCACAAATATGACTCTTGGACCTTCATCTGAGTTGCAGTGGTGAATGCCCTGACGCCCTCACATTCATTCATAGTCCCCCACTATACAGACAAAACACCATCAAGGGCCTGTTGTTGCCCTAGCACCCTGGCAATAAAGGAAGCAGTCACACGCTTTGACCTCAGGACAGCTCCAAAGTTACTGGCATTCAACCTTCCTTTCCTGAACAAATGCCAGTTTGGGTTGGTTCGCTGACCAGTGGTAGCCACCTGAATTACCCTCTGTTGCTCTTCAGACAATGCCATGTCTGAAGTGTTTCCAAGCTGTAGTGTTCCTCTTCTGGCTCGGGGGAGAGAAGCCAAGAAATTCCTGAAAACCTGCCCCCGAGTCTGTCCCTCAGCCAGTCACGATCTTCGGAGGTGGGCTCTCTTGTCAGCGGGTTAAATTAGTTATTGGTTTCAACAGTCACATTAAAACAGTTACTAAATCAGCTTACTATCACCTAAAGAACATATCTAGGATTAAAAGACTAATGTCACAGCAGGATTTGGAAAAACGTGTCCATGCTTTTATCTTCAGTAGACTGGACTACTGCAATGGTGTCTTCACAGGTCTCAGTAAAAAATCTATTAGAAAGCTGCAGCTGATTCAGAACACCGCTGCTCGAGTCCTCACTAACACTAAGAAAAAGGATCACATCACTCCTGTTCTGAAGTCTTTACACTGGCTTCCTGTGTGTCAAAGAATAGATTTCAAAATACTGCTGCTGTTTATGAAGCACTGAATGGTTTAGGACCAAAATGCATTTCTGACCTCCTGCTAAATGATGAACCATCCAGATCTCTCAGATCTTCAGGGACTGGTCAGCTTTCTGTCCCCAGAGTCAGAACTAAACATGGTAAAGCAGCGTACAGTTATTATGCTCCAAATATCTGGAACAAACTCCCAGAAACCTGCAGGTCCGCTGCAACTCTTACTACTTTTAAATCCAGGCTGAAGACTTTTCTTTTTGTCGCTGCTCTTAATTGAACTATTCATATCTTAGACTGCACTGTAACTTTGATCCATGTATTTTTTCTTTTAATGTTTCTTTTATTAGCTTTTCTTTTTAATGACTGATTTTAAATGCCATTGTCTTTATGTCTTTCATTTTTTGTAAAGCACTTTGAATTTCCTTGTGTTGAAAAGTGCTATATAAATAAACTTGCCTTGCCTAATAAAGATTTAATGTGACACATAAAATTGATTTGTTGATGGGAATTAATGTGAATAAATTAACTCGGTCTTAAAAGGTTAACGGTACTCTTGCTATCACTACTCACCGACACTATAAACCTTGTCCCTCATGCTAGCCCTGACAACACTGGTAAGCACACCTTCATCTAGGCTGCACTGTAACGTGTCCTGACTTGTAGTGGTTGTCTCCTCTATCTACACTGTTCTTGTCATCTTTGTAAAACGATATCAGACTGGTAATTGATACAGCCATGACTTCTAGTTAAATTCAGTGTGGCTAAAATGAAAAGCTTTGTTAAAATATGCAAGCACGCGAAAGTCAAATTCATCTTTATTGTCAAAAATTCTACATGTGTTATACATCCAGAAATATCGAAATATCGTTTCCCACAGTGTGACATGTATACATAAAACAAAAAGGGCCTAGATAAACGTGGTATAAATTAAACAAAACGGGCCTAGATAACCGGGGTATACAGTTTAAAATGTTAATATATTTAAAGTGTTCAAAGTGCAGTTTCAGTGCAAGTCAGTTGAAACGATCTTAAGTTGGCATGACGTTGAAGTCGTGCGACCCTGCTGCTGTACTGGCTTGTAGTTCGTTTATAGCATAACGTTAGCATTTCGCTTTTGGCGACTAGATTTATGATTCAAAAATTATAAAAGTAGGGTTGACATGTTGAGATTATCCGGCTGAACAAAACGTGATCCCTCTCTTAAATGTGTGTCAACCACAGACCTTATTTCGAGCTATTTTCCAAAATCCTATGGAGAATTTGCATTGGTTTTTTCGCGAAGGAACCGGAAGAAGTTTACTTCCGGGTTTTACGACGCGTCACTGCGGTTCTCTATACAGCAGGAGAACACGCCGTCCACCGTGGAGAATAAACAGAAGGGCAACCATGGCAACCATGCTCCAGGGTCTTCTTCGCTGCTTTTGGTGTATTTTGGGCGGCAGCAGCGCCACTTACAGGCCTGGCATATGTACTACATCGTTTCCAGCATTTCCAGCGGTCTTGTGTGAACGGACACGTTAATGAATCGAATGCGTGTGAACGGAAGCCTTTTTTGCGCTTGCGTATGCGTTTTACCGTATGCGTCCTCGTGGGGCCGGGGTCTAAGCCAAACTATATCCGGTCACAGAGATTTGCTATTTTAAAGTAAAGTCAACATATATCGACCCTAAATATAGTCTATATTAAGAACGAGAAAAGTCTTAACATATATATCCTTTTTTGTAAACATATGACAAATGTGTGAGGGTGATGACGTCAGAGCATCGTCCTATGTGCCAGGGCTTAGCCCCGGACAGCCCCAGCCCAATTTAACCCCTGGGTATTTGTGAGGGAGCTCCTATATGGCATTACCCCGCTGAAGCTCACCAAAGTTTAATATATTTCATAGTTCAAAGTTTTGTCAATTGTTTAGTTTATTGGTCAAATACTGGTTTCTAATGGTTTCTGAGGAGTTTTACTGGAATTAAAGAGCACAGAGTCTACAGAAGCAAAAAAGCAGCATACTGCATTAAACCTGACCTTCACAGAGAGGTTGAAGTTCATGTGGAGAGGAGGCTTCAGTAGTCTGTCTGCACTCTGTTTAGTTTTGCTATCTTACAATCAATATAGTAAATGTTAGGTAAAGTGTGTTGCCAATGTAACCGGTTAGAACTCAAAGTTGCGATGAGGTCTTAAAATGAATGGAAAGGGTCTTAAAAAAGGTCTTAAAAGGTATTACATTTGACTTCAGGATTCCTGCATATACCCTGGGTCTGTGCTTTCCTGATGTCTGATTCTAAGCACAATATAGAATCCATTGTATTCCGACCCCTACGGAACCCAATTTGATATGGGGACAACAGAGCTTTACTTTCTAAGATATATGTTAACCTTTCTGTAACCATTCTTTCCATGATTTTGCATAAATGAGATGTCAGGGCAATAGGTCTGCAGCTAGATGGATCTGAAGGGTCTTTCCCTGGCTTTAGGATGGGCACTATTATCGCTTGTTTCCACACTGAAGGAAGTTGGCCAGAATCCCACACCCTATTAAACAACCTTAACACAATGACTAGAGTGTTATCTGTCACGTGTTCCAACATTTTGTAACAAACACCATCTTTCCCAGGAGTGGTTTGACGAGCACTAATAATTACTCTTCTCAACTCAAACATACTAAAATGCAGGTCCACCTGATCCCCTAACACTTCTACTCTATCCAATATTCTCGGGTTTTCCATGAGTGTATTATTTCTGCACTGCCTGGCTTCCTCTGTAAGGTTATCTGAACTATGAACTTTCCTAAATGTTTGAGCTAGAAGTTCCGCCTTTCCTAAGTTTGTGACAGCCATTTTGTCCCCTCTGCTCAAAACTGGCAACTCATAATTCCTTCGAATTCCCCCCATTCTCCTAATCATGCCCCAAACATCTGCAAGCTGTACTTCTCTTCCAATACTATTGCAATATTGCCTCCAAAAAGTGCGTTTTTGCATTCTTATTGTTCTCCTTACTATAGCCTGGGCCCTTTTATACTGATTCAAAGCTTCCTGAGAATGGAGTTTTTTGAGTTGCCTGAATGCTTTATTTCTGTCTTTAATGGATTTACTACATTCACCATTCCACCAGGGTACACTCTTGGTACTCCTGCAATTTCCGGAATTGTTTCTTTAGCTGAATGAATGATAACCTTAACCGGCTCATCATTGAATTTATTTATATCATCATAATTTTCCTCTTGTAGTGTTTTACATCTATTCGTACTTACAACTTGGAAGGCATCCCAATTAGCTTTTCCCAATTTCCATCTAGGAATTTGCTTTTCCTTTTCAAACCTTATGTTGGTCCCAACTTTAGTCATTACCGGATAATGATCGCTGCCCACTTTAGTATGCTTTACCACATTCCATGTACTTATACCTGCTAAAGCACTAGATACAAATGTATGATCGAGTACTGTTTCTATATTCTTTGTGCAATTATATCGTGTTCCTTCCCCAGTGTTAATACACACTAGCACGTGGTCATCTATAAATTCCTCAACTACTGCACCATTTGCATCTGTGCTACTGCTTCCCCATAGCGAGTTATGTGAATTAAAATCCCCACACCATATTACTTTGTCTTGCAGTGAACCCCCAACATCCTCTAATATACTTTGATCTAATTCCCCACATGAATTATAATAATTTACTATATCTATAGGTCCTCTATCATTCCATACCCTTATAACTATTGCTTCATGATCTGTACTTACATGCATAACTTTGTAACTTATACCACTCTCTATGAATGTTGCAAGTCCCTATCTCGTCTTACTGCAGTATATCCCTTCGCAATAAAATCCAGTTGTGGCTTCAGCCATGTTTCCTGAATACAAATTACATTAGGTTTCTCTCCCAGGTTGTCAATATATTTTTTGAACTCTTGTCCATTTGCAATTAAACTTCTAGCATTCCACTGCAGTACAATTAACACCATCATGATGATCCAGTCCATGTCTGAGGTTGTTGGACGTCATCATTTAGGATATCTTTCACATTTTCCCAGTGCATCCCTTTCACATTAAGGTACTTTTCAGCTGATTTGACAATTGTTTTGATTCTTTCATTCCGGCTTGTAGTCTGCGCTGAACAGTTGATAATCTCTGCCATAAACAGTACAAACTCTCTTTCACTCACTATCAGAGTGTCCTCCTTCAGCTTAACACAGTTGTGGACTTTTCATGTTTTTTTGTTCTTATTGTTGTTTCCCATGTTAACCTGCGTTCCTCCTGAAACTGTCTTTGCTGCCTCTGCATAGCTTACTCCCTGCGTCACCCTGACTCACTGCACTCTGCATGTCTACTCTTGTGCCGACTTTTAGGGGCGCTGATGCAGGTTGTACGGTAGTAGGCTACGTTAACCTACCATCTTTAACCATTTAAGGTGTTGATTGTTAAAGATATATTACAATATTGTCTGTGGGACCACAGTGTTTTCCCTAAAAAACGGTGTATACGTATCTGCTTTGATCCGCTCTGTGTTCATGTAAATACCGTAAATACACACAGACGGGATCAAAACAGACACAATATTGTGTAGGGTGTGTCCCGGAAAGCAACACTTGATACTGGAAAGTGGAGGATATTAATGATCGTGTTACATTTTAGACCATGGCATCCATTGAAACCAATGGAAATGAGCTCGCAACGCTGATGTGTATGGCTCCGTACAAAGTTATACTCATTGCATTAGTATAGGCTACTGTAGCTTTTTACACTGGAGGCGCCCATCTCGGCTGAAGTTGGTTCATATTAACCTAAAGGTACATCATTAAATGGTAAATGTCGCCTTTAAGGAGCAGAACATTTTTGTTTTATTTGTGTGTGAATAATGAAATAATTTCAAATATGTTTTTCTGTGATAGGTAATTGCTGTGGAGGAGATTGACCTCAGCCTTCCTTTGAACATTGTCCCAAAGGCTCTGTAGTAAATGGTGAGTATTCAAATGTTTTGTGTGATTTTCTTGACTAACTTAAACTTGATCTTTAACTGATTGAAAACTGGTATTAGTCTGACAATTTCTGAATATTTATTCATAACATTTACATACTGCAAACATTGTAAGGATATACACATTTTCTGATTTATTAGGCAAAAGTTATTCAGAAAGTGAAAGGCAAACAGCCAAACATTCTGCGATAAAGCCTCCTTCACAAAAGTGATAATGTTCTGTTTGTTGAAATGGCAATAAAGGTGTTTCTTATATGTAGTCTAACATTAGAGTAATACTTATTTTAAGTCGCTTTGGAAAAAAACTTAAATGTAATGTAGTCCAACCTGGTTGTTCGTACTTGATATACAAAGTTATTCTCACTATAGAGCCAAAACAGGAGTAATGTGGTCCCTTTTCCGTGCTCTGGTCAATACATTTTGAATCAGCTGAAGCAACTTAACTGACTTTTTGGTACACCCTGATAATAAAGAGTTACAATAAGCTAGCCTTGAAGTAACTCTCTGAAGAACCAGCACCTTACCGTGGTAGAGAGGTTTGTGTGCCCTGATGAACCTGGGGGCTGTGTTGTCTGGAACCTTGTGTTCCTGGTAGGGTCTCCCATGGCAAATTGGTCTCAGGCAAGGGGCCAGACTAAGATTGGTTCAAAAGACCTCATGAAAGACGACACACGAAGTGAGGATACCCGGCCCGGAGGAAGCCCGGGGTCCCCTTCTGGAGCCAGGCCCAGAAGGAGGACTCGTCGGCGAGCGTCTGGTGGCCGGGCTTGCCACGGAGCCCGGCCGGGCACAGCCCGAAAAGGCGACGTGGGCAACACCTCCGCTTCTCCGTCCCGCGGGCCCACCACCTACGGGAAACAGCGATGGGGTCGGGTGCGCTGCCAGAAGGGTGGCAGTGAAGGCAGAGGGTCTCGACGGACCAGACCCGGGCGACAGAAGCTGGCTTTGGGGACGTGGAACGTCACCTCTCTGGGGGGGAAGGAGTCGGAGCTTGTGCGGGAGGTGGAGCGTTACCAGTTGGATCTGGTTGGGCTCACCTCTACGCACAGCGTCGGCTCTGGAACCTTACTTCTGGATAGGGGTTGGACTCTATTCTTCTCCGGAGTTGCTCAAGGTGTGAGGCGCCGGGCGGGTGTGGGGATACTCACAAGTCCCCGGTTGGGTGCTTCGTTGTTGGAGTCTACCCCAGTGGACGAGAGGGTTGCCTCCCTACGCCTGCGGGTTATGGGGGGGAAAACTCTGACTGTTGTGTGTGCTTATGCACCCAACAGCAGTTCAGAGTATACGGCCTTCTTGGAGACCCTGGAAAGAGTCCTGTATGGGGCTCCTGAAGGGGACTCTTTAATCTTGCTGGGAGACTTCAACGCACATGTGGGCAATGATGGAGACACTTGGAGGGGAGTGATTGGGAGGAACGGCCCCCCTGATCTGAACCGGAGTGGTGGTTTGTTACTGGACTTCTGTGCTAGTCATGGATTGGCCATAACAAACACCATGTTCGAACATAAGGATGCTCATAAGTGTACGTGGTACCAGAGCACCCTAGGCAGAAGGTCCATGATCGATTTGGTTATCGTATCATCGGACCTGAGGCCGTATGTTTTGGACACTCGGGTAAAGAGAGGGGCGGAGTTGTCAACTGATCACCATCTGGTGGTGAGTTGGGTCGAGTGGCGGGGGAAGCCTCTGGATAGACCTGGTAAGCCCAAACGTGTAGTTCGGGTGAACTGGGAACGTCTGGAGGAGGCCCAAGTTCAGGAGGCCTTCAACTCACACCTCCGGCGGAGCTTTTCGGGCATTCCTGTGGAGGTTGGGGACATTGAACCAGAGTGGTCGGTGTTCAAAGCCTCTATTGCCGAAGCCGCGGCGGGGAGCTGTGGTCTCAAGGTCCTAGGTGCCTCAAGGGGCGGTAACCCTCGAACCTCCTGGTGGACACCGGTGGTCAGGGAAGCCGTCCGACTGAAGAAGGAGGCCTTCAGGGATTTGTTATCTCGGGGGACTCCCGAGGCAGTTGCAAGGTACCGACAGGCCCGAAGGGCAGCAGCCTCAGGCGTGGCCGAGGCAAAGCAGCGGGTGTGGGAGAAGTTCGGAGAAGACATGGAAAAAGACTTTCGGGCGGCACCAAAGTTGTTCTGGAAAACTGTCCGACACCTCAGGAGGGGGAAGCAGGGAACCATCCAAGCTGTGTACAGTAAGGATGGGACGTTGTTGACCTCAACTGATGGAGTGTTAGGGCGTTGGAAGGAGCACTTTGAGGAACTCCTGAACCCGACAACTCCGCCCTCTATGTTAGAGGCAGAGCTGGAGTATGAAGGGGGATCGACACCAATCTCCCGGGGGGAGGTCACTGAGGTCGTCAAACAACTTCACAGTGGCAAAGCCCCGGGGGTGGATGAGATCCGCCCAGAAATGCTGAAGGCTCTGGGTGTTGAGGGACTGTCATGGTTGACACGTCTCATCAACGTTGCGTGGAAGTCGGAAACAGTACCGAAGGAGTGGCAGACCGGAGTGGTGGTTCCCCTTTTCAAAAAGGGGGATCAGAGGGTGTGTGCCAATTACCGAGGCATCACACTACTCAGCCTCCCCGGGAAAGTTTACTCTAAGGTACTCGAAAGGAGGGTCAGGCCGATTGTCGAACCTCAGATTGAGGAGGAACAATGCGGATTCCGTCCTGGTCGTGGAACGACGGATCAGCTTTTTACTCTCGCAAGGATCCTGGAGGGGGCCTGGGAGTATGCTTATCCAGTCTACATGTGTTTTGTAGACTTGGAGAAGGCGTATGACCGGGTTCCCAGGGAGTCACTGTGGGAGGTGCTGCGGGAGTATGGGGTGAGGGGGTCTCTACTCAGGGCCATCCAATCTCTGTATTCCCAAAGCGAGAGCTGTGTCCGGGTCCTCGGCAGTAAGTCGGACCTATTTCAGGTGAGGGTTGGCCTCCGCCAGGGCTGCGCTTTGTCACCAATCCTGTTTGTAATATACATGGATCGGATTTCGAGGCGTAGTCGTGGGGGAGGGGGTCTGCAGTTCGGTGGACT
Organism: Notothenia rossii; assembly: GCF_949606895.1. Lineage (NCBI taxonomy): Eukaryota > Metazoa > Chordata > Actinopteri > Perciformes > Nototheniidae > Notothenia > Notothenia rossii. The sequence goes on from NC_136904.1 coordinate 64,475,278, forward strand.
AAGGATTGCACCACTGCTTTTTGCAGATGATGTGGTTCTGATGGCTTCATCGGTCTGCGACCTTCAGCACTCACTGGATCGGTTCGCAACCGAGTGTGAAGCGGCTGGGATGAGGATCAGCACCTCCAAATCTGAGGCCATGGTTCTCAGCAGGAAACCGATGGACTGTCCACTCCAAGTAGGGAATGAGTCCTTACCCCAAGTGAAGGAGTTCAAGTATCTCGGAGTCTTGTTCTCGAGTGAGGGAACAATGGAGCGTGAGATGGGTCGGAGAATCGGAGCAGCGGGAGCGGTACTGCAGTCTCTTTACCGCACCGTTGTGACGAAAAGGGAGCTGAGCCAGAAGGCAAAGCTCTCTGTCTACCGGGCCATTTTCGTTCCTACCCTCACCTATGGTCATGAAGGATGGGTCATGACCGAAAGAACGAGATCGCGGGTACAAGCGGCCGAGATGGGTTTTCTCCGCAGGGTGGCTGGTGTCTCCCTTAGGGATAAGGTGAGAAGTTCGGTCATCCGGGAGGGACTCGGAGTTGAACCGCTCCTCCTTCGCGTCGAAAGGAGCCAGTTGAGGTGGTTCGGGCACCTAGTTAGGATGCCACCTGGGCGCCTCCCTAGGGAGGTGTTCCAGGCACGTCCAGCTGGGAAGAGACCAAGGGGTAGACCTAGAACCAGATGGAGGGATTATATCTCTTCTCTGGCCTGGGAGCGCCTTGGGATCCCCCAGTCAGAGCTGGTTGATGTGGCCAGGGAAAAGAAAGTTTGGGGCTCTCTGCTGGAACTGCTACCTCCGCGACCCGACCACGGATAAGCGGGAGAAGATGGATGGATGGATGGATGGATGAAGTAACAAATGCATGGACTAGTTTCTCTGCATCGTTTTCAGGCAAGATATGCCTGGTATGTGATTTTGTAAATACATTTAGCACACAACTACAATCATAACATCATTAGAAAATGAAATTATTTGATGATTTTTATGACTGTGATATTTTGTTGCCTTTGATAAATGTGGAGTTTAAGCTCATAACAACCCTGCCCCTCCAATCAAGATTTCTCTCTCAGCTGGATGTGCTATCTGACAAACTTCTGAAGATTTTGTCATAAATAATCTTATGTATACCTTGAGCAAGTTAGGTAGATTAAACAGAAAACTATAGCATGTAGTTTAAACAAAAAATTAATGTGGCTTTAACAGGTACAAAATGAAATATACTGAGAATATTAAAAGCCTAAAATGAACATTAAAAAGTCATGTTGGTTAAACATAGGGTAAATTAATATACCTAATATTAAAGGAAATATTCACATTAACATAACAATTTCATGTTTCTTTGACATAACATGGTTGTGTCTTTACGGAGCCCTGGAGGGTTCATTGAGAGAAAAATAAATAAAACGTGGCCACGTTTTACTTTCTCATTCGCACGAGTTAATAAAGCGTGGGCACGAGTTAATAAAGCGTGCGCACGAGTTAATAAAGCGTGGCCTCGTTTTATTTAAATTGAGGGATTCCTGTCCGTGACTCATAGTATCTGCTGCCCACAGCTGTTTTATAGAAGGAAAACCTCCTTCACTTTATGAAATCTCTGCGGCACCAGTGGCCTGTACTAGTGCTGGGTGGAAACGATTATTTTGAAAATGATTAATCGGACGATTATTTTATCGATTAGTCGACTAATCTAACGATTATTTTTCTGTCGTTCGATTAATAAAAAACATAATGTATCTCAAATAAATACCAAAACATTCTTAATAATATATATTTTTTTATTGCACAGCAAAATAAGAAATATAGAATACAATTATACAAAATAAAAAGGCCAGCCTGTTTACTCTTACAGTCCAACAAAAAATCTCTTCTGTACAAAATTACAAAAGATAAAAAATGAAGTGCAAAAAAACAAATACTGTGCCGTGCACAGTACAGAAATTCATGACAACTGCGAACCAGCTTATGTGCAGCCCTGGCCTAGACATTGCTTGGCTCCGTTAGTTGACATACATTGATACTATAAGCTGACTAACGTTAGTCTAATGTTTTGTTTGACTCGTAAACGACCACAACATGAGTTAGCTCTCTGTGCAGTTTGTTCGTTCCGGGTTAGTAGCGGCTAGATTGCGGTGTTCTGCAGACGTAAACTAGCTACCATTCCAGCCAACATTAAATACTGACAAACGTTAACTAACACACAGCTGGCGCCGCTAGCTAGGTAGCTAACATTAACTACTAACCAACCAAGCACGAACAAACCGCACGGAGAGCTGTAAGATAGTTAGCACTACCGAAGTGCACAGAACTCAAGCTGCACAACACACTACACAAACGTGGAATTAATTTAGCCAAAGTTAGTACTTACTTATCATTGTTCCCTCCACGAGAGACAAGGGGGTGCCTCCGCTTTAAATGCTCCAACATCGCTGTTGTGCTAGTGTGGTATGCCAACTCCATTTGGCAAAGACTGCAAATAACAATGCCTTTGCGTTTTGGACTACATTTAAAGTATTCCCATGCTTTTGAAGACCTAGGGCGAGATGTTTTTGTTTGGGGGCTTTTTGCAGGGCTTCGTGCGCAATCCTGTGAGGAGGAGGTGGTAGCTGTTTCAGTCTCCATCGTGTTTAAAGTGCGATTGCGAACTGCTTGTTGTTGTTTTGGGTGACCCACGTGTGTGTGGCGATGCGTAGACGAGGAAATATGTCGTTGATGATATTTTGAAGTTGACTCGTCAACGTCGTCAACGCGTTGCTATAGCACTATCCTGTACTACGAAGCAGGATTAGCTATTTACACTATTCATTCATGAAGTATGAGGCTGCGCTGTCAACACGCGTCTCCATGTTTGTGATTGGTCAAATGTTGCTAACCCCGTCCCTTTCAGGTGAATGCGCTCTCAGCCGGACAGAGAAACCCTGGTTGATTTGCTGAGTTGATAACCAGCTTCGTAGGGCCGCTTAGCGACATTGCGTTTAGGGTTAGTTAAGCCAGGTAAATCAAACATATCCAGGGTCTGTTGAACTGGCTTCGTCGTACAGGGCACTGGAGGCAGTAACGTGTAACTCAGCAGAATCTGAGAAGAGCAGCAACAGCTGCAAAGAGCTGTGCCTTTTACTGGTTACTTCACTGTGTTCCCTTCATTAGAACCGCTGAATAGAGATCAAGGCTGCTACGTTTAACCACACACACCTATACACACATCGAACTACCAGAGTATTCCCCCTCGTTTTATGAAGGAGATCTCCTGTCACCAGGGCGCATGATGTGTGTGTGTGTGTGTGTGTGTGTGTGTGTGTGTGTGTGTGTGTGTGTGTGTGTGTGTGTGTGTGTGTGTGTGTGTGTGTGTGTGTGTGTGTGTGTGTGTGTGTGTGTGTGTTTGTGCTCAGCTCCGCTCTGTGTAAGCGTGTTCGGTGTGTTTGTGTGTGTCCGACACCACCGGCATTTGTTTTCAAATTACCACGAACAGTAATTTACACAAATCTGGTTCTCCATAGTTATATGTGTATTCCCAAGTGAAAGACATTCGTTTAATCTTAATCTCAATGTGTTATAGTCCTGCCGGAGTGCACCGGAACGAACAATGCTATCATAAACAAATGCCCACACACACACACACACACACACACACACACACACACACACACACACACACACACACACACACACACACACACACACACACACACACACACACACACACACACACACACACACACAAAACGAGGCCACGCTTTATTAACTCATGCGCACGCTTTATTAACTCGTGCGCAGGCTTTATTAACTTGTGCGCACGAGTTACTAAAGCGTTCGCACAAGAAGGTATCTCGTGCGAACGAGAAAGTAAAACGTGGCCACGTTTTATTTATTGTTCTCTCTATGAACCTCGGCTCCGTATGTCTTTAACATAACGGCATAGTTTTGAGCACACATGATTTTAATATGTGCAACCGATGTCCATATTTTTTTATTACTTAAATCCAACAGACTTTTTACAGTGAAGCTTGAATAAAGAAATCCTGTTGCTTTAACAGGTACAAATGAAATATACTGAGAATATTACAAGCCTAAAATGAACACAAAAAAGTAATGTTGGTTTAACATAGGGTAAATGAATATACCCATATTCAAGGAAATATTCAAATGAACATAACAATCTACTGTTTCTTTGACATAAAATAGTTGTGTGTCTTTAACATAATGGAATAGTTTTTAGTACACATGTTTTTAATATGTGCAACCGATGTCCATATTAAAATCATGTGAATCCAACAGCCTTTTTTTTCAGTGTAGTTACTTCACTGTTTTGCAGGTTACTTCATGAACATTCTTGTGATAATAATATCGACGGCCACTTGATGCCAGTGTTTCCTTTCAATAGAAACAAAGTCCCAGAGGCAGTCCGTTTAAGTTTGAAATACTTGAAGTTGATGGCCAGTGTTCAAAGCTTCTACCTCGTCTGTGTTGTTCCTTAACAACAAAGTGTTTGTTCTGTTTGTTTAGTATTCAACTCTAAGAATCTGCACCTTTTTGGTACTGATTTTAATCTAGAACTGTTCACACATCGTACAGCATATTGTTGTGGACACCCTATTTGAAGTAGTAATTTGTATATTTTGTGAAATAGATTTTGAAAACTGACCGATCAAATGGTCAAACATTGTGATTTCCCTTCTACTTTAATGTTCATGTACTTTTACAAGTACCCAAGTTCATGGGAAAATGTAGCAACACAACTGGAAGTCCTGCGTAATGCTTCCTGAGAGGAGGATTAATCTTGTCATCTCCCTTACACCATGGAATAGAGTTGTGACGCCTGAAAATGGTAATTTGTTCTCCACGGGGAGTCCAAATGACTCGATTGGGGGGTGGGGGATTAAATGGTCTATTTGGGGGCAGAGAGGGTGGATGCCAGGGGGATTATCCTGTTAATACATATTTGCTTCTGTGTGACGCTTGGCCCCAAGTTTCTATTCTACTCTGAGGATATGATTTGGACATTTGGATTTCTGTTCTTGGCTTTATGGACGGACAACTGCTATGCTTGTGGACCAATGGGGGGGGGGGGGGGGTGCTAGTGGAGTATGAAGCCCTCTGTATCGCGCATGTCAACGGAGGGGGGGGTGTGAACGTTGTGATCAGCTGTTTTAGCGCAGTGCTGTACAGACCGACGTTAACAGCAGCCTTGTCTGTGCACACGGAAACCTACTCTGTCGTCCGGTGATCTAACCACCTTCTGGAAAAGCTTCACAAGTACGTTGGTACGCAAATGCGCTTTGTGACACAAGTGACGGTACGCATTTCAGATTGTTGCCGTACCACTTATGTGCACCCTGGCCCTGACTATATCATGGGGGTGTCAAGTCATCAAACTCTCATGATTTATGGTAGACTGAAAGGTTGAAAAAACACCAGTTTTTGTTTCGGTCTGCAGCTTTATTTCCGTAACTCAGGACTCCATCACATAATTCCCGCGCTTGCGGATAGAGTTCATCACAGTGTAAGCCTTTGTCAGCATGCAGTTTACTAAAGCATCTGTAACATCTCCTTTCCTTTAGCTGTAAACAACATCAGCATGTCACTTTAAAGTGCAGGTAAGTGCTACATTGTGTAAAGCTAACACTTTAACATTGTCAACCTCCAAGACATGAAAACAATTACAATACTGTTTAACCATGCAAATACTGATACAAAACTATAATAATATCCAACAATAATATCCAACATTTCTTTTTTTTCTTCTTTTTCTTAACAGTCCAACAGACTTAGTGACAATGTTCCCAGTTGTATCACAGGTTCAGTCTCTGCGGCGGCCGTAACAGGCGACCACACCGCGGGTATACAACTTGGCTCTCTGTACTCACTGGCTTCCCTGGTGTCAAACCCCGCCCTTGCGCCGGGACCCCTGGAGAGTGAGGAGGCTCCCCCAAACCTGTGTCATCCTGGACTGGGTCGGTTCTGGCTCCACCTGCAGCCCTCTCTGCGTTGACATGGCCCCGGTCCCTGTGGCTGCACTTCTACGGCGCTACCAGCTGTCGCATCTGGGCTGAGCGCTCCGCAACCCGCAGATCCCCCCGGTTTCTCCTGTAGAGCGTGCCGTCCACTAACCCGATCATGCGTTGCACTGCCTTAGCATCCGTGGGTATCGGCATGTCCAACACTGCTTGAGTTTTCTCTGGGTCGATTTTCAGTCCTTCTGTAGACAGTACATGGCCGTGGAAATGTACAGCTTTGAGCTTGAACTGCAGCTTGCGTTCACTCAATCTGAGCTTCACAGCCCTGCACCGTTGCATGAGAGCTCTTAAGTTGGTGTTGTGGTCCTCTTCAGCCTCTGCGTCCGTATCGCCACACCCGACCACCAGGATGTCATCCGCAATAGGCTCGATGCCAGCCAGGCCTGATAGCAGCTCATGTTGCTTGCGCTGATAGATCTTTTGCGCCACTGAGACTCCAAACGGGAGTTTGAGCCATCTCATCCGACCCCATGGGGTCCAGAATGTCGTCAAGCGGCTGCTTTCCTCATCAAGCTTGCACTGGAGAAAGGCGTCACGAGCATCAACCAGTGTGAACACACGAGCCTTGGGCAGTTTGTACAAGACGTCTTCTAGCATTGGCATGTGGTAATGGGACCTGAAAGGTGCCTGATTGAGAGGCTTTGGGTCAATGCAGATTCTTATCTTGTCCGGTTTAGCTACTGTCACCATGTTGCTTGTCCACGCTGTTGGCTCTGTCACTGGCGTAAGGTTGCCTACTTTCACATGTTTGTCCAGCTCTTCCTTAACCCGGGCTTTTAGCGCTACAGGGACATTTCGTGGTGAGCACTGGACTGGTGTCAATTCAGGGTTCAGATCGAAATGAATATTAACTGGGACTGACTCGATCGGGTCATGGAAAACATCATGAAAGTCTTTCAGTAGCATTTCTTTTGTGAGTGGCATAGACTGGCTTGCATCTATAGTGTTCACCTCCGCTGGCAGTAGTTCTCTTGGAATAGTGGATTTCACAAGGCCCAGATCAGTGCATGCAGCACCACCTAGCAGGGGCTTTTGTTTGGTGTTCACTATCTCAAACACAAGTCTGTGTGTTTTCCCCCTGACCACACAGTCAGTGTGAAATTTCCCCAGGGATGGCATGTATGTGTCAGTACAGATTTAGCCTTGTTTTGGTCGGCTGTAAGGCTGTCTTTGGTGACAGTTTCTCTTTAAACTGGCGGCCCATAACATTGCAAGTGGCCCCTGTATCTAGCTGGCATAACTGTCTTTTCTTATTCAGGTGTAGGTGCACAAACCATTTGCGTCCAGGTGCTTTCACATTCCCCACATATTCAGTGACATTGTACAGGTTTTCACTTGTATCTGAGTCCCCTTCAGTTTGCTGGACATCGTCAACAACATTAACTTTTCTTGTTTTCTCTGCTCTGCTGCTGTCCTGACATACTTTTGCAAAGTGATTTGAAACGCCACATGCTCGGCAGGTCTTACCATAGGCTGGGCACTGCTCTCATCCCTGTTTCTGTCCATTTCCACAGTATTTGCAGGTCCACTGCTGCTCTCTCTCAATCAATCAATCAATCAATCAATCAATCAATCAATCAATCAATCAATCAATGTTTATTTATATAGCCCAATATCACAAATGTTACATTTGTCTCAGTGGACTTCACAGTTTGTACAGAATATCAGTATGACAATACGACACCCTCTGGCCTTAGACCCTCACATCGTACAAGGAAAAACTTCCAGAGAAAACCCACAGTTTAAAGGGAAAAATGGGAGAAACCTCAGGGAGAGCAACAGAGGAGGGATCCCTCTCCCAGGACGGACAGACGTGCAATAGATGCCGTGTGTACATTGAAAAGATAATACATTTGCAACATAGGTAGTCCAAATGTTTGGAAATGCATGTGTGTATAATAGGAAGATGAATCCACGAGGATATCCATCCAGGACTGGATGCTCTCTCTCAGCCGCTGTGTTTCTTTCCGCTGTTTTCCACTGTGTTTTGCGTCGTCCGCCTTGCCTGTCCACCATAGCATTAATACTGTCCGCCTGTGCCTGCGGGCTCTCAATAAGCCTCATGCGGGACTCCGTCAGTTCTGCAAGGCGGCAAATCTCCACAGCTGTTGGCAGCGTTAGGTCCCTTTCACGCAGCAGTCGCCGTCTGGTGCTCTCGCTGGCAATACCGAGTACCAGCCTGTCCCTAATCAGTTCATCTTTCAGGTCACGGTACTCACATGATGATGCTTTTTCCCTCAGCTTTGTTATAAAGCTATCGATTGGCTGGTCCGGTCCTTGTTTGCAGCATCCGAACGTGTATCTCTCATAGATCAAATTTTTTTGCCGGCTTGAAATAATCCCCCAATGCATCCGAAATTGTTTTGGGGTCTTTCTTTTGTTCCTCGGTCAGCGTGACGTTGTGCATATATATATGCCGGCACTCGTTCCCCATAAGCCGTCTCAGTGTGGCTGCCTGCACCGCATTCGTTTTTTCAGTCAGACCTGTAGCGAGCAAAGAGTCCTCAAATTCCGCTCTAAAAACCTCCCAGTTTTTTGCTATATCACCAGACATACAGGACTGTCTCAGAAAATTAGAATATTGTGATAAAGTTCTTTATTTTCTGTAATGCAATTAAAAAAACAAAAATGTCATACATTCTGGATTCATTACAAATCAACTGAAATATTGCAAGCCTTTTATTATTTTAATATTGCTGATTATGGCATACAGCTTAAGAAAACTCAAATATCCTATCTCTAAATATTAGAATATCATGAAAAAGTATACTAGTAGGGTGTTCAACGAATCACTTGAATCGTCTAATTAACTCGAAACACCTGCAAGGGTTTCCTGAGCCTTGAAAAACACTCAGCTTGGTTCAGTAAACTAAATCACAAGTATGGGGAAGACTGCTGATCTGACTGCTGTCCAGAGGACCGTCATTGACACCCTCCATCAGGAGGGTAAGACACAAAAAGAAATTTCTCAAAGAGCAAGCTGTTCACAGAGTGCAGTTTCAAAGCACATCCACAAAAAGTCTGTTGGAAGGGGGAAATGTGGCAGGAAACGCTGCACAACCAAGAGAGATGACCGCAGCCTTAACAGCATTGTGAAGAAGAGTCGCTTCCAGAATTTGGGGGAGCTTCAAAGACAGTGGACTGAAGCTGGAGTCCAGGTATCAAAAGTCACTGTTCACAGACGTGTCCGGGAAATGGGCTACAATAGCCGTATTCCCATGGTCAAGCCACTTCTGAACTCAAGACAACGGAAGAGGCGTCTGACTTGGGCTAAGGAAAAGAAGCACTGGACAGTTGCACAGTGGTCCAAAGTCCTCTTTTCAGACGAAAGCAAGTTTTGTATTTCATTTGGAAGTCAAGGCGCCAGAGTCTGGAGAAAGGCTGGAGAGGAGCAAAATCCAAGTTGCTTGAAATCCAGTGTGAAGTTCCCACAGTCAGCGATGGTTTGGGGAGCCATGTCAGCTGCTGGGGTTGGTCCACTGTGTTTCATCAAGCCCAGAGTAAATGCAGCTGTGTACCAAGAGATTTTAGAGCACTACATGCTTCCGTCTGCTGAAAAGCTCTATGGAGATGAGGAATTCATTTTCCAGCATGATCTGGCACCTGCCCACAGTGCCAAAACCACCAGTAACTGGTGTACTGACCATGGCATTACTGTCCTCGATTGGCCTGCAAATTCCCCTGACCTGAACCCCATAGAGAATATGTGGGGTATTGTGAAGAAGAAGCTGAAAGACACCAGACCCAACAATGCTAATGAGCTAAAGGCCGCTATTGAAGCATCCTGGGCATCCATAACACCTCAGCAATGCCACAGGCTGATTGCCTCCATGCCACGCCGCATTGATGCAGTAATCTGTGCAAAAGGATTCCCAACCAAGTACTGAGTGCATTAATGGACATTTTCAAATGTTTGATTGTGTTTTGCTGTTATAAATCTTTTTTTTTTACTTGGTCTGAGGAACTATTCTAATTTTTTGAGATAGGATTTTTGAGTTTTCTTAAGCTGTATGCCATAATCAGCAATATTAAAATAATAAAAGGCTTGCAATATTTCAGTTGATTTGTAATGAATCCAGAATCTATGACATTTTTGTTTTTTTAATTGCATTACAGAAAATAAAGAACTTTATCACAATATTCTAATTTTCTGAGACAGTCCTGTATGCATGCCCTCGGGTGCCGGAATACTGTTTGTCGTCATGACGTGAGTTTTCTTGAGCTTTTAGTCCAAGAAGACCGCTTCTGACACCATGTTTCAGTCTGCAGCTTTATTTCCATAACTCACAACTCCATCACATGTATAATTCCCGCGCTTGCGGATATAATACATCACAGTGTAAGTCTTTGTCAGCATGCAGTTTAATAAAGCGCCAACAGGCGTCACTATATAACAGGCATTAACAGATGCCCATATCTGTAACAGTTTTGTCATTAGAGCTTGTAGAATATATACTTTCTCTATGATTAGGGTTAAGGAAACAGATATTTTAAGCGTCACCAAATACAATCCTAACGTAGGTCTATAATTTCAACTGCTGTTTTCTGAAAAGATGACAGTAGCCTAGCTGCATAATATATAAAATATACAATATTATATAATAAAATGAAACACAGCCAGATAATTCTGTTCACTCACATGTAGTACACTGTGTACACTATTTACTTACTTGTGAAACGCCTATATTTCGTCAGGTTAACGGCTTGAATTGTAAATGGCTGGAAATGACAATAGTAGGCCTATGTGTCAGCTAACTAGCGATTGCTAGCTAGCAGTGTTATCGTTTCAGTACTAAATAATTAAGTGCTTAATTAATCAGCAAAATATGCTGATGGCTTCTTTCTGACCACTGCTTGATTGATTGTAAGAAATGTCAAGCATACCACACTCAAATGCTTGACAGTTGTTAGTGCACCATTGAAGTACAGCTTATTTTGGCATAATTCTGTGTAATCGCATCCAAAATAGTGTATGCAAGTTGAGACAAAGCTATATAAGCAGAATTCGTAAAGGTTGCTTACTTGCTTGGAGGCTAAACTCTGAAAATCAATATTTTTCTAGTTGGTTAAGTGTGGTAATCGGAGCATAGCAACAGGTGTCTTGTTTTCTGCTAAAGCCTGTCACACATGGATACATGTCCCCATTTGAAGTGTCAGGCCTCCTGCCTCCAATTGGATACACAGGGAGGGAAGTCATTTTACACTTTGCCAGATGGAGTGTGAACCTTCAAAGCAGGAGAGAAATGTATATACTGTAAAATAGAGCATAAACTTAAGCCCATGAAACTTGTGGAAAAGCAGTTTATAATTGGACAATAAATGATGTTATGCATCTCTGTATCTTGCTTATGAAATTACCTTTAAATCACAGCAAAAAGAGATGATAACAACTTTTGAAATAAAGTTGAACTGCAGGTTGCCATTTAGTACACTTCTGTGCACTGCATGTTTGTGGCAAGCTTACGAAAGGAACTGACAACTGTGTGATACGCATTTATCGTCTGTGCATAATCAAGTTTGTGTCCATGTGCACACACACCAACTGTATGTGTTTGGTTCCTGGAGTTATGAGTGACTGTCCATCCTGTGACCGGTACGTGTGACTCACTCTTATTCCAAATGTTTCCGTCTTGGCGCCATAAAGGCAAAACCATCAGAGTGCTGTCACCATCTGGACAGTGAAGGCCTCCTGGGCCGGCCGCTTCGTGTCCCTGACTCAAAGACTTTAACTAAAAATACAACCTGCAGGATGTTATTGTAAAGGCACCAATACATGACTGGCCTGCAGTTTTTCTTCCTCTGGCTCTTGATGTTTCTGTCTCCTTCCCATAAATAACGAAGGTGAAATTGCTCACACACACATCATACAGTAGTAATAAAGTTGTCAGGCTGTCTAATGGGCATGCAATGGCTTTGATGAAAGATTTTTCCTGTAGAATATATGTTCTGCCTTATGAGGCAGCTTTTAATAGTTGAACTCAGCAATATATAATATTAACAAAATTACTGTCATGTGAATGCAGACGCTTGTAGTGACAGCCACGGATAATTAATTGTACAGATTACCTTCTGTTTTAGCTCTTCTTTTAGTTTTGTGGGACATAACTATGCTCTCATCAACCTTGTTTCCAGATGCAACAGGCAGCTGTAAGCATTAGGCTCTATCAAATCCACTGTACATTTTATGGCACCAAACAAGTTAACAATTACAGTAGCTAGTGAAGGAGGTCAAACAGCTAACAGCTAAAGAGCAATTTATTTCTGAGGAGGTGGTGGAGACCAAAATAGAGCTCAAAGTTACTGTTAGCTATAACACCATGAGGTCACAAGGAGGCAATGCTTCCTTTTCTGTCAGTGGTATCTGTATATAAACAGATGTTGTTTATTTTTGCTAATTGACAGGCGTGTTTTGTCCATACTAGCAACCACGTTAGCTTTGGTTTCATTCAAAATTATGATAGGATTGTGACAAGCTACAGCAATCACTTAATCACTATAAATGCTGTCAAGTTGAGTTCAAATGCAATCTGAATACATTAACTCCATGTTTAATATGATTACATTAGGCCTTCAAACTGTTTGACTACAATGCAAATGTCTCTATATGCATCAGTTTGAGTAGTTCTACCCTGGCCCCCAAAAGGTTTAGAACCTCTGCCTATAACATCTCCAAAGCCACAGCACCCACATGTCTCTTACGCTTTATCAACCTTTATTAACTTCCCCTGTATTTCCAAATTATATTCATTGAGACACTTTGGCAAAACATGCAGCCAGCCCACGGCTTGGATGGATTTACTGACCGACAACGGCTAGCTTAGCTCCAGTGATGTGAAACCTCTGTTGGGCCTCAACAAATGCCAGCTGATTTGTGAATAAAGGCTAAACAGTGTTAATATGCCAGCGAAAAAGGAAACAAAATAATATTAAGACACTTTTCTATTTATTAGAAGGCAGGCATTTCCTTCTGTCAGGCTCAAGCTAGCTGCAGTATAGGCCTTGCATCGCATCATCCCAGAGGATAAGAGTCTTATAATATACAGTACACAGGCCGTACACCTAAACCATTAATGTAATGCAAACTCAATACAAATGCAGAGGACTGTGGGCCTTTCTCATTTCTCTAATTCCCCTCCTCGACTTCTATCCTCATGTCTTAGTCCCGCCCACAGGAGATGCGAGCGGAGGACTCGAGGAGGGGAACCGAGGAGAGAGGAGGGGAAGCAGCAGGCGGTTAGAGAAATGAGAACTCCTCTCCTCTGAGCGGTCATTTTAAAGAGACGTCCGTTAATGATGAAAGGAGGCACAGCAACACTCTGTCTGATGGACAGATGTGTTCATGATAACTTCTATATTTACGTTAATTCATTTACAGTGCGGGATACAACACACACCTACAGCTCCTAAAGCATCCCAGAGGATAAGAGGAAAGCAGTTAATCAAATAATATCCAGGGATGCGTGCAGAGCTGTCATTGGCTGAAATAAGTCCGGCCGTGCGTCACGACTCTTTGAAACATCTCTGTTCCCGGAAATGCATCCACGAAGGAGCCGTGGAGGACCGTGGAGGACCCATCAGTGTATCCTCGGTTATAGCTCCTCCAGAGAGCCTCCTCGACGCTCGATCCTCGATCCTAGATCCTCGGTCCTCGGTCCTCAAAGTGCATTTAGAGAAATTAGATGTCCTTCAACATGACGCGCTGAAATCAATTTCCGGATCACTACCGGAGGACCGAGGAGTTGAGGAGTCGAGGAGGGGAAAAACGAGAAACTAGAAAGGCCCTGGGTGTAGTTAGGGTGAATTATGCCCTTACACGCTCTTGTTACATGTCGAACACGTGCCAGTCATAAATAGCCATTGAGAAACAGGTCAAGGGTCAGCCAGCCTAATAGTACTTCACAGTATTGGGTTAGGAGAGACATGCTGACCCTCTTCTGTCCAAATGGGGACAGAAACGGGCAGGGGGAAGAAAGCCACCTGATGTCTCCAAAGAAGGGGAATCACTTTCATAATTGAACAAACACCTGATCCATCACGGTTCTATTTCATCCTTACTGACCGCCAGAGGCGGTGCTGAATATCTTCTGTCTTGCGCATGCGTTGGTCGAATATTTATATCAACAAAGCTCGCCCTCCAGAGGGGACCGCGGTGTTCACCGCTCGGACCTCAGGAGCCGGATCGGCTAAAAGCGGACGCTCCTGCACGTCATCCGGTGAGATCGCTATCATTTTGTGCTAATTGTGCAAGTTAGCCGAGCGTCCTGGCTCAAGCTAAATTGCGGTTGTACCAGTGAAGAGCGCGTCTCCGCTCCCCTCTCACTTTACATAATTGTGTTCTTACCTGTTTAAACCCCCAGTTAACTGAGTGCTTTCGCTCAAAGGTTAGCTTACTACAGCGCCAGTGAAGAGAGTTTTTCCGCTCCCCTCTCCTGGCACACAGTTGGATACTGTTCAATCCCCAGCTAACTGAGTGCTCTCGCTCAAACGTTAGCTTGCTACAGCGCTAGTGAAGAGAGTGTTTTCGCTCCCCTCTCCTGGCATACAGTTTGTTACTGTTCCATCTTCCAGTTAACTGAGTGCTCTCGCTCAAAGGTTAACTGGCTACAGCGCTAGTGAAGAGAGTGCTTCGGCTCCCCTCTCACTACATACAGTTGGTTTACTGACTTCACTTTGCTCACCCCAGTTAGCAGACTGCTCACGCTCACGCTATGTTTAACAGCTGTAACACCTGTATGGCTCCTCTTCAACCAGAGGATGGCCACGACCTTTGCCCCTCTTGTCTTGGTCTTGAGCATCTGAGGGAGGGCCTTTCGGAGGACCCGTGCATGAATTGCACCATCTTACCTCGGGCAGTAAGAGCTGCGAGACTAGCCGAGGTTGAACTACTGACTAAAGGTGGCTTTCCCCCTGCACAGTTGGACCTAGCCCAACCTACCCATCCTAGGCGTTGGGCTACAGAGGCCGCGGGTGCCCCGCCCAAGAAGAGGACTAAGCCTGATAAGCTTTCCTCCAGGGTGGACCTACTCACTACTGAGCTAGCCCAGATGAGGTCACTCCTCTTGACTCTCCATTCTGGTGCCCATATAGAGCATACGGCTTCACCCGACCCACCCAGGGCTGAGCCGGTCCCAGAGGACGATGTGTTCTCGATGGCAGCTTCAGCCACTCAATTTAATGACTATGACAGGGTGGGCACATCCCAGACTACTGGGCCTGGCTCCGGTAGCTCAGCTCAGGGATCGTTGGTGTGGGCAGATGAGGGTTCCATGGGTACCGTCATTCGCATGGCACTGGCCTGCCAGCAGCTGGACGTACAGCAGCCGGCAGCGCCGCCTGCCAATGCGTTCTTCAGGCGCACTCTGACACCCGCCACCTTTACCGTTCCTCCCTCTGGTGAATATCTGAGAGAGTTACATGCATGCTGGAGGGACACTAAGGCTTTTCACCATCTTACGAGCGACGGCTGAGCCCTGGCAGCTATGCAGGGTGTGGCAAGTGCTGGCCTTGACCACATGCCGGCTGTTGAGCCTACCATTGCTTCCCTCAGAGTTTCCCCTGACGAAGCTCTGAGGTCGGAGGCCAGGTGCCCGTGACCCCAGTGTCGGGTCACTGATGACATGCTCACTAAGGCTTACGATGCTGCGGCGCGCATGGGCCGTATAGGCAATTCCCTCTCTCACCTCATGCTCGCCCTCTCAGCTTCCCTGCAGCAGGAGACTCACAGCGCTCCCACTACCAGCCTCAGTGACGCCTCACTACAGGCGTTAGCTCTGATGTCTAGAGAGCTTGGGCGCCTGATGTCCACTCTCGTCCAGACTCGTCGCCAGGTTTGGCTGGCACAGTCACCCCTATAACAGGCATGTAGGAGGACTCTCCGGGCTGTCCCAGTGGAGCCGGGGGAGTTGTTCGGTTCAGCTCTGCGCAGAGACATGCCCCGGGGGGGTAGGCCTAGAGGTTCCGCTTCTGCCTCCCGAGACCGCTCCCAGCCACCGGCTCACCCCGGTGCCCGCCAGGGACCCCAGCGTCCCACGAGGGGGCCGGCCCGCTACGGTCTCGCCCCCAAGGCAGTCTCGGTACCCGGTGCCTAGCCGTCACCCCCCCAGAGCTAGGGGCCGGGGGGCAAGATACTGAGGGTCCGGGGCCGGCTGTCGGTTATTTCTCCCAGCAACAGCTCAACTGCTGGGTAGCTCAAGCTTCAGACCCCTGGGTGGTTTCCACCTTAACCCAAGGGTACAAGCTTCAGTTCCGACGCCGTCCCCTAGCCTTCAGCCGGGTAAAAATGACCACCATGAACGACCCGGCAAAAGAAGTCGCCCTAAACCAGGAGCTTTCAGTCCTCCTTGCCAAGGGTACAATCAAACTTGTGGACCCCATCTCACAACCCAGGGGCTTCTACTCGACCTACTTCCTGATAAGGAAGAAGGGCGGTGGACTCCGCCCAATCCTCGATCTAAGGGGACTCAACAAATTCCTAAAGGTCTTGCCGTTCCATATGCTGAGCACAGCGGACGCTCTTCGTACCGTTGCCAGGGGGGAATGGTTCACGTCCATCGACTTGAAGGACGCCTATTTTCATGTGCATATTGTACCTCATCACAGGCAGTTTCTTCGCTTTGCCTTCAGAGGCCGCCATTTCCAGTTCAGGGTGCTCCCATTCGGACTCTCCCTCTCCCCGAGGGTGTTCACCAGGTGTGTCGCGGCAGTCCTTTCGCCCCTATAGTCCCAGGGTATGAAGATTCTGCCATACTTAGACGATTGGTTAATCTGGACACCATCGCGGTTGCAGTCGACCCAGGACACGGCTCTCCTTCTCTCTCATGTCGCCAGACTAGGCCTCAGGGTAAACATGGAGAAGAGTTGTCTGAACCCCTCTCAGAGCCTAACCTTCATTTGGGTGGCTCTGGACACAGTCACTATGCGGGCCTGTCCATCTGCTCAGCGCCTGGACGACATCCTCCAGCTTCTTCCCCTATTCAAAGGGGGCAGGTCTCTAGCATATATCCGGTTCCTTTGCTTCTTGGGCAAGCTGACAGCTGCCTCAGCTGTCGTTCCTTTGGGCTTATTGTCACTGCGCCCCCTGCAGAGATGGCTGAACGGCCTTCACCTAGACCCCAGGTGGCACAGGCACAGGAGAATCAGGGTGTCACAACAGTGCCTCTATCCCCATGGAGAGAGAGATCATATATGTCGAGGGGCGTGACCATAAGTAAGTAAGTAAGTAAGTAAAAGTTTATTTCTAAAGCACCCCTCCCAGCACGAATGCACAGAGTGCTGTACAAAATATAGCAGTCAAAACAATTAGGCCAATATGGCACTAAGGCATAATAATAACAAAGCATAACATGACAGGAAAATAGAATAAAAACTTAAAAACAATATACAAACATGAAACCAAGTGCAAGAGGACCAGTGATCGACAGTGACAGGACAGTGACGTGATGAACGGCCTAAGACTGCTCAAACGCCTGCTTAAATAAGTGCGTCTTTAGGTGTCCCTTGAACAGGTTGAGGGAGGGAGCCGATCTCAGGACCGGGGTAAGTGCGTTCCAGAGTCTAGGGGCGGCCGCCCCAAACGCCCGGTCCCCCCTGGTCTTTAGTCGGGTCCTGGGCACTGCCAGAAGCCCCTGGTCAGAGGACCTCAGCGAACGAGTGTTTTGGTGTGGTGGAATGAGCTCGCTGATGTAGGCTGGGGCTTGGCCGTTTAGAGCTTTGTATGAGATAATCAGGATCTTGTACTGGATCCTGAAATGAACTGGTAGCCAGTGCAGGGAGGCTAGAATGGGGGTGATATGGCAGGATTTTTTAGACCTGGTGATTAAGCGGGCGGCAGCGTTTTGAACCAGCTGCAGACGGTGAACAGAGGCTTTGCTGAGACAGGTGAAAAGTGAATTACAGTAGTCTAACCGGGATGATATGAATGCGTGGACAGCCATTTCAAGCTCTGCATGAGACACAATGGACCTGAGTTTAGCGATGTTGCGGATGTGGAAAAAACAGTTGCGGGTCAGTGAGGAAACATGTTTGTCCATGTTCATAGCCTGGTCGAAGAACACCCCAAGATTTCTGATGTGGGGGTGAACGTTGGTGGTGAGGGGCCCCATTAGGTTTTTTACCTTGGCTGCTAGGGAGTCTGAGGCAATTATAAGTACCTCTGTCTTCGCCGCATTTAGCTGGAGGAAATTTCTCCCCATCCAGCCCTCAATGGCAGCTAGACAGTCCAGTAGGATGTTAATTTTCTGCATGTTTTGCGGAGTGAAGGACACATACAGCTGGATATCATCAGCGTAGCCATGGGCTCCGTCCCCTTCCGCAGAGAGATCGTTACGACAGATGCCAGCCTGTCGGGATGGGGGGCGGTGTGGCAAAACAGGACAGCCCGTGTCAGTGGTCTGCTCAGGACTGCACAGAGCACATCAACGTGCTAGAGCTGCGAGCTGTGCACCTAGCACTCAGACACGTCCTGCCATACTTGAGGGGGAGGCATGTGCTTGTCCGATCGGACAACACTACAACGGTGTACCACATAAACCACCAGGGGGGCACCAAATCTGCACGTCTGCTAGAGGTGTCCCAGACTCTCCTGACCTGGGCAGCTCCTTGCCTGGCCAGCCTACGGTCAATGTACCTGCCCGGAGAGCAAAACCAAGTCGCCGACTTCCTCTCCCGTCACAAGCCTCCACAGGGAGAGTGGCGGCTTCATCCAGAGGTGGTGATCAGCATCTGGGGTCTCTTTGGCAGGGCAGAGGTAGATCTCTTTGCTTCAGAGACGTCGACCCACTGCCCCCTATGGTTCTCCTTGACGGAGAAGACCAGCCCTTTGGGTCAGGACGCCCTGGGTCATTCATGGCCAGGGTGTCTTCTCTATAACTATCCACCCCTTCCTCTGATCCTACCAACACGCCTCAGAGTGCTTCATCAGGGCCACAAGCTTCTTCTGGTGGCCCCCTTCTGGCCAGCCAGGACTTGGTTCTCCCTGCTGCACAGACTCTGTTGCGGGACGCCTTGGCATCTCCCCAACAGGATGGACCTCTTGTCTCAGCTGGAGGGTCGGATGTGGCACCCCGACCTCTGCCGCCTCCAGCTGTGAGTATGGCCACTGGAGAGCCCGACCCACTACTGAGCAACTGCATAGAGCCTGTCAGGAGGACTATTCTCAATGCTAGGGCACCATCTACTCGTAGGCAGTACGAAAACAGGTGGAAGCTGTTTTCCGACTGGTGCCGAGGGCGAAATGAGGACCCAGTACATTGCTCGGTGCCTACTATCCTTGAGTTCCTGCAGTCCCTCCTGGACGACAGCCGGCGTCCCGCTACCATCAGGGTGTACGTGGCTGCCATATCAGCTCAGCACGCAAGGATGGACAACAGTACAGTGGGGAGCCATAGGCTGGTATCGCTTTTCTTAAGGGGAGCTCTGAGACTTCGCCCCCCGAATATCCCAAGGGCTCCTACATGGGACCTGCCCTTGGTACTGGAGGCCCTATGCTCACCGCCTTTTGAACCCTTGTTACAGGCAGAACTGAAGTGGCTCTCAGCTAAGACCGCTTTCCTTCTTGCCATCACCTCAGCAAAGCGTGTAAGCGAGCTTCAGGCCTTGTCCGTGAACAGTTCGTGTCTGAGGTGGAACTCAGATGGCTCAGGTGTCACCCTATGGCCAAACACAGCGTTCCTCCCTAAAGTGCTGGCACGCTCTCATTGTAATCGGCCCATCCAGCTGGCACGGTTTGACCCCCCACCAGGGGAGGGGGAAGAGAGGTCAAGACTCCTGTGCCCGGTGCATGCCCTTAGAGCTTATGTCCAAACTACCGTCGGCATACGTCAGTCCGAACAGCTCTTTTTGTGTTACGGTGGTCCTAGAAGGGGATGTGTGCTCTCAAAACAGCGCTTATCCCACTGGATCGTGGATGTCATCGCCCAAGCATACAAGGCGAATGACCGTCCCCTGCCACCCAGAGTAAAGGGCCACTCTACCAGGGGTGTCTCCACGTCTTGGGCGACCTTGAGAGATGTGCCCCTGGAGGACATATGTGCCGCGGCCACATAGGCATCCCCGAGCACATTCACCAGATACTACAGGGTGAATGTTGCCGCCCCTCACCCGCTGGGTGTGGTCCTCATACAGAGTCTGCCATCCTTATAAGGTGAGTGTTCAGAATTCCTCGTGACTCTGTTGGTATAGGTCAGGGGTCTGCAACCTTTTTGACCAAAAGAGCCATTTTGCTCCTTTTTCCCCCAATTTTTTTTGTCTGGAGCCGCAAAACATATTTCATAGCTAATAAAGTTGTATTTATTGTTATATCAGACAAAAACTACAGTTTTTTTTGCATTTATTAGGCTATTTATTACATTATATAAAACTGTTAACCTCTAATAAGAAACAAAGAACTCCTATAAGGAGAATTACAAATAATACACAGGCCTACTTTAAAATAAATTAAACACAGCACTTGGGGAGTCCTCTGAACATTTGAAGGAAAAAAAAATATTATTAAAATGGGCCCACTTTGAAATAAATAAAACATATAGCTGCACCCTAAAAAGAGTTAAAGGTAGGGTAGGTAAGAATGGAGAAACCAGCTCGAGTGCGCTAGAATTTGAAAATACACAACCGGAAAAAATAGGCCTCTTCCTTCAGACTGTCTTACAGAGTCCCTCCTCCAACACATACGAACGCTCATCATCAATGAGGTCACGAGATAAGTTTGTGCACAGATGGAACAGAGATGGAAGGATGACAGGCAGGTAGGCCATCCAGTTATTTTAGCCGGGTCGGCTAAAATGATTGGTCGTGCTTTTTACAGCGCTACGGCTTCCAGAGATGAATTTTTGTATGTATTTATTGTCAAAGCATTTAATATATTCGTTGCTATCGGGACGTTAAGAGCATTCCATGGAATATAACAAAAAGTGTTTTCTGAAATAAATTACATACCCCATTGAATTATGACTGAAGATCGTCAGCTGTCTTCCTCTCCCGTGTTGTTCCTCGATACGTAAAGGCTGCAGCACCTTTGACAACTTCTCTCTAGATATCAAACATACCGGTAAACCAGCATCTTTTGCTGTGAAAGCATATAACTCTGTCCACACAGAATTAAATCCTGTGTTCCTCCGGTACTTTTCTTTGATTTATCCATAGTTCGCTCATCGAGCCGGGGGTCCCCGCGGGAGTGCCTCCAAGAAAAGGCGCTCGCGCGGGACCGTAGCAGGATGTGACGCATATTTTAGTTGACCTAATTAAAACCGTTTTGTTTTTTATTTATGTGTCACAGTATCACCTCAAAATACAAGATACGAAACATTTTCAACCGTGCAACAAAATAGAAATAGTCCTACAAGTACTTTTATTTTATTTCCTTCTTATTTTTGTCTAAGCTCAAGGGAGCCAGAGCAGAGGGCTTAAAGGGCAGCATGCGGCCCGTGGGCCGCGGGTTGCCGACCCCTGGTATAGGTCATCCAGTGCTAAAGCACCGCCTCTGGCGGTCAGTAAGGATGAAATAGAAAGATAGTTACGTATGTAACTACGGTTCTATGAATCCTGGATGACCGCCAGAGTTCTGGGTCATTCGGAATCTCGTGTTTCTCCGAGAAGATTCCAGAGGACTGAACTCGTTGACAACACCGGAACTTATGCCTTCCGGGGTCATACGAGGTCACACGTGACTTTGTTGATATAAATATTCGACCAACGCATGCGCGAGACAGAAGATATTCAGTGCTAAAGCACCGCCTCTGGCGGTCATCCAGGATTCATAGAACCGTAGTTACATACGTAACTATCGTTTTATTTTCACATGCTAGATTTCTCTTAACCTCAACAGGTGTAATCGAGTATTTGGTAATGACACTACAGGCTGGTTGGATGTGGTCCTGGGGTTTTGGTTCACACTATTTGTACACTTTTTGTCATATGTTGTTCCAGAAGAACCAATTTGCATTGAAGTGTTGCTGCTAATGTTGTGTTGTCGGATTATGGAAATAACACTTTCTCTTTCTTTCCTCCTGTCATCTCCTATTGCAAACTTACGTAAAACACATTCTCATAATAGATAAACTCATAGTTTACAGGATCAAGCTTTTTGAGTTTACCCTGACTGTCTTTCTTAACTTTGTTTAAGCCAGGTATCACAGAGAGAACCTAGCCTGAACTCCTTGAAAAAGGGGCCTTGGGGCACGATTTATATTTTCAGTACTTTAAGTGCCTTGTTCCATCCAACAAAGAGTGGCCAACGTCCAACTGCATGGGAAAAAATGTACATCAAATCTTTAACACAGCGGCAATGTTGTAAACCCGATCCATTTGGTGAAATTGGAACCTACGAAAACAAGATGATACTTCTGAACGGGTGGTACATTTGCAAATGTTTGTAGGAAAAGATCCTTTAATGCAAATCCGGAAACTGGTTGTTCCTCCTCCTCCTGATGGGTTTTCAGGCAGCGCTGATGGCTCGGTGGAACAGGACAGCAGGCAGAGATGGATGTGACTCTGCAACAAGAGCCAGCACTGATTTAAAGCTGCTGTGAATGTGTGCTGTATGTGCTCACCCAAGGACTCTAGATTCCAACGTACGTAAGCAAACAGGTGTTAGAAAATACAGTTTTATGGATAATTTGTGATATGTAACTTTGCACCCTGCCATGCTTTGTGAACACATTCCCTCAAAGCTCCTCAGTCACCCATCAGCAATCCAGGAACCCCAATCCCTATATCACCCCTCACTCCTGCCCCCCCAGCCAATCATCACATCCCAGAGCCCTGTGACAGATGGCCGCAGGGGTCATCAGGGGTTAGCTGGGGCACGGAGGGGGTTGGCTGAGGTTAGGCCGGGGCACAGGGGTGTTTGGGATTGTTGTGACACGGCCTGACTGCCTGTCAGTATGCAGGTGGATGAGTAGCATGTGGCCATGTGGCTCCACTCCCCTCCCCCCACCGTGTAGTCTCCCAAAGTCAGGGCTTTGATTGCAGGTCAAGAAGCCGGGACAGAGGGATTCAGTGGTCATCCTAGACCAATCTGCTTTGGGCTTACTCAGCACCCCCTCGCACCTGTTTTGGAAAAGTGCAGTGTTAAGCTGTGGAGTGGGGAACGGCCAAAGCAAACACAAAGCACAAGGAGAGGACTGATGAACCTGGCCACTTTGGAACCATGATTAATCTGCTCTGATTAACCCCTAAGACCTTTGACCTTTTGGGGTTTATTGATGGTGTGTTTTAATCTGCTTATTTGATGCTCAAATAATTGAATGTTGAACAACATATTGGTCTTTGACTCGCTTATGACTAAAGTTTGGATTTGTCAGACACATTTGGACATCTATGTGACTGCAGCTCTGCAGGCAACACAAATGTATTATATCTATGGATTAAAAGGTTGGTTTCTCTGTCGACTATTCGAACACGTTGGTCCAGAAATATCTGGACGAATGCATTTATCGTCACCGGAGCACAGATTACACTGTCCTCGGTCATCTCATGACTCTTCTTCAAGCATCATGTATTTAAAACAATTGGTGTGAAATTTGGTCCAGATACTGAGCTTTCAGACAAAGAATCCTACTACCACCCTGACCTTTTCTCTAAACCACCATGGTTTTCACATTAGTTAACCTCCATGAAGTCTGTTAAAGATATGCAGCATACTCAGAGTATAAATCTCCATGACTGGTTACTTCTTGACTTTCCCTTTGTGAAACATGTAGTTTTGGGATAATTAGCATAGGTTAGCATGTTAAAACACTTAAAGACAGTACGAATGTTATACATCAAACACATTTGGCACATCAGCATTTTAACTTTATCATTGTTTGCTTGTTGTCTTGTTGAAACATATATACATTTCGACAGTTAAAGATCAAAATAACATTGACAGTGCATCATATACAACATTTGAACAATGTAGGCCTATGATACAATCTTTAAAGTACAGAATGCAAAACACTGACACATGCTAGCAAAGGATTCTCAGTATTCAGTCAAAAATATCTCATGTTTCTCTTTTGGACAGAAGGACAGCGTAACCTGATGGCCTATTTCTCTTTCACACTGACAAGTCCTGGTGGCAGGTCATATCAGGTGTCTGCGTTACAGAGGGAGAAGACGCCTTTAAACAGTTATCTACTGAGAATGGCTGATATACTTCTGAGAAAATTATTTGCATTCCTAGTGTTCTATTAGAGGTCGGTTGACTTGTATCTTACTTATATGTGATGAATACAATTGGGTAATTCAGTTGTACCAAACAGTTTACACTATCCCTCAATTCAACTCCTTACATTTTTCAGGAATTGCAGGTTTAGTCCAAAGCAAGTAGTGTGCACTATCATATGATGCATATACGTTGTATCTGGAAACTATGTACATATGTTATGAGTCAGTGATCAGTAGTTTCCAAAAGATCTTTCCAAGCCTGTAACTAAAATGTTCCTCATAAAACCAGATTAGACCATTATTGTCTCAATGCCAATACACTTTTCCCTAGACAGACTTTACAAGGTTTGCTACAGATTCCTCGATTACAGTCAGAGTTGAGGCAAAGAAAAGACAGTAAAAACAAGTGAGAATGTGAAGAACAAGATATTTGCAGATTGGTTTCAAAGCAGGCACATAACCTATATGTCTACGAAGTGTCTAGACTGTTCAGAAACTGAGTAACTTGCGTCCAACCCTACCTGCACTGACATCCTCTCTGCCCCCTGCCTGCCCATCAAAAACTCAAAATACCTTTCAAAGTAGTTATAGCTATCAAAGGATTTCCAACATTCTTTCCAGTGTCAGGCCAGGGCAGGCTGCTGACTCTAAATGTTGAGAACTCCCTGACTTGATTCAAGGTGATGTCTGCGCTGTAAGCACAAAAAAGACTGGATAGAACTCGGGCTCGGTTCTCGAAACACTCATACCGTTATGAGGAATAAACCATTTGTTAATTGATCTTTAAGACTGAGTTCCTATACCCCTTATTTACATTAAATAGAAAACCTAACTTAATCTAAAACTGCCTCTGGGGCGCTAGAAAGCAAATCCTAAAACAGGTACAGTAAATAGTCAATGTCAATGTGTGTTTTTTCGTTTATTTTCTTACATTCCAATAATACATATACAGAACAATGGTTTCACCGGTGTCTTTCCTGTGGCCTCTCCTGTTGCATATCCTATGCTCCCTGGTAAAAACCATATGCTCTTCTGGTGCGCCAATCCCACCACCTGTCTCAGGTGCCCAAATTACAGAGTTCCCAAAACCGCCTTCAAAATAAAAGCATAAAGAGCTACTTTAATTAACTTAAATAATTACACTAAATGATAGTACATTTACTTGAAACAAAAACAGCAATACAATATATATTAACCATTAAATAACAAATCAATATATAGCTCAATATAAAGTTGTTTAATCATCTAAGAACGAGCAGCCCAACACACAACGCATATAAGGTTATGCACACATACTGTACATCATCTTGGACTGTAGTTCTCATTTGTCCAACACTTTTACCATTACATAGACTAAACCATCTGTACATTTAACATCTATTTAAAACCTGAGTTTCTATACAAATTATTTAGCAAATGCTTCAACTTAAATATTGTGTTTACCAAAGTAATGCTCCTGAGTTTTAGAAAAAGAGTCATTCATCAAGAAAAAAAGGGTTAGGGCTAGGGTTATAAAATCATAAAAAACGACTTAAGAAATCTTAGTTGACGATGAACAAAGCGACCAATTAGTCATCTAATCAACTGAGAACGGGCAGCCCAAACTATATGTATTCCAGACACAGATATTCATGTGTAATGCAATTATTTATGTCCAGGACGTCCTGAAACCCTGATGCTACATAGGAAGCACAACAACAACAAGCTCTCTGGGATCCCATAAGCTCTCTTGACCACCATTGGCTCCCTGAGGATGCACTGCTAAAATAAACAGGCCAACCCAGCAAGAAATGAAAACAATGAAAACCGACGGTGACGGACAACACATCAGTTTGTGTGTGCCGTGTATCTGTGCTTGCTTGCGAGCGTGTTTGCTCATATATGTACGTCAGTGATATCTCTGGGAAAGTATTCTCTCGCTGGGGCCGGATCTTCACTGGCAGATGCATTTGTCTGGTGGGACTGTGGGGATGTGTGTCGATGTGGAAGGGGTTGGCTGTAATCGTGGCAACTGTAAACAGTCACTGGTGTTGAGTTCTTCCTCCTTCCCTCCTTCGCAGTCCACTTTCCGCCGTTTGTTGCGTGCCAGTGCATGTGTCTGTCTATGTCTGTCACCGCCTTGAGTAATGTCCAGAACGCTCCTCTTTAACAACATCGCATGCACAGGGGGGGCTATGACGTGAGCTGTGACTACAGTCCGGTTATACTAGCTTAGCTCACATCTGGAGGAGAGTCAGTTAAACAGATACATTCGAGATAAAATAAAGCCAACAAATAATATATTATCCAATAACAACAGGCAGTTTAGAGAAAGAGACACCAAACATCTGGGTTCAAAGTGTGGAGTGTAACAGATAATGAATGTCTCAAAAGTCAAAGTTGGAAAAGTAGGAACAAAGACGTTTTTTTTTGCTTAAAGCAAACATTGGGCATTTTATTTTGATAAAACTGTCAAAATGAATTGATAATTAATCAACGTAAATATCAATCATCAATACACAAAGTAAATAATAAAAAATATGGTCAATGCTATTATTTTTTAAAAGCCTCTGATATTGCATCCACTACGTTGCATAAGGTCTTTACATGTTGAAATGTTTATACAGGTCAAAATATTAATCAACGTGAACTCATTAATACACAGAGTAATTATTTAAAATATGGACGGATGCTATAACTTCCTTAAACATCTGCTTTGCATAAACTCGGAGGTTTTAAGTTTTTACTTTTTCAAGTTTAACAGCATCTTTTAAGGCACAATTTCCAGTCAAAAACGTTACATTATGTTAATACAGTATACATTTATTATTAGTTTTTTCTTAATTCAAATTCATTAGACATCACATTTAAAAGTTGTAAGGATATTCCTTGAATTTAAATACAAACAATGACATTCAGGAGAAATGTTATTAAAAGAAAGTGTCTGAATTGAATGCAATACACTGATATAAGGTGCGATGGTTGCATGTGACACCTGTTATGACAATTCCTATCATAATCCAGATGAGGAGGGAGTTTGCCACTCACAGTAGAGGCTGGCGTCATTGTCACGTTTGCACTTGTGCTGTGAAAGAGGAGACCCTGACATGAACCCCAACCACTCGCTGGCTCGGCTGCTGGCTCCCACCACAGTAAAACACAACTGATCGGCTGAGTGTTTCATTAAGTTAACAACGCCCTACGTCTTCATTCCATTTTCTTCATGCTTAAAAAGATTTTCCTCAAAATCCTCAGCATGCAGTATTGAATGACCCAGGGAGCCTTGGAGCTATGCAGCTACATTCCGCACCGCACCATCCAAGTATGAAACTAAATGTCAAGTTTCGAGTTGCGGCCAACAGTAGCCGAGGTCTTTCCCAAATGGTATTCCTTGAAACTAAGAGTCACACCTAAAACCCCAACACATAATAAAGACTTTGAGTTAAGGGTGTCTGTACTTCGTCAACTGTGGCTGGGTTAAGAAGAAGTATTTTAAACCTAAGGATCCACATAATCTTTAGGAAAGAGTATGACTTAGCAATGGAGAGCCAAGCAACTTAAACATGGAAAGTAAATGGGATAAACCATTGGGACTTCTTTGTTTAAAGCGACCATATTTTGCAAATGTTCAGGTCCATATTTGTTTATGTTCCTCTACAATGACATTTTTACATGATGTTATGTTCATAAAGGTCTTTATTTTTCTCAAACAGCCTGTTGCTTTTCACCCTCTGTCTGAAACCAGAGCACAGTCCGCTCTTATTGGTTAGCTAGCCGACCCCTTAGATACGTGAGTGTTACTTTGTGATGTCACTCTGTTACAGAGTCCAATGGAGGCGTTTCGGGAGGGGAGTTCGTGGGAGAGATACTTGCTCTGGAAGGAACTTTAGGATTGAATCCTTTGCTGACCATTGCACAACAACCTACAGTATATAACACACTACAGAAAAGAGATAACCCCAAAAAGCAATATAGGGCCTATCTAACGGCCCGTCTACACTACAGGCATGAAAAAATCTTGAAGCTGGGCGTGTCTGAAGCTTGGCAATTTTTTGCGAGCAACCAATCACATGAATCTCCCGCCCCCGACATACAAAGCAATAGCAATGTTAAAACGAAGTAAACTGGATATAAACTCTCCAAACAGGCGAAAAAACTATCAGTTTCACCCACTGTCTCTGCCACCTCCCTCCATGCCTGGTTCCTCCGGTTTGTATCCCGGTAAATAGTTCCGGTCGTAAAGAACCGGGTGATTTGCTACCGTAATATCTCGTTTGGAATATGAGGAAATGAACTGCGGTCTGGCTCTCCCAGCTTGCACGCGGTTTGATCGGCTGCGCTTGCACTGGCGGGATTTGCATAAACGGGATTTGATTGGCTGATGCCAAGCATCGAGCCTCAAAAGTTGAACATTGTTCAACTTTTGATGCCGATAGATGCTCGTGATGCTTGCAAAGCCATGCCATGCTCCCCACAATGCAGTTCGGCGAAGATTAAACATCTTCTACGTCACCCCATTCAAGTGAATGGGCGAAGCGTTGAAAGCATTTTTTGATGCCTGTAGTGTAGACGTACCGTAAGTCTTATTTTGTTAGAGTTAGGGTTAGGGTTAACCCATGTTTCTTAAAGGTCCCATGTCATGCTTTTCCGGTTATTACCCGTCCCCTTGTGTGTTATGAAGGTTTGTATGCATGTAAACCAGGGGTGTCAAACGTACGGCCCGCGGGCCGGATCAGGCCCGTGAACAAGTTTAATCCGGCCCGCGAGATGATTTTGGAAAGTATAAAAAATAAAAAGAGCTGCAATTTTTCAATGAAAGAAACTGCTGTTCTAAATGTGTCCACTGGGTGTCGCAATAGCAATTATGTGAAGCGAGCAAACTATGTATAACGGGGCTGAGGAAGTAATCCTGTGTTTACAGTCTATCGTGCTTGGCTTCCTCACTCCCCAAAATGTCGCTATCAAAAAAGAGAAAAGTGGACACAGAGTGCAGAGTTTTCTAAGAAAAATGGTCATCCTCCTATTTATTCACGGAAGTGAATGGGAAACCCGTGTGTTTGGTTTGTTCGCAGCACGTTTCAGTGCTGAAAGAATATAACCTTCGTCGCCACTATGAGACTCAACATGCCGACAAATATGATAACTTGAAAGGAAAACAGAGAAGCGAAAAGGTGAAGGAATTGCTGGCGGGTCTGAAAAAACAGCAGTCTGTGTTTACTCATAGCCGAGAAATCGGCGATGCTGCAGTGAAAGCCAGCTACCTTATTGCTAATGAAATTGCAGTGGCTTCAAAACCATTTAGCGAGGGTGAATTTGTGAAGACATGCATGCTGACAGCTGCAGAGATTGTGTGCCCTGAAAAGCGTCAAGCTTTTGAAAATATCAGCCTGACAAGAAACACAGTTGCACACAGGATTTCTGATCTTTCGGAGGATTTGGACAGCCAATTGAAGCGCAAAGTTAAGTCGTTTATTGCGTTTTCAGTTGCAATTGATGAAAGCACGGACATTACAGATGTTGCGCAACTGGCCATATTCATCCGCGGAGTTGATGATACTTTGACCGTAACCGAGGAGTTTGTGGAGTTGGTGCCGATGACGGATACCACGACAGCGGCTGATATTTTCAACACACTCGAGGGTGCCCTGGACAGAGTCGGAGTGGACTGGTCACGCGCTGTCAGCGTGGCTACAGACGGTGCGCCTTCAATGATCGGGAAAAAAGCAGGTGTTGTGACGAAATTCAGGGAAAAAGTGCAGACTGCAAATGGAGGACGTGATTTTTGGACTTTTCACTGTATTTTGCACCAGGAGGCATTGTGTTGCAAGTCATTAAAGATGGATAACGTCATGAAGGTGGTCGTCCAAACTGTTAATTTCATCCGATCAAGAGGCTTGAATCACCGTCAGTTTGACAACCTTCTCAGAGATAAAGACCACAACTACGGCCTGCCTTACCACACCGAGGTAAGATGGTTAAGCCGAGGCATTGTGCTGAGGCGTTTCTTTGATTTACGAGAGGAAATTGAACAATTCATGAAACAAAAAGGCAGACCAGTGTTAGAATTTAAGTCCAAAGAATGGATGCAGGATCTTGCGTTCATGGTGGATGTTACAGAGCACTTGAATAACTTGAACACAATGCTGCAGGGGCGCAACAAAGTTGTAACGCAGTATTATGACAGCGTATGTGCGTTCAAGTTGAAGCTGTCATTGTGGGAGACGCAGCTCGCGGGAGGTGATGCAGCGCACTTTCCTTGTCTGAAAAATGTGTGCGATACCCAACATGTCGCAGACATGAAGCGGTTCAAAGATAAACTAATAGGACTATTGCGGGAGTTTGAGCAACGCTTTGAGATTTTTGGTGAACTGGAGAAAGACTTCAAAGTTTTCTGCTCGCCATTCACCGCGAATGCCTCTGATCTGCCCGTCAACATTCAACTTGAAATAATAGACTTGCAGTGTGACTCAGATTTGAAGGGGAAATTTGCTGCAGCTGGCTTAGACACATTTTATCAGTATCTTTTGCCAGGTTACCCCAACTTGACAGCCCTTGCTGCAAAAGTGTTGTGCATGTTTGGAACCACGTATATTTGTGAGCAAGTTTTCTCTGTAATGAGCATCAATAAAACAAAGCTGCGCTCAAGGCTCACGCACAAGCACTTAAATGACATCCTGAAATTGGCTGCCACTCAGGCTTTGACCCCTGATATTGATGCACTTGTGAAAGCTAAAAGATGCCAGGTTTCAGGAGCAAAAACAACAGTGGGTAACCCAACTTAAAATGCTGCATAAGACACTGCACCCTGATATAGTCATCTAAAAAATGATTGTCTTCTCTGCAGATTGAAAGAAAGTGAACAGTGTGTGATTTACTGTAATAATGACAGTAACTTCAGTTCATAAGTTAGGTTTGTTGAAATTGTTCATGCATTGCACAGCTTTTATTTATCAATAAGTAATGTAGCCTACAAGGCAGGAAGTAAGTAACTCAACCCTCTTGAAAAGTTTCTACCTCAATTTGTCTCAATCATTTGGTGAGTTAGTACAGGATTAATATGTTAAAATGACAAATTAGTTATTTGAGAAGAGTTTTTGTATTTTGTTCATTCCCAGTATATGACTTAATGTTGTTGTATGGCTTTTTGTTGATACGCCAAGTCTAAATGTGCTTGTACTGTTATTGCACTAAAGTTCACTAAACTTAAACAAAGAAAACAATCTGAAGTTGTCGTCATTTTTTTGTTATTATGCTATGATTTTACCGCTCCGGCCCACTTGGGAATAGATTTTCCTCCATGTGGCCCCTGAGCTAAAATGAGTTTGACACCCCTGATGTAAACGGTCTGCAGAGTCAAATACCCTCAAAGTACACCATGTAGCGAGTAAAACTCTAACACAGAAAATACCTGTCTATGCTGCCCCAGAATGCCTCGTTAGAGATTTCTCATTTTCCATTGTTTGCTTCCTGGGTTCTATTTCGTATATGGCTTCGCCCTCAAAGGCTATTGCTATTGGGTAATCCCCCTGCACCCCCGCGCAGCACTGAAACACTTGTAGTCCACGCCCACCCACAAGGTGGGCCCCACCCTCGGGCCTCCTTCCGGTATAAATAGGAAGGCGGCCCGGCAATCTGCTCTCTCTTTTCTTCAGCAACCAGCAGCAGTATTGAAGCACAGGAAAATTAAGTCATGAGCAACAACTGTGTCCGTGATTGTCCCTCATGTAAGACGGGGTTTATCATGAGCTATGACCTACACGCGATATGCGAATCCTGCCTGGAGCCAGAACACGTGTACGCGGCTCTCAGCCAGCAGGTCGCTTGTTCGAATTGTGCCCGTCTCCCGTCAGCCGACAGGAAGCGAAGAGCGGACGCTCTAGCTGCTACGGCTGAGGAGGACGATTGGCCCGTCCAGGAGCACAGGGACGACAGCCTGTCTCTGGAGCCGAGTGCTGGGCAGGAGTCGGACGACTCCTACCCCGTCGCCCTACATGGCTCGCCATGCGGCTCTCCCCTCCCCCCTCTCCCCCGGACGGGGGAGACGGGGTCGGAGCGAGGTACGAGTGTGGCGGCCGAGCACGCGGTCCCCTTCTCCGTTGCCACGGCGCTGCCGGCGTTGGGGGGCTCCTCGTTCCCCCATGACGGGAAAGGGTGGCTCTGGATGACATGACCGGAGTTTTTCCCCGGGTTCAGACGGGCAGGAGTGACCCGATCTGGCCGCGCTTCCCAGCCATTAGGAGGTACCGGGAGGGGGTTGCACCGAACCCGAGGACCCTGAGGGCTCCGGTGACCACCTTTGTTCCGTTCACTAAGGTGGAGGGATTCACTGAGGAGGGTTTCCCAACCACCCCCGCTCTGGAGCCGAGCTTGACAGCGTTTTTTGGGGTTAGGCAGGCCAACTTGATCGCCGGACGGCGCCTTACGTTTGCCTCCCCAAAGGACCAGTATGTCGCCCGCCAGGCTGACCGGGCGCACCAATGTGCTGTTCAGGCGTCTGCGGCGGCAAATAACATCGCGTTGCTGGCCAACTCGGTGGTTACGCTGGTGGAGCGGTCCACCACCGTGGCTCCAGAGGAGGCGGAGGAGATCAGCAAGGCGGCCAGCTCGGCACTCACGCTGTGTGCATCCGTGGCTGTCTCCCAGGCGAGGATCGCAGCGTGGATGACGCAGATCCAGCGCCACCTCTTGCTGCAACAGGCGGCTGTTACAGAGCCGGCCAGGAAGGTCTTGCTGGATGCTCCGATCAGCCTGGACGGGCTGTTTGGACCCCAGTTTTTAGCCATGGTAGAGTCCATGAAGGCGGCAGCGGAGCAGGCGGATGATATCCGCCAGCACGTTGGCTGGCTCAAGCCGGCGGCGAAGGCTCAGCGACACCAGCGGCAGCAGCAGCAGCAGCGGCCAACCCGGCCACAGCGACAGGCAGAGAGACGCTCACAGCAACCGCAGCCGAGGCGTCAGACTCGTCCGTCGGCGGCGGCAGGGGCACCGTCCCGCGCCTCCGCTCCCCCACCAGTGGAGGGAGCACCAGTGGATGGAGCGCTCCACGAGAGCCGCCGAAGAAGCAGAGCCGGCCATTACGGTTTGGGGGGGAGTGTGAAGGAAATAAAAATGAAAGCTTATTTCCCAACCTTTTGTCTGAGTCATCAGTTTCAAATGTGTTTCACATATCCCCCACTCTGGGTGAACCAGCTGCCTATGACCTATCGGTTAATAGCCAGCAGGGTTTGTTACATTTTAATCTATCGGTTAATAAATTCAATTAACTTCAATATTAAAAAAAAAATCTTCCCGGGGGAGCATCCCCCCAGACCCCCCTAGAGGAGGTGAGGACCTAGAGGAGGTGAGGACCCCTCTAGAGGAGGTGAGGTCTGTCCCCCACTCATAAAAAAATAGCACTTTACCCCTACCTATATGCCGTGAGCTGATCATGGAGCCTTAATTGTAAAAGTCATTCAGATGCAATTAGCCTATATAAAAGGCCTCAAATTGGAAGCACTGTATGTGCCGTCTTTTTCACTAAATTCTGCAATAGGTAGATCTCGCCTTTCACTTAGGTCGAGGTCGTGATCTTGGGCTTAAAAAAGTTGGTGACCACTGATGTAGACGTTAAAGAGAAGAGGCCCCAGGATGGAGCCTTGAGGAACCCCACATGTCAGATTTGTCAACTCAGATGTGTATTTACCTAAAGAAACAACGTTTTTCTGTCCTTTAAGTTGGATTCAAACCAATTTAGAACTGTTGCCGAAAGTCCCACCCAGTTTTCTACTCTGTCTAGTAATATGTTGTGGTCAACAGTGTCAAACGCAGCACTGAGATCTAATAATACTAACACTGAAGTTCTGCCACTGTCTGTGTTTAAGTTGATGTCATTGAAGACCTTACCAAGAGCAGTCTCAGTACTGTGGTTTGGACGAAAGCCTGACTGGAACACATCAAAACAGGTATTTAAATTCAAGAAATTACTCAACTGTTGAAAAACAACTTTTTCAATGATTTTACCTAGAAATGGCAGGTTTGATATGGGCCTGTAATTGTTCATTACTGAAGCGTCTAGATCAGGGATGGGCAACTTTGATGGTGGTGGGGGCCACATCATTGATGTACTGGCCACCAGGGGGGCGCAGATTCACTTTGAACACACACACACACACAAATTCCATGTGTTGTATGTAATTATTAACAAATATACTAAGTCTGACCTCTTCACTGACATTTTACAATCAGGGAACATGCCCAAAAAATGGGAACATCCTCTAATAAGCTCACTAAACAAATATCGGTTCACAGAAATGTTATATTTCATTTTTACAAGTGGCATGTTTGTATTGAACAGGTTATTGAACAGTGGAATAAAACTATTTTAAACTATTGGAAAGCACGGAAAATGTGTGTGTATTGAGATTAACCATTAAGATGACATACACATGAAGTCATGAACACTAACCCAGACATTAGTTGTCTAACTTGAACCTAAAACACTTGTAGCCAGTCTCTGCATTCCCCTTATTCCACAATAAGGGAAATGTTAACACAGACACATGTCAGCCTGTTCCTCAGCACCACTCCCCCTCCCTCCCGCTGAAATTATGAATGAAAAGCGTAGTAATCATAGATAACAAGGCAGGGTCCGTGACAGTTTGTTTTCATCTGATTTCAAATAAACAAAGTCTTGGTTTTAAGAATATTAAACTTGTTTCTCAAAATTCAGATGATAAATACAACTTTTAAGCTTGTAAAGGCATAATTACAAGAGGCAACTTAACGTCACAGCAGGCATAACAACAGCCGGTGTTTCTTGTGAGGGTTTCCCTGGGAAACAAACACAATACACACAAATGTGTCACAGATTATTTCGCGGTATTTGAAATCATGTACGCAGCTCGCAACGTAACTAGGAGTCTAGTGGACGGTATCAGTAATACAAGTAAAACATTTTAATTTTAATTTTATTTTTTATTATTAATTACGTTGTTTATAAATTAATCTGAAGGCCGCAAAAAGAGGAGGTGGGGGCGCCATTTGCCAATCCCTGGTCTAGATTATGCTTTTTAAAGAGCGGTTTAATGACTGCAGTTTTCAGGGTCTGTGGAAAAACAACTGAATGAAGAGATTTGTTTACTATATGAAGTAAATCTGAGGCCATGCAAGGAAAAACATCTTTGAAAAATCCTGTTGGAATAATATCAAGGCAGCAGGAGGAGGATTTCAGATGTTGTATAATGTCCTCTAGGTTTTTATCATTAATCTGATGGAATTGTGTCATGGTGTTTGAATTGATTTTAAGTGGACACAGGGACAACACATTTGCTGTACCTGACACAGGGGCACAGACTGCTTCTCCGATTTTCAGAATGTTGTCAGTGAAGTGAATCTAAGGTCGCATTCACAACTAATAGTCTGCTTCTCTGGTGCGCACAAGACAACAATTTGTTACATTGTTTAATTTTTCAGAAGGTTCGGTTTGCTTTCACACGGGCAAAACTCAAACGGACTATAGAGGATTGACTTTTGCTCTTTTAATACTGGTTTAATATCACCATACTCGAGAACAGTGTTGTGCTAGTTACTGAAAACCAGTAACTAGTTACAATACTAGTTACTTCATTTCAAAAGTAACTCAGTTACTTTACTGATTACTTACACCAAAAAGTAATGCGTTACTGTGAAAAGTAACGTTTTAGTTACTTAGAAAAAGGGCTCCCAAAAAAAAAGAAGCTCCCATTAATGCCCTTATAGCCTTCATTTAAGTACTGTTACTGCATTGGAGAATAATACAATCTGTTGATCAACTTGACATGCATTCGCATCACTGAACTCTGCTAAGCAATGTGGTCTATACAAACACAAAGATATGTTTCAAAGTGCCAATTTATCGTCGTCAGAGAGCGATTCCGGTTGATACATGGCAAAGGCTTTCACAAAGTTAGAGCCGTTATCAGTAACCGTGGAGGTAACTTTTGTTGACACTCCATACAAAGAGTGAATGTGGTCAATCTCACTAGCAATAAGATCGTACGTGTGCCTACCCTTTATCCTTTTACAGGCCAACGCAGCTTTCTGGCGTTGTAAAGTGGTGGGGTTTATCCAGTGAGATGTTATCCCGAGGAAGCTTCTGTTGTGGACAGACCAAATGTCTGCGGTGGTCGAGATGTATTCCAGCCCCTCAAATGTTTTCTTTAGCTCGCTATCCATTTTGGTATATTCTTTCTCCAGGTAGTTGGAAAACGTTTTGCGTCCCATATGCCGTGTGCCGCCCGGACATGGTATCATGCTTACTAGCTCCCTGAAAGCGGGTGACTCCACTGTAGAAATAGCCTGCACGTGTTCAACAACATACCGTGCAATGGCTTTATCCACTTTTCCCTGGCTAGCAGTCCCTCGGTTGAAATCCAGCCGCTGTTGCTTGGGTGGAGGTGGGGTGGCGTCGGATGGCTCTGGGTCTGTGGTCTTAACTAATAGCTTCGTCCCAGCATGTTGTTTTTGCAGATGTTTTAACAGATTGGAATTGCTGTTTTGAGCAGTAGATAGGATATTTGACCCGCCAAGACACAACTTACACTTAACTAACACATTCTTTTCTTTATGCTCGAGAAAAGTAAAATAGTGAGCATATCTTCATGCGGAGAAACTCGACTTGTGCTCCGCCGTCGCCATGATAGTATTGTTAGTAGGCTAACTAAACACAAACACGCCCACAAAGCGTCTCCGCATGTGACACAGGAAGTATCTAAGTACATTTACTCAAGTACTGTACTTAAGTACAGTTCTCATCTCTGTTCGCCTCGCTGTTGGCGCCGCTCACCAACGTCTGGGAGCCGAGACCATATAAAAAAAATAACGGAGTAACGCACCATGTAGTAACGGTAACTGAGTTACTGAATTTAAAAAATAACGCGTTAGAGTACTAGTTACTGCCAAAAATAACGGCGTTACAGTAACGTGTTACTTTGTAACGCGCTAGTCCCAACACTGCTCGAGAATAAGCGTCATTAGCTGTTGCTTTTCCAAAATCTATATAATCACATTCAAGTAAATTCACATTTTCTCTTGCCAAATTTGGGCATTAAAATTGGTTCCAAATATGAATGGAAAGAAAGCAATTAAACATAACTTTTTACATTTTCTGTAAGAACAGAAATGTCAAATTTCCACATTGTTTAGATATTTCAAGGTTCTACAGTTGCACATTTAATAAAGTTATCTACAATGGTTCAATATCACACTCGAGACTTAGCGCCACCAGCCATCTATCTCGCTTTTCCAGTAAGTAAGTACATAAATTCACATTTTCTATTGCCAAATCACGATTTGCTTAAAATATCCACCAAATCAGAAAATTAAGTGTTTTGGCAGGAAACAATGAAATTAAACTTAAATGTTTGTATAAACTTGACATTTCCATTAAAGTAATGAAAAACAGGAAAAAGTTGACTGTCTGCGTGGAAAACTTTCTGGACTAGTCTACTATCCTGATACACAAGTGGTAGGGCAGTGAGTTGTATAAGTGAGAGGGGCGGGGGGGAGAAGCAAGCTAATCAAACTCCTGTTGTCCACACAAAGGTCACAACAGAAAGCCCCATCTGCTCCCTGACCTTGACCCGGCGTCAAATCACCCTCAGCTTTGTGTATGTGAGTGGGCTGATGTATGTGTGACACTGGTGCTGCTACACTACCCCCAGGGTTTAATGGCAGGGGGGGGTTGCTGCTGCTGCTGGGGAGATGGAGAGGTGACGACCTTTGACCTTTCTCCAATTCTGTGGACTCAGTGTCAGAGCCACAGCTGCAACATCTAGCAGGTGTGACGACTCATTTTCAGCTCAGAGCTGCAAATCTGAACAAGCAGAGGCGTTGAGTGTCGAGTCAGTCAGAGGAATTTATTCAGGCTCCAAAACACCGGAGGATGATAGTAAGATTTGTACAAATACAATAAACTGGGACATTTCTTTTTGGTTGACTGCACAGCTGACTCCTGTTGTGGGATGGTTCATATTAGCTTCATTTCCATGGAGTTCACTAATCAGGCAATTAGAGATTACAATAGAAAACATTCAAAAGTAACTTTTTTATCTTAAAACGGTATTCTACGCAGTAGTGGAAGATGTACAGGAGAAATATAAAATGGTACAAATAGCCAAGTTACAAGTTACAAGTCCTGCATTAAAATGTTTACTTAGGTAGAAATTAGTGCTGTCAGTCGATTAAAATATGTAATCGCGATTAATCGCATGATGTCCATCGTTAATCGCGATTAATCGCAAATTAATCGCACATTTTTTACCTGTTCTAAATGTACCTTAGGAGTATTTTTCAAGTTTGTAATACTCTTATCAACACATGAGTGGACAAATATGCTTTATGCAAATGTTTGTTTATTATCATTGGAACAATGACAAATATTCTCCTGAATATTCTCAATACAACAACCTGGAACCTCTCTCTCTCTCTTACACTCTCTCCCAACCCTGTGTACTTCTCTGCACTGAGCCAGTTGCTCAAACAGACAAGCCTGTTTACAGTTGTCGGCAAAATGCCACTCCTCTGTCTTCATAACAGTCAAAGCATGAGACTGAAGTTCCCACCTACAGTAGGGTCAAAATAATGCGCTGTGATGTGCAGTCAACACGTTGGATGCGATCCGAATGATCTCACACGGTCCCTCATCCTCCACAATGTTAATTGTCCTGCAAGCTGTAGCCACCGCCACCCATTTAGCTATCACTGTTGAAAGATTGCTGCTCGAAGACGCCGTGTCCAGGCGTCTGCCCGGCAAACTTTCAAGCGTGGTCTGCCGGAAGCGAGCGGCAGGAGCGGGGCTGTCAGCATCAGCTGTGTGCTTGGCTTGCTGTTTAAAACACCTTTTTTTATCCATATCTCTCGCTAGAATCTACCACCATCCAACTAAC
Source organism: Notothenia rossii (assembly GCF_949606895.1). Lineage (NCBI taxonomy): Eukaryota > Metazoa > Chordata > Actinopteri > Perciformes > Nototheniidae > Notothenia > Notothenia rossii. Next base: position 64,514,307 of record NC_136904.1, read on the forward strand.
AACAACAACAACAACGTCAAGCCTTCGGGCTCTGAAACTACGGGCGGGCAGAGGACGAATACACATGCGTTAATCACACGTTAAAATAATTAGTGGCGTTAAAAAAAATTGCATTAACTTGACAGCCCTAGTGGAAATACTAAATTATTAGCATCAAAATAAACTTAAAGTCACACAACTAAAAGTACTCTATTATGCAGAATGGCCGGTTTTGGAATAAAACGTTTTTATAACACTGGATTATAATGTGTAGGCCTATACAGTTTGTATGATTGATCCTTTATATTCATTATTTAATTTAGAAGTTGGTAAAGGTGGAGCTAACTTTGATGACTCTATATATGTTTTGTTATACGCTCCCTTCACTGGCTTCCAGTAACTGCTAGAATCCACTTCAAGACACTGGTACTTGCGTACCATGCTGCGAATGGATCTGGCCCTTCCTACATCCAGGACATGGTTAAACCGTACACCCCAGCACGTGCACTCCGCTCTGCATCAGCCAAACAGCTCGCTGCACCCGCACTGCGAGGGGGACCCAAGTTCCCGTCAGCAAAAACACGTGGGTTTGCTATCCTGGCTCCAAAATGGTGGAATGAGCTCCCCATTGAAATCAGGACAGCAGATAGCTTACACATCTTCCGACGCAAACTGAAAACTCATCTCTTTAGACTCCACTTCGAGCGATAGAATTACTAACAAAGCACTTATATACTAATAAAGGGCTGGCTTTCTAAATGCCAGTTGAGTAGCACTTGAAATGTTTGGCTCTATGAAACCTGATGTACTTATATGATTCTGTTTTCTTAAAGGTTGTATCTTCCTGGTCGAATGCACTTATTGTAAGTCGCTTTGGATAAAAGCGTCAGCTAAATGCAATGTAATGTAATGTAATGTAATGTAATGTTAAAATTAAAAATACATATTTTTATGACAGGTAGCTTAAAGGTGGGGTAGGTAATTTTGGAGAAACCAGCTCGAGTGGCTAGAATTTGAAAATACACAGCCGGTGTCAGTACCATATGTGTTCGCCCTACCATATGTGTTAGGGGTCCGTCGCTTACCAATGACGTCACGCATTGTGATTGGCTGTACGGTAATCGCACGCTGATTGGTGTGACTAGGGGCGCTGACTAGGGTATACCGGGCGGTATACCGGGGATAACGGGTCACAACCATAAGCGACCTGTTATCCTTCAGGAAACGACAGCGAAGCATCTGGGGTGTTTTCTCCACATAACTGCTCACGTCACTGTCACTAGTATTATTTATATATACTAGGGCTGTACCCAAATATCAGAATATTCGTACGTTGAATTAGCCTACTATTCGGATATTGGTTTTGTTTGTTTTTTCCCCGTTTATTTTTCAAATTGAATTTATTGAAATCTCCAATATCAACGTAAGAGTTTTGTTCGGGGGGTGCTAACACTTAACCATAAACGTTATTGTTTACTTTCTCCATCTTAAAATGTAGATATTACTTTTCTCCGTTAATCTCCGTCACGTTGTTTCCATAGCAACAACAACTTCCTGTCAACAGCGCTGCCTCTCCTTCAAAAATAAAAGCATGTCCATAAATAGGAAGCCAAGCCAAATTACACTTAGACATAGACAACTGCAACGAAAGTAACACAACACACAATGCAATATCCTTTTCAATTTCAAAGAACACAAATTGTGTTACATTAACAAATAACTATAAAACATCGATACTGTAGAATAACAAAATGAATGTCGTGAACACACCGAAATACACGTGTTGAAGCGGTTCGCTTCTGATAACTACGCCCCCCCCCCCCCCGGGCCAAATATTCGGACGAAGTAAAGAATGAAGTGTGTGTTTAAATTAGGGCCGGGACTTTAACGCGTTAATTAAGATGAATTAATTACACAAAAATTAACGCATTTTAATCGCACTTATTTTTGCACCGCGGAACGTTTCTCACTGGATGAGTTTCAGGGGTACCGATTATACTGGAGCACCAACTAATGTTCATGACTTCAGACAACAACAAACCACAGTGAACAATAGTCAAACTTGAACGAAGAAGCTGATGAGACCGCTTTGGTTGGCCCCGTGGATGGGACATTTTGTTTTAAAAAACAGATGGATCGAAGCGTCGATAAGAGCACGGTTGTTTGCAAATTATGCAAAAAGGAATTTGCATATCACCGCAGCACATCAAGCCTCAAGTATCCCCTCAATGCAAAACCTATAGCAGCTAGCGTGGAAGCTAGCGTGGACGTTAGCCCGACTCGGAGTACAAGGACCCACACCCAATTCGCGTTGATCAAACAGTGGCCTATGCAACAGAGAGATTTTATTTTTCATCAGGATATTGGAAGAATAGGAGGGATTGAGGTCAATCACTGGCACTTTTTTATTTTATTTTAAATGGTACAGTACACTTTATGTTGAACTATTTATTATGTTGTTGGTGCAACTGGCACTTTATGTTGAACTGTTTATTGTTTTGGCCAAGGTTATTGAGAGAGTTGGACTGAAATGTATTAGATTTTTTAAATCAACTGTTGGTAAATCAACAAAGTCTGTTATGGCCTCTGAAGCAACAGAGAGATGTTTTCTAATAGTCAGGGTTTCCAATGTTCTGAATGTACTTGAAAGTATTGTGTTTTACTTAAAAAACAAAGTGTTATAGTTTACAGAAGGTCTACCTACCTATAGGCTACCTGAGTCTCTGAAATGTAATATATTCCTAAATATGCTATTGCTACACTTTATGGCAAAAATTGCACTTTTCTGTAGGTCTTGGTTAAGTACCATCTTGAAAAAAATAAACAATGTTTTGTTGCTTAAGCTTACTGTATGTATTCAGTCATTATTCAATGGTATACTAAAATCCATGTGAAAAAAATTGCTTCTCACTGTTCTCAGGTCAAATATTTATATGTGATTAAAAATGCGATTAATTGCGATTAATTAATTACAAAGCCTGTAATTAATTAGATTAACTTTTTTAATCGAGTCCCGGCCCTAGTTTAAATGTTAGCACCCCCCGAAGAGGCTCAAGCTCTTACGTTGAGTTTCAATACATTCGGAATTTGTGTAAAATGTCCTCTTGGGTTGCCGTACAGCCAATGCGTGACGTCATTGGTAAGCGTAACGGACCCCGAACACATCTGGTAGGCCGAACACATGTGGTACCTACACCGGAACAAATCTGCCACTTCCTTACAGAGCCCCTCCTCCAACACACACAAACGTGCACATGACCAATGAGTGTGAGGATCCACAGTTTTGCCTCCCTCTTTTTCCCTTCTGTGTTAGTTGTTGTTTGTCTGTAGGCTTATTTGAGACAAGCGAGACCGACGCAGACCTGCGCAATTGCGATCGCCGTCTTGCTAGATGGTTAGTCATTTTGTCCGACTTGCTCTGGAGGCTCGCCTACATGAGACGTTGAAATCTCGCGGGACAAAGACGCACGCAGACTTGAGAGCGCGGCGAGGCAGCGCAGTTTCTCTCCATTGGCTGCGGAAGATAAATGCTTGATGGGAAACAACTCGCTGGTATCTCGAGTCTGAGCGCTCATTGGTGGTTTTTACCCAAGCGGCAAACTCTGGGGAAGAGCCGGGACGCCAATACGGAAGTGCTACACACTGCAGTTCCTATATTGGCCGATAGGCGATGGCTGCAGAAAGGGGCAATTTCCATAGACCCCCATGTTAAAATGCCCAATTTTACAGCAGAAAAAAACATGTTTCTACCCCTGGCTCCATACATTTTATTATCGATATAGTTAGATTCCACCTTCATGATTATGGATCTGTGAGTGAATTGTTTTCTAACACGACCCTTTTATTTATATTGGGTCTTAAAGTTTTTGCATAAATTAGGGCTTGGTCACATTGAGTGACGGCTCTGTCAAGTGAATGCTGTTGCTAGCTCCTTGTCTCTCTGCTAGCTGCTCCGTGAAGCTAGCTACAGGGACTCTGCCTGGTCAGTTCATCCAGGAAACACAACTTGAAGCCGGCCGTGGTTGTTTGTTCTTCATGTTTATATATTGGGCTATTGTGAATGGCTCTGCAGTTAAAACAGACGTGCATGAATGCAGTTTTGCGGTAAGTGAAATTCGAGTGCTTTGTTTATGTGTTAAGGATTTTAATCTACGTAATGAATGTTAAGGCTTGGGTTAGCGTGTAAGCGAGTGGTAGCTACATCGGTGCTAACGATGCTAATCGTAGCCTCCAAGTTAAAATCATAGACTGTATATATAAAGGTTAAAACAAAATAGAGAAGTGTTAAGTGTAAAGTGGGATAATACTGTTGAACAAGCTGCTTCTGTTTGAGGTTGATAAAATAAGGTCATCCTTGTAACTTAGAGAGATATTTTATTATGTAGGTAGGAACTGTATGCATCGCTAAGGTTAATTTAAATTGGCTATGCTCAAGTATGTAGACAAGCTAAGGTCGAAGTAGTGTATGTGAAATCAGCCTCACAATAAGATGTTTGTATATTACAATTATTAATGTCATATTTCAAGATGATTACTTAGATATTACATATGGTTGGTTGAGCTGGAGTTCATTATTGAGCTTACACGAACCCAAACCTTGTTGTTTTTATTAATTGCATTACCAAATGGGTATCAAATAAACAGTAAGCATTGGTAACACAACTTCCAAAGTTACAGTAAAATAAAAAGGATTCGGACAATACACAATCCAACATGTTCAACAGAAGAGAATCAGTTATATTGTTTGTACACATGGTACTTTACATATATATCTGTTTGTTTAAGGTGTCCAGGTGATGCAGACAGGCTGGACCAGAGAGTGAGAGACAGAACTGGACTCCTCACAGCAGTGAACTTCAGCTCAGGTACAAAGACTCTTTTTTCATACTGTACAAAGAATCAAGAAAGATATTGGTTTAAATGAATGAAGTATTGACTTTAATACACTGATATACATTCCATTAAACAATACTAAATCACCTACACACCAGTGAAGTTGAGGGTTTTTTCTGTGCAAAAAGTTACATTTAGAGGTTAACAAGCAATATCATTTTGTCAGTTTTCTAATTTAATGTATTAAAGGCAAAGATATTTAACACATAGTGAGAACTGCTACTATTTATCTCTGAATATTGTTCAAAAAAAGTGATAAAAGTTATTCTTTCAGTGAGACAACAGAGCAAGCTTCTACAGTTGTACTACGTTTTTATAACAGTTAAATATTATTTTGATAATAACATATATTTCAATGTTGATGAACTTCATACTTTTCATTCATAATCTGATTGTCTTTGTAGCTCACTGTTTAAATAAAAAAAAAACATTACAAATACAAAATAATCATATCTACAGCCCCTAAACACACAAACACGCCGCTTTCATAAATAACACACTTGTTCTGCAATAATATGTTTTATGTTTCCTGTAATTTTTGTTTGGAAAGGACATGCCTGAAAGACACAACATGTTCTCCTTCTCTGAGGGTCAAGAAGAACATCCAAGAGGAAAATTAAAAGCTGATGCTATGAGATTTTAAGACCAGTACACTAAAAAACTACTTTTATTGTAAAAACAGTCAGCTGATCGAATGCACCTATTTCCACATCTACATTCCATCAGCTGATTATTTCTATTTGCCTCGCTTTATGAGCTTCACATCACTTGTGCCTTGTACCGCAGAGTTTGCAACGTCACAAATAAATGGGGCCAATCTTCAGTCAGATGTGAATGTGTAATCTAACATTTTCAGTAAGAATAATGGACGAAAGGAGTGCAAATACAAATACAATTGATTGAAATGTGAACCAAAACTTAATCAAACATGTTTTAAATAAAAAGCACATATGGACAGAGGGTGTAAACCTATTAAATGTATAAGTAAACACATTTAGTCATATAAAGTGACAGACTAGGCCTGTGCAGTTGGTATCAGCTTTGCCCAGCATGGGCTCCTCCATCAGGCCTGGTCCTCCTCGCAGAGGAAAGACCCTCAGTCCTCTCCAAACCAACAGACAGGACGTCCATCACACAGAGTTTTCTCCCTGAAGTCTCTGCAGTTTTCTGGACACCACGCTGTCTCAATCCGTCCACACTGAATATGAGAGGGGGAAAATGAAAATAACCAATGCTTTAGAACAGCTAAATAAATGCAACGGCCTCCCAAGAAGAGCTCGCCTCTCTCCAGTCATTTAAGCTAAAGTGGGTTATTGAACCTGAAGCTTGTTGCTTCTGCCCTCGACTACGGTCTGGGAGCCGACAGGAAAGTTCAACACACAGATGGCCAGTCCGCCCCTTTGTAGCATATTATTTCGATGAGAGATGAGCAGATCGCCACTGGGCTTTCAACTAAATACACAGCCACGCAAAAACTGCGGCATTTGTACAGCTCCTTATGGGTACTGCAATTAGTGAAGTGCTTTCCTCCGTGGTGAAACGATCAGCTCTGCACCACGGAGGAAAGCGGCAGAAAGTCACCTGGAGATAAAGAGAGCGGGGCTGCGTTGGGTGCATGGCTTCCTTCTGCAGGTAACGGGGAGACGTGCTCTGGCGGCGCTCTCGTTCAGGATCCGAAAATACAATTTAAATATTTTGCACACTTATTCCACTTATTCCTAGTGTGCCACTGGTTATGGTGCCGCGTGCCAATGGTGGCACGCGTGCCATGGGTTGCCGACCCCTGGCACGCGTGATATAGAACTGGTACTTATTTTTAATGATACAGTCTGGTTATTATGCTGTTTGGAGGAGGCCTCACAGGTAAGAGCACTAACTAGCTACCATCACATGTACCTTAGCTTGACTTAAATGTATTAAACGTATAATTAAGTGATATCAAAATATAAATAACTAATGTCATGCAAACATTAATATTTGCTTGATTCCAGTGTTGAATTTAGCACAATTGCATACAAACGTTAAGGGATTTTAAGATTCTGAAGTATTATGCTAAAAACTCAATAACTTAGATTATTATTTATAGTTTTGCTGAATAGTTTCATGTCCGCTTACCTTAGAAACGTAAAATGCCACGGCAGTGTGCAGATGGGGAGCATGTTAGCTTAGCTTGGTAGCTTCAGCTAGCTCTGGAACTTTCAGCTCGGTGGCAGCAGGTCCCGCCTCGGCTCCCCGCGTCTTTGCCCTTATTTGGAGCAGGCTGGAGAAGGCGGGAGTTGAACTCTGACGTCACTGTCGAGCCGTTAGTGGCCGACTCCGCCTACTAAGGGCTTCTCGGCAACTCTGCAGAATCCTATGGGTGACGTCACGGACCCTACGTCCATTCATATATACAGTCTATGGTTATGGCCAGAGCCCTAGAGAGATAAGAGTTACGACACTCTATGATGTCGCCGCCAGCCGGTCACGTGGTTTATGTATGCCGGGATAGTTCATAACGCACTTCCGTGGCAATGCTTTTCTATGGCAAAAATAGCACGAACATGGTCAAAATAGTCATAGATTAAACCAACGCTGTTATTTTTTAAAGATTGCTTTCATATTTACATGATGTGGTTACACTTTGTATGGATTGGCACTATTTCCAAGTTTCGTTATTTAACGATATTTTGAGGGGAAAGTGTGGTAGCACAAGCAGGCTATGTTGATGTCACTGCCAGGGCAGTCACGTCCGTAGTATAGTTGCGCTGCGCTGTCATGTTCTTCTATATTGGACAGACAGACAGCAGCGATTGCGTTATTGAATGGTAAATATATATTTTTTTAAAACACACACCCAAGTACTTTTTCAGCTGTAATTGCATTATTGCATACTTTTTATTGACAGTTTTGCATTTGGAGAGGCAGGGTGACAACGGAAAGCTTGGTAGCCTATTACTTATACGTTTTACATTTTTGGAGGGAAACGCTTGTGTTCATGTTAGCATGGGTAGCATGATCATGTTAAAACTATGAATATCATTTTACCACAACAGTGGATGAACAATTGATATGTGTTTGAACAAGAACAACAGGAAGAACGAAGTCAAAGGGACGAACAAATGTGTGAACAAGTATTAAGAACAGTGTATGGAAAAGGTGATGTGTGTTAGAACAAAACAGAGTAAAATGAATGAAAAAGGAGAACAAAGAGGGTTAGGGTTAAACAGAAAAAGATTAATTCAGCCAAAAAACCCAATTTGATTAATCTAAAGTGTAAAACAATCTTCAACACAGACCAAATTAGTGCCCTTGGACAATAAAACATATGGTGGGGCAAAGAAACGATAAATTAAATTGAGACAGAGTGGGAGACTGAAAATGATTACTATGATAAATATTCAAACTATTTACAAAACTATTTACAGAAGGTCCTGTTGAACCATGGTTCAACAGAGCAACAAAAACAGGTTTGTCAATAATAAAAATAAAAATGACGAGGCCACTTTGCCAGGGGGAGGTAATCCAGCGACGAGACAACACAAAAAAAGAGAAACTGAAAAAAGCAATTCATATTAGGTTATGTTGTGGCACTACAGGATATAAAACCTTCCAAGCCATGACCTCTGCCTGAAATCAGGACCACTCAGAGGAGAATGCAGCACATCAAACTGGAGTCAGGAGTGTGAATAAAACATTTTGGCCAAAACAAATAGTTGCTTACCAATACAGTGGCAAAAAAAAGCAATACTATTTACAAAAAAGCAATACAGAACTCTAGGGCATCCAGGAGCCTAAACATTTTGAAAAAAACAAAAAGGTTCCCTTGTGAAAGGGACATCCTCTTCATCTGTTTTCTGGGCCCTAAAAAGCAGAGCAAGAATAGGAACAGTGGTGAATAAGGGGAGAGAATACAGTTGGGAGCAGACTGAACAAAGGACATAGCAATATTCATGTTAAAATGTTTGCACAACAAATATTATGGCACTTTCGTTTATATTGCATTTTAATAGATCAGTTGTCATGGTTGGATGTGCAGCATTTGGATGCTCTAATCGATCCGAGAAGGGGTTCCGGATGTATGGCTTCCCTAAGGACGTAGAGCGAAGGAAGAGATGGATGGCAATGGTCAACAGACAAAACCTGTGTCTGACAGAGGACAACAACAGCAGAAAACTCTGTCATGTAAGTAATGTTCACAGAGATGACATGACTTGTTAACATTTTAAAGGGCATCATATTTCCAAGTGTAGATAATTATGACTCTTCAATGACATTTGAAGTGTGCAGTGGAAACTGATCAAACCTACCTACCTACAGGTACAATTTGAAGACGAGCAATATATTGGCAACAAATCAGGAGGAAATTTGAGGTTGAGGCCAGATGCTGTTCCAACAGTATTTATACATCGGCCTAAGCCGAAAAGGAGGAAATCCACGTCAAGGAGTATGTCTCAAGCTGTTAATGTCAGGAATGATGACCACACCTATTATGGCACATCAAACATTGGTATGATATATGAAGCTAACAATGTTTCCCATGTTATATAATTCAAGGATAGACTACACTCCTAATTAGACCCTCCAGAAAAACGCGGGCAAAAATCCTTGATTATGCAGGCTAAATTCCTTGATTATGCGGGCTTAAATCCTTGATTATGCGATCAAACATGCGGGGTTTTTATGTGATTTTATACGGGGAAACTGCGGGAAGTTGCGAAATATGCGGAAAGTTTCTAAATATGCGGGAAAAAATTATAGATTTTTTTTTTAATATTGGGCTGTCTTATTTATTCTCTCACACACAACCTGCCACTAACGTTAAACCCCTTTACTATTCAATTAAACACATTCAATGTTTATTTATTGTAAAAGCAATTGGGCTATTTTAATCTCACACACACACACACACACACACCCCACACACACACACACACACACTTCTCCGCCTCATTTTGTTTTCATTTACTCGTTCGTCATCTGCAGCTTCAATCTTGTAGGCTACTCACTTCGTTTCTTGTAGCCCTCGAAAGGGTTTTGGAGGGTTGATACCTCGTGAACGTGAGTTGTTTGGCTTTCTTGTCCGCAGCAGCAGAAAGCATTTACGAATGTTTGAATCAATCAAAGTGGGTCGTCACCGTCGATTTTCTCTTATGCTCCAACACACAGTTGCACGGGGTGCAGAATAGTTTCCCCCCACTTTTTGCCCGGTATTTAGGAGAAATGTTCGTCGGTAAATGAGATGGATTAGATATTTTCATCTTGGTGTTTTCTCTATCGTGTGAGCTCCACACGTTCACTCTATACAGTGTTGTTTACATGCTGTGATGCGCGAGCTGATGTCGTCACGTCAAGACGAGTTAACTTTTTTTTTTTTCAACTTTGTGTGGAAAAATACGGGGATTATGCGGCCTTTTGATAAATATGCGGCCTTTTAAAAATCTGCGCCATTTTGCTGATTATGCGGTAAATTCTGCGATCGCAGAATCGCATTTTTCTGGAGGGTCTACCTAATGCAACCTTCAGATTATACAGCTTCAAAACTACCAGGGTTCAGGGATTCTCTGAAGATTCATATACCACATGTAGATAATCTACAGATTTCTTCATACTTTAACATTGCCAATAGACAAACTTAGATGAATGTCACTATAGGAGTGTAGTGTACCCTTAAATGACAATAGGTGCACATGTAAAGGCAGCATACACATATAATGTCGTCGTCGTGGTTTTTGGAGACGGTGGACCACTGGTTTGATCTCATGTCGTCGCGCAACACTGTTACTGCCCTAAGTCATTTCAAGATGGAGGAGTATGATAAGGCCATCAGCTTCCTCCGGGACTCCATCCATCTGTTTCGGGGCCTGAAGATCAGTCCCAAGGGCAGCTGGAAACCAGTCCAGACAGTACTGGTGATGGCCACAACAACAATCCTGGAGGTCCAGCATGACCTGTTGAGACAAGGGAACACATTTGTTCTCACAAGCCGCTTCACTCAAGACTGCCTGGAAAACACATTTTCGTCCATTCGTCTGAGGAACTCTGTCCCAACACCTGTAGAGTTCCAATATGCACTGCACGCTGTCACCGTGGACCAGTTCCTATCGCCAGTGCATACTGGCAGTTACGTGGAGGATGGATCAGACCACTTGGCAGACTTCCTGGACACGCAGAACAGCAGCTGCAGTCCTCCTGACGTTCTGAGAGTGGAGCAGCCGGTAGACCTGACAACACCACCTGACATCACTAAAACCGAGTCCTGTGTGTTATACCACCTTGCAGGATACATTGTGAAAAGGGTCATCAGCTTCTCACTTTGTGACAAATGCCAGTGTGCCCGAGTGAAAAATGTCAGTGATGGTGAAAATGAGAGAGCTGGTCTGCTGGTATTAAAATAATTTAAAAGTGGTGCACTTTACCATCCATCTGATGAGGTTTTCACCCTTGTTCAGAACGTGGAGCAGCTGTTCCATGTGAGGACGAGCGATTCCCTCATGGAGTCCTCAAATGCAGTGTTACAGCTGGAACAAGAAGCCATGTTGCTGGACAGCAACCTTCCCTCATGCCATGACCTGAAGAAAAAAATCCTCTCAACATACATCAGGCTGAGGTTAAGGATTGCATCAAAGTGCATCAGGGCTGAGAGGAAGGATAAATATAAAGGGTATCTTGGCAGCAAGAGTCAGAGTAAGAAGGCAAAGAAGACCCAACAGACCTCTGCACCGAAGGTCATAACATCTAGGCCACTGCCAAACACCTTACTCGTTGCCATCGGTGTATTTGGCATCTCCATTCCCGGTCCACCGTCAACAGCCTCCATCCCCCTCTTCTTTCAGCAGTCATCACCTGCAGCCGTTGCCAGCACCAGCCTCCTTCAGAAGCAGCACCCTCGTCCAGGGGCGGACTGGCCATTGGAAATACCGGGAGTTTCCCCGGTGGGCCGGTGCTGTGTGTGGGCCGGAGGGCCAAAAAAAAAAAAAAAAAAGAAGATTTAAAAAAAATATATATATCTTTTTTATTTTGCCTAAATCCTACCGGCCCACATTTGTAAGTGTTCCGGCCCGGCCCAGCCCAGCCCAGCCCAGCCCAGCCCAGCCCAGCCCAGTGGGGTGTGGCCGTTTTGATAGGCTACCTCTGTTCTATCTATCAGTTTCAATTTCACACATCAGGCCCGTAGCAGCTGTCACTGCGCAGTGAACGATCAGGAGTGAGTGACTGAGAGACCTAGCTGGCAGTTGCTTACAGATGGATAAACAAGCTACAAAGCGTAAAGGCGTTTTTGTATAGTTCGTGTATACAGTATTGTAGCGAGCCCTGGGCTCAGAGGGAGGGGCTTGCATAGGGGCGGGGGGTGGCAGGGAAACAGGGTTCAGGGGGAGTGGCTGTACGGCTGTACCCGTAGGATAGAAAAGGGGAAGTGACGTCTGACTCAGATGTCGCGCGGCTGTGGAGAAGAACGTGTTGCCCACATTCTGTTACTTAGTTTAGGCTAGTTAGCTAGCAGGTTTATTGTTTTGGGTGCAGTCACTTTTGCCTCCACTTGCTGTTCAAATAAATGTTGAAAGAAAAAGTAAATCTGTTTACAGTTCTGTTTTGTATGGATGTTGAAGAAGAATTGGGAGGGATGAAACCCTCTTTAATGGTCACACATGCAGAGCACACAGAGTGAAATGTGTTCTCTGCTTTTAACCCATCATAGTACCAGGAGTCTAGTACTAGGAGCAGTGGGCAGCTATTGTACAGCGCCCGGGGAGCAATGGGAGTGAGGGGGGAAGGAGTATGTCCGGTGCCTTGCTCAAAGGCACCACGGCAGGGCAGGAGGTGAACTGGGACCTCTCCAAGTAGAAGTCCACACTCCAAATGTCGGCTCACAGTCCAAGCCCCTACTGACTGCCATAGATTTAGTCCCTAATTTTGCTCTCAAAGTGCACCAGATTGATGCATTTAACTTCAACATTTAAAAAAAAATCTTCCCCCCGGACCCCCCTAGCGGAGGTGAGGTCCACCACCTGCCCACACCCCCTGTTAAATTGTCTCACCCACATTGAGGATGCTTCCTACGACCATGTTTTATTCCATGTGTCAAGTCAGGCAAATTGGGTCAAAATGTTATTGCATCAATGATCTGTTAACATTAAAATCACTAAATATATGCTGTAACTATTTTGATCAAGGCAACTCAAGGGCTCAGGTAATGTGATTACTATATGAATAATTGTCCAAAATAACATAAAATGCATAGGGTTTTTTGTTTAGTAACATACTATCGTTGCCGGCCAGCCGATACATGCCGCGCATTAAGTGGGCCTGTCTGTCAATTAATCCCTGGGCCACTTTTTCCCCCCAGTCCACCCCTGCCCTCCTCCAGCAGCACCCTCCTCCAGCAGCAGCACCCTCCTTCAGCAGCAGCAGCCTCCGCCAGCAGCAGCAGCAACAGCCATGGCTGACATATGAGGCTGAATAAAAAAAAGTGCTTATTATTTTTTTTAAAGTGTCTATTTTGTTAAAAATAAACATTGTGGATGCATGAACCATGTTTCAGGCTCATCCTTCATTCACTCCTGTAGGGAAGCCTGTTCAGTAGGCTATTCTTTTTTTAAGACTAAATAATACCTTTGAAGAACAATCATTAAACTAGTGTGAATATTACAATACAAAGGAATCGATCCTAGCATGCCATCAGCATTAAAAAGTAGCGCTAGGCTAGTTGTACAGTACAGATGAGTTAACACGGAACAGTACAAAAAAAAACTAAGTACAGTCAACATGTCACATAATGAAATGTTAGTATATCCCAAAATTCAATGTTAAATGAAATATTTATCACAAACGCCACCTAATTTATACTAGTGCTAGCAGTTAAGTCATATCATACAGAAAAAGCCGACTAAGGATGGCTGACACGGAGGTTCAGCAGATAAAAAAAAACAAAAAACACATGATCAATCTAAATCCTTTTTGTTAGTTACCCAGCATCATTGATATATAAGCTGCTAGCGATTCATTACTTAAATCTTACCTTCAAAGCTGACGAAGTCGCGCTAGCTAACTAGCAGGCAATGCTAGCAAAATTTGTTGTAAAAACCAAGATAACATTTGATGATTACGCTGTGCATATACAAATGAAGACCAGTATAAGCATCATAAAGTACACTTGATACAATATAGACAGTTGACAATTCAAAAGAGTTTAATATTTTAGCAACTTACCTCTGGAACTAATCGACGGGCCGTAATGTAAGTGAATGAGGTCCAACGCCCAAATGACGATATTTGGAACTATTTCGATGTCCATACCCCGGAAGTAGGCGCCGCCATTTTTTACAACGGAGGTCTATAGAGAGCCGCAGTGACGCGTCGTAAAACCCGGAAGTAAGTTAGCATTTTTAGCACTTCCGGTTCCTTCCTCAAAAAGCAATGCATTTTTTCCATAGGGTTTTGGAAAATAGCTCGAAATAAGGTCTGTGTTTGACACAAATTTAAGAGGTAATTGACGTTTTGTTCTACGACATTAAATACATCAGCAGTGACCCCACTGGGGATTTTTGAAGAGTTTACGTGTCTGAAAAACGATGGTTGTTACCGAATGGCTGAATAGGACTACAGAAATTGTCGAGGCCGTTGTACGTCATTACGCCGAACACGTAAACACTCCCGCTAAGTTTGTTTCCCCCTGTGTTCTGCTTAAAAGCAAGTACCTGCCTATCTTTAGTATCTGTATATCTATATCTGACCATTAGAATCTGTATTTTTGAAATTGTCGTTTTTAACACTGTAGTTTTACAAATTATAGAATAATTAATTACCAGTGTTTTCCAATTTTACTCGGCAGTTCGTTTCGTTGGCTAACGTTAGCTAAAGCTAGCGCTACTAGTTAGCTACGCAATGGTTTGTTGCTTTGCTCCGGGTTGCAGCCACAGGTCTTCGCATGAAACGTGCTTGTTCTATCGTTTCCCGGCCAATGTTTTCCAAAGGAGAGTCTGGATTCGTGCCATGAGGTAAGCTGACGTTACATTTTTGTCCATGTCACGGTGAAATGTAAATAATGGGTAGTGACTGTATCGCCGTTATAGAGATGGCGCTGCTGAAAAGACCGCAACACAAGTAAAGATAATGAATACATCCTATTAAAACCTGTGTGGCTTATATGATAAGTCTTATTAGTACAAGCAGCATAACGTTTCACCATGTAACTAAAGATTGTAGTCAGGGAAATCAGTTTGACATATTGAACTAATAACAAATCACCTCTGGCTGGCAGAGAACTCTCTGCTCCATAGCTTCTCTTGGATGTAAAATCACATGTACATTTTACATTTATATTCAATTTAATATTCCATCCCTCACATACTTTTGTATATATAATAACTTATATTTTGGTTTTTCTTGTTATGCTGCTGCAACACAAACATTTCCCAAATTGGGATCAATACAGTAATATCTTATCTTAATTAATTAAGAAATATAACTATTATAATTAGTGTAGCAGCTGCCACCTATTTTCAATATGGATTAATCTACCATTT
The DNA here is from genome assembly GCF_949606895.1 of Notothenia rossii. Classification (NCBI taxonomy): domain Eukaryota; kingdom Metazoa; phylum Chordata; class Actinopteri; order Perciformes; family Nototheniidae; genus Notothenia; species Notothenia rossii. The sequence goes on from NC_136904.1 coordinate 64,529,684, forward strand.
ATTTCTTTAGTTCAATTTTCATCTATAAAAATGTCAAAATAGTGAAAATGTTCACGAGACTTATCAAAGTGCAAGGTTATATCTTTAGATGTTTTGTTTTAGCCTATGTACTGTATGTCTTAATGCTCTTACAGTATATGTGACGGTGTGACTTCCATGAAACTATATTTTATATCTTCCCAACAGACGAGCTGACAGAAAACCTAACACTCTTACAACCACAACATTGCAAAGGCGAGTAAATGTAAATTAAAAACAATTCACAATTTTATTATTTCTTCTTCTTTCTTGCAGTGAGGTGAAGCTGACCTTGCACTTGGTGCCAGTAAGGATGTTCCTCACGCAGGCTGAATGTTTCTCCTTCCTTACTGACAAAGAAGCCCTTGATTTGCAATGCTTCACTAATTGTCATTTCCCTGGCTCCGTAGGGACACTTTACCTCCAGCACAGCGGAAGACCCTACCAGACCATCTGGAGATGCCCCCAACATTCCTGATTGGGAGAGCCACAAATCAGACTCATGGACCTGCATCTGAGTTGCAGTGGTGAATGCCCTGACGCCCTCACATTCATTCATAGTCCCCCACTGTACAGACAAAACACCATCAAGGGCCTGTTGTTGCCTTAGCACCCTGGCAATAAAGGAAGCAGTCACACGCTTTGACCTCAGGACAGCTCCAAAGTTGCTGGCAGTCAACCTTCCTTTCCTGAACAAATGCCAGTTTGGGCTGGTTCGCTGACCAGTGGTAGCCACCTGAATTGCCCTCTGTTGCTCTTCAGACAATGCCATGCTTGCCACAATTGCCTCAGGTCCCTGATGCCCAACAGATTTGATAACTTCAGGAACAGTAAGTGTTTCCAAGCTGTAGTGTTCCTCTCCTGGCTCGGGGGAGAGAAGCCAAGAAATTCCTGAGAACCTGCCCCCGAGTCTGTCCCTCAGCCAGTCACGATCTTCGGAGGTAGGCTCTCTTGTCAGCGGGTTAAATTAGTTATTGGTTTCAACAGTCACATTAAAACAGTTACTAAATCAGCTTACTATCACCTAAAGAACATATCTAGGATTAAAAGACTAAAGTCACAGCAGGATTTGGAAAAACGTGTCCATGCTTTTATCTTCAGTAGATTGGACTACTGCAATGGTGTCTTCACAGGTCTCACTAAAAAATCTATAAGAAAGCTGCAGCTGATTCAGAACACCGCTGCTCGAGTCCTCACTAACACTAAGAAAGTGGATCACATCACTCCTGTTCTGAAGTCTTTACACTGGCTTCCTGTGTGTCAAAGAATAGATTTCAAAAATACTGCTGCTGTTTATAAAGCACTGAATGGTTTAGGACCAAAATGCATTTCTGACCTCCTGCTAAATGATGAACCATCCAGATCTCTCAGGTCTTCAGGGACTGGTCAGCTTTCTGTCCCCAGAGTCAGAACTAAACATGGTAAAGCAGCGTAGTTATTATGCTCCAAATATCTGGAACAAACTCCCAGAAACCTGCAGGTCCGCTGCAACTTACTACTTTTAAATCCAGGCTGAAGACTTTTCTTTTTGTCGCTGCTCTTAATTGAACTATTAATATCTTCGACTGCACTGTAACTTTTATCCATGTATTTTTTCTTTTAATGTTTATTTTATTAGCTTTTCTTTTTAATGACTGATTTTAAATGCCATTTTCTTTATGTCTTTCATTTTTTGTAAAGCACTTTGAATTGCCTTGTGTTGAAAAGTGCTATATAAATAAACTTGCCTTGCCTTGCCTAATAAAGATTTCATGTGACACATAAAATTGATTTGTTGATGGGAATTAATGTGAATAAATTAACTCGGTCTTAAAAGGTTAACGGTACTCTTGCTATCACTACTCACCGACACTATAAACCTTGTCCCTCATGCTAGCCCTGACAACACCGGTAAGCACACCTTCATCTAGGCTGCACTGTAACGTGTCCTGACTTGTAGTGGTTCTCTCCTCTATCTACACTCTTCTTGTCATCTTTGTAAAACGATATCAGACTGGTAATTGACACAGCCATGACTTCTAGTTAAATTCAGTGTGGCTAAAATGAAAAGCTTTGTTAAAATATGCAAGCACGCGAAAGTCAAATTCAGCTTTATTGTCAAAAATTCTACATGTGTTATACATCCAGAAATATCGAAATATCATTTCCCACAGTGTGACATGTATACATTAAACAAAACGGGCCTAGATAACCGGGGTATACAGTTTAAAATGTTAATATGTTTAAAGTTTTCAAAGTGCAGTTTCAGTGCAAGTCAGTTGAAACGATCTTAAGTTGGCGTGACGTTGAAGTCGTGCGACCCTGCTGCTGTACTGGCTTGTAGTTCGTTTATAGCATAACGTTAGCATTTTGCTTCTGCCGACTACATTTATTATTCAAAAATTATAAAAGTAGGGTTGACATGTGGATATTATCCGGCTGAACAAAACGTGATCCATCTCTTAAATATGTGTCAACCACAGACCTTATTTCGAGCTATTTTCCAAAATCCTATGGAGAAATTGCATTGCGTTTTAGACGAAGGAACCGGAAGAAGTTTACTTCCGGGTTTAAGGACGCGTCAATGCGGCTCTCTATATGAGTCCCAATCCCAAACCACTCCCTCGACCGTACCCCTCCGTGACGGAGTGAACTCCGTCTGTAGCCACACTCGCAGCTCAACGAGGCTCCCTCCTGTCAGATGGAGGGAGTAAATACAGCAGCAAGCTTTGGGACGGCCTCCCCTCTCTCCGGCAGAAAAAGGAAATGCCGTAACTGTATGTAACAACGGTTTCAAATCAGCATCTCTTTGACAAAAAGTTTAAATGAAAAACTCAAATAAAACACCAAACATCTTTCATTGTGTTTCAAAGCTCTTTTAGTTTTAAACCTGATGTTTATAAGCTTCTTAGTTTTTGCAACGGTCTGTAAATATACACAACTTTATAATAAAATGCACACATTTATCTTTTTCTAGACTAAACACAGGTATGATCCTAAGTTAAAACATATGAGGTTATCATGAGGTTGTTAACATCGCAGTTTATCAGTGGATGTTTGCTGGAACTACTTGTTAACAGCTTGTTTCCTGACGGACACACACAGCGTTGAGACGGGTCAGGTAGAGACCGGTCTCAAGTCAGCACCGCTGCAGACTCGCTGTTTGAGGGCTTGATAGCTCACTCCCCCTCCACACCGCTCCACACTCGTTGGTTTGGAAAAGCCCTCAATATGGCGGACCCTCCGCGTGAACGCGCAAACGGAGGGGTAGGGTGTAGGGGGCGGTTTGGGAATGGGCCGGAGTGTCGTAACTCTTATCTCTCTAGGGCTCTGGTTATGGCTAGAAAGGATCCGTCTTGTGTAAAACTCTCGCGAGAGTTTGCAAGTCACGTGGCTGAATGTTTACGTTTGGCAGGCAGCCTTTCAGTTACGATCGTTCACATCAGTGGTCCACAGCAAATGATGGTGAGAAGCTAAACTATCTATTAATTATTTCAATGACAGGGAGTGTGATTGTTGAAATAGGGTGTTAGCGGTCTTGCTGTTCAAAGAAGAATGACAACATTGTAGATCACCAACACTGGTTTATTTTTTATTCACAGGCAAGTCAACGTTGTCGCAGTAAGATAGCTCCTGGTGCATAAAATGTTCCCTTTCAGTGTTTCACTATTAAGTCTGATGTTTCTCTATTAATATTGCTGCTGCATTAATGTGTATGTTGCATCATGTTACTGCTGCAGATGTATTTCCGAGCCGCTCCAATTACAACGAGAGTGTGACGTCATATTTACATTACATTACATGACATGTTACTTGTTATACGCTTTTATCCAAAGCGACTTACATACTCAATACCGTGGGCAATCCCCACAGGAGCAATTTGGGGTGAAGTGTCTTGCCCAGGGACACAACGACATGCTGACTGCAGTGGGGTTTGAACCTGTGACCATCTGATCCGAACACCAAGGCTCTAGCAACTGCGCCACACGCCTCCTATTATTTACACAAGACGGATCCTTTCTAGCCATAACCCAGCTCGTCCCAAACAAGCCTTGTGTGTCTCTCTCCCTGGCTGGGCGTGGCTGACCTACTTCTGGATTCCCGCCAACTCACCTCCTCAGCTGCTGCTCGTCACCCTGATTACTACTACTCACCTACACCTGCATTTATACCCGGTTCCATCATCCAGTATTCATCAGTTCGTCGTCTAAACCACGTTGGCAATACGTCCTGGAATATTTAGCTATTAGCAAAACCAAACTCTCTGTGTTCCTGTTTATCCTTACCTTTTGCTCTCTTTGTTCAGTATCCATCTGCCCAGTCCTCTGCCTGCCATGTCCAGCCACCAACCCCTCGTCTGTGTTCCTCCGTGCTTCCACGCACACCTGCCCCAGCCTGCTTGCTCTCGTCAGCTCTGGATCCCCGGCTCACCTCGCCTGTGTTCCGCCGTGCTTCTCCGCACACCTGCTCCAGCCTGCTCGCTCTCGCCAGACCTCCGCTCCTCCTCTGGAGACACTCCCTGGTCCTGGATTTTGTGGATTATCCAATCCCTCTGTTGTCAGTATAAAACGGTTTTGGACAATAAACCTTTTGCTTCATAAACTCTGTCTCCTCTCTATAGTGTTCAGTATTGTCGGTTCACTCCTGTAAGCTCTCGGAGAGCGTAACAATGAGGGCACAAGATAAGTTTGTGCACAGATGGAAGGCTGACAGGCAGGTAGGCCATCCAGTTATTTTAGCCGGGCCGGCTAAAATGATTGGTCGTGATTTTTACAGTACTACGGCTTCCACAGATGACATTTTGTAATGGATTCTTTTCTCAAAGCACTTAAGATATTCATTGCTGTTGAGATGCTAAGAGCATTCCATAGAATATAACAAAAAGTGTATCTCGAGCCGGTTTCTCAAACTTACCTACCCCACCTTTAATACATAATAGTAAATTAATTAGTAAATGTAATGTTTTAGAATATTCTTATGAACCCGCAAAGTAACTAGTAGCTAATGTTGTCAACTAAATGTAGTAAAAGTACAATTATTATTATTTATTTTTTTATATATAAGTAGAAAGTGGCCGGAATAAAATACTTTAAAGTACAAGTACACCAATTAGTACTTAAAGGGGACCTATCATGCAAAATGCACTTTTGGATGTCTTTTATACATAAATGTGTCCCCGGTGTGTCAGGGAACTCACGCAGCGTCAGAAAAATAAAACCCTCTCTAAAAACGGGGCTACAACGTAGCTGATCCAGATTTGCGTCCAATATGACTTATTATTGGAAATATAGGCTGGCTTTACACCCACGGGCCTATCAGAAACAATGCCCGACTGCTTTGGACGTAATATGGTCGGTGTTTACATTAGCATCGCTAACACTCAGAGCTAACCTGTACTGGAGAGCATGTGTGTGAAGAAGCAGAAAATAAAAAGGAACTCACCTTGTGGTATAACCGGCAAGATAGAAAGCCTTTGAGCTCCATACTGTTTCAGAGATAATCCATGATAATCCATGATATGGCGTCTCATCACCGCAGCATTTAGTTTAGACAGAAGCTGACGGGTCCCGCATGAGCTCAGCCCCCTCCTTTTTATTTTTGTATCAATTTTTTTTTTTTTTAAAGCTTTATACCCAAAATTAGCACTTTTGAAACAGGAAGTGGAATAGAGGGAAATGAGACATGGCTAGAATGGGTGATCTGTTTGGTATTTTGAGCAAAACACTTCATAGACATGTTTTTTATATTTTTTTTATATATCTGAGACCTATGCTATTGCCTAAAAATAGCATGATAGGTCCACTTTAAGTACAGTACTTGAGTAAATGTACTTAGTAACTTTCCAGCACTGATTATATGTAGGCATATTAGCGTAAATATGCCTACACCATATGATCTCCCCACTATGGAGTTTAATCATACATTTACACTCCAGCACAGTATGTGGCTGCAATGGTGGATAGGCCCAATTTGTACAACTAAGTATGCCTATCAACGGCTAAATAACTTTGGAAAACAAACCAAAGTAACACACATACATATGCGAAACACCACATATGAAGAAACGAAAAAGATAGAGAATATATTTTAACTTTTGCAGGAATTTAAATTGTGAACAGATTTGGTTTCGGTCTGTGAGAATGACCCAATAACTGGAACCGAGTCCAGGAAATAAAGCATCAGCAGCCGCACAACACCCATAATTAAAAGAATTGCTCATATTGATGCATGCACTGAAGCATCCATTCTGAGTGCTCTACTGGCAGCTGGTGGGGGCAGTCCGCCCTCATCACCGCGGTCTTGTGGGGGCTAGAAGGAAACCTCTCACAAGTGTGTGTGTGCATTCTTTCGAGCACTCAAGATCGACAGCATGTGCCAATATACATGTACATACTTTTACATGGGCAAGTAGCCCACACATAGGAGTGTAAATGTGCCTTTGCCAGGCTGTGTGCGTTCATGCGTGGCAGATGGGCGAGCCGTGTGCCAGGCCTTGCCAGGGGGCCGGAGCTGCAGCCGGCTCCAACCCCCGGCTCCAGCCTCCAGCCTCGCAGCACAGCAGCCTGGCAGGCAGCATGGCTCTTGGCTGACCTCTGCCTCCACCAGGCTGCCCTCACTCACTCACCTCATTAGCTTGACAGCAGCGACCAAACAAATTGAGGGCATCGTTCAGCTCACAGCAACTTCCATGGGAACTTTTTTTTTTCTCTCCCCCTCTTTCTTTTAGTCAGTTCAGTGTATGTGCTGTACACAAATACACGCCTACGTGTAAACAGTGACTTCTACTTAAGAGGGTGTCAGAAGTTGTGTTTGAACAAACAGACAGGCAGGAAGATGCATGTATACACACAACCCTGTCTACTATAAAATAATTATGTTCCCATACGACTAAAATGCATTTTCAATTATATTCCCAGAGAAATCTATCTTCCTCTGGGTCCTGGTTGCAGTTTTAAACACGTGGTTAATGTTGAAATGAAACAAAAAAGCAACAAGACCACTTACTATAGACCTGTTTACGCGCAGAGTTATACTGAAGCGGGTGACAGAAGTTGCTTTTTAGACGGACTAAAAACGCATGTAGAGGCACAACCCACTCCACTAGAATAAATGTGTTCCCTTACAACTAAACTGCATTAATTATTACCTAATAATAAGGTCCTTTTTTGCTTTTTAAAGATGTCCTTTTCCTGTAGTGTGTTATATAGGCTTTTGTGCATGTCAATGGTCTGCAAAGGCTAAAATCTGTGTGTTCCCTCCAGAAGGAGTTTTCTCTCCCACACATTTTTATATCATATTTTCAGACTGTATTGGAATGTACCTCCTCTACCAAAAATTGTCACTACCGAAACATAGTAAAGACACTGTAGTAAAAAAGTATTATATTAAAGGTGGGGTAGGTAATTTTGGAGAAACCAGCTCGAGTGCGCTAGCATTTGAAAATACACAGCCGGAAAAAATCTGCCACTTCCTTACAGAGCCCCTCCTCCAACACACACGAACACGCACATGACCAATGAGGGCACGAGATAAGTTTGTGCAAAGATGGAAGGCTGACAGGCAGGTAGGCCATCCAGTTACTTTAGCCGGGCTGGCTAAAATGATTGGTAGTGCTTTTTAAAGTACTACGGCTTCCACAGATGACATTTTTTGATGGATTTTTTGTCAAAGCACTTAAGATATTTATTGCTATCAGGAGGTTAAGAGCATTCCATGGAATATAACAAAAAGTGTATCTCGAGCCGATTTCTCAAACTTACCTACCCCACCTTTAACCTGTTAAGATTGTTTTACCTTCCCTTCTCAAAATAGTATTTTAACAAATATTTCAAAATTAAAATAATAAAAGTGCATTTTTAATCAAATTTCAAAGTTCAATTTATACAATTCATAAAAATCATAATGCAAACTTTCTTTTTAAAATGCATAATACTGATCATATTGATTCCAGAGTTGATGATTTGGGTTACTTGATGTTACTTCATATTAAGGCTAATAAAAATGACAAGGCCTTAATGCAAACTAACATGCTAGCTACTAGCTAGGTAGCTAACTTGATCCAGCCACTCTTGGTCCTTTCATCAGACGGGAAGTGAAAGAACGAGCAAGACCGATTGCTGGTATGATAACATCCTGGTACTAAGCACACAGGCATCTTGTTAAAGTTATCTTATCTTAGCCAGCGCCATATAGATAGATTCCATCTATATGGCGCTGATCTTAGCTATCTCTTAGTGGAGGAAAACAATTGTGACATCACTTATGCGACTCTGGGATTTGTAGTCTTTCTAGTTGCGTATTTTTCATAGTCTTATATTTCAACAGTTTTACGACAAACTGTGACTTTTTTTACATGGAAATTATTTTTTAAGATTGACAAACATCATATGTGTAATTCATGGCACAATTCAAACGGGATCGAAAGATACGTTTTCTCTCTCCATTGACTTCAATACATTATTTTTCCGAAATAACCGGAATGAACGGAAGCAGATGGGCGTGACTTCGCCACTCTATTGGACTAAAACCCCTTGTGTTTTGGTAGTGGCATGGAAACTGGGGACATGTTTTTTTGCGTATAGTTTTTTTATTAATGGTTATTATTATTATTATTATGGTACAAAAAAATCTAAATATTCCAACTTCTGTTTCAATGTAATCATAAAGATCTTCTAAATACACCATTGAACAAAATGTAATAAAAATGTTTTAAGTGTTATTTACAGAAATTGAAATGTAGATGTCAGGGTTGGGGACAGCTACTTCCCAATAGAAAGTACCTATACATGATGTTTTGTGTATATTAAGCTTATCACTATCTAATTTAATGCCTTTTGTTTAAATAGACCATAACATATTCTTAGTAAATATCTATGCCTGCATACTTAATTGTTTTGTTAAATAGTTTTTCTTGTTGTGTGATTCAGTAGAATGCTCCGTATACGACATATTTTTGTTGCAGATTTGTTCCATGCATATGCACATGAAGAGATATTTAACTGCATCCAGGTTTGAAAATTGAAGCCAGGTACAGAATGAGATCATGCTACATTTGAATCCCACCTTGAAAGTCTCCCCTAAACAAAATAAACCTTTCAGGCAAAGGCCCCTTTTATTTATGTTAAGCACAAACTATTGTAGCCGCACGCATGGCTGCCACCCCTGACAGATTTATAAACCAGTGAAATCAACTATTTACAGAATCATGTTGCAGTTCGAAGATGAGCTATCATTTCTCCTTGTTTAATTTGGCATTTTTGTCAAGTCAGCAATGTCAAATAAAGAAAAAAAACCTTTCTTGAAGAAGAAGGGTACTCCAAAGGTGAAGTTGAAGACATACTTCACTGCACACATTAAATAATGGCTGAAAGTGCACTGGACAGTTGAAAGAGCTGTCGGTTCTCATGTAACTGGGGGATACCAAACAATGGTGTGATTTATTACATGTAACACCCTTTTGAACCTTCTCTGTGAATTGCGATCCCATTGTGCAACTTTTATGGATTGCAAACATTCTGCTTTGAGATCATAGTGTAATTCAACATGCCCTCATACACATAGTATGCACACTTGGCTTTCATTTCATGTTGTTTTATGTTGACTGAGGACCAATATTGGCTGGTTTGATTTGATTACAGACACACCTTCTGTTGAGCAGAAGTCTAGCACAAAATTTACACAAGAGCAAATATAATGACAAAAGTCCCAAATACACACAAAACCAATCACCCCAACACCCACACACGCAGTAAATCCAATAGCAAAACATGCGTGTGTCTGATTTAATTCCCATGGTTCTGTTATTATACTTGATTATAATCCGATGACTTTATAAAACACCATCATGTCTGAATCTTTCAAATTAAAACACCCTGTCCCTTGAGCAGGCCATCAGTGATGATCATACGGCATAAGTAGTTAGTCGTTTGATACCAGTGTTAATTTCATTAATGAAGACTATGACTGAATATGTTCATCAATGATCTTAATTTCCACGACTAAGACGAGAGGATGACGAGATGGCACTAACATCATTAAACACTAATAGTGACCTAATCAACTGGCTACAACATTGTTTTGAAAATGTAAATGAAATGTCTCTGTCTTTCCAGGGACAAAAAATAAAACAATATAATATACTTATTTTTTAATACAATGCAGCAGTTGGTTTCTGGTGCTTACAAATGTAATGACTAAAGCAGCAGCATACAATGAGCAGTAAAAAGGACTTGACGTAAGTTTCTTCAACTTAAAGATAACAATAAAAAATACAGGGTTTGGAAAAGAAGAACTGCAGTTATATGATGGTTTAGCCAGATTTACTTAATGATGATAATCCAACAACAACAAAACTGACGAAAGTTACATTTCCTAAAACTATACTAAAACATTTACGTGTTTTTCTTGACCAAGATAGACTTTGGACTAAATCAAACTTGACTTAAAGTAAACAAAAAAAGGATTAGGTTAATTAACATAATTTGACATAGGACTAAGACTAGATATAAAAAATTAATGACAAAATTCAAAAAAAATATCGATACCTTATTTCTTCCAATAAAACTGGTCACTATTAAAATTCATTGTAATTGCAATAAATCCTCAGCTGTTAAGCATACAGAGGATAAAGGTTGGGAAACACTTTAGCCCAACACACAATCAAATCAATGCGTGATAAATGCCATCCAAAAGTTGTACTTTGTTATATTTTCCTCATTATTCAGTGCTTATAGCGATTTTTCTTCCTTCATGTGTTTGCTGGAAACGTGGGGGAAGTTTTGACCCGTACTATCAGGCCTTCAAGCAACAGGCCTGGCAGTGGGTGGCTTTCAAAAACTGGATCAGAGCTGGAGGTGAAATAAGTCACAGGTGGTGTTAAAGAGGTGTTAAAGACAAGGCAGCCAGAAGGGAGACAGAAAGATGGATGTGTGCTGGTACTTCACAGCCAAGAAGGAAAAGAGGTGATGGATGAGGAACATTTTTACCCAAGGCCTTTTACAAAGTGATTATACTTGTCTGAATTGCCAAACTCTTGTACAAGATTACATTTGAACACATCGTGATACTTAATAATTTAGCTCTTCCCAAAACTAATTTCCACTGAATGAGGCCAGATTGCATTATACTGAAACCATTGCAACCTCCAACTTTAGCCATTTGCTAGCTTATTTGGCCAAGCAGGACATTGCTTCCCACTGGCAGCTAGCAGCTAACATTAAGCTAGTGTCTCAACACAGATTTGATGTTCACAAAATAGCATTATTAGTGGAATGTTCTATTACCACGGGACGCTTTTAGTCTCAAGACCTGACCTACGTTACCCGTAGTACTGTACAGTCATGATTGTATGGTTGAATGTCAACACACTCATAATGTCACCTTAATACCAACTACAATACCAATCAGACCCACTGCATACCGTCTGACTACAAAGCTTATTACTGTGTATTTTGTGCCTGGAAGATAGGAAGTATGAGGTAAGACATATCATTTAGAAAAAAGTCAATGGTACATCCCCCTGCATTTTTTAGGAAGATGTATTGCTCGATGTCAGAGAATGATTCAGCGACAATATTTCTTATTAGCTGCATGTTGGCCAGCCCCTAGTGTTTGGTTGAATCTAGGCTTTTGATTGTTTAAAATGTAAATATATTCTAAGCTAGCTATACGTGTGTACAGTAAGAGGTTGTGCTGAGAGTTGGGGTTTCATGGTCAAGGGTCAAATAATGCTAAAAATATACTTCATGGCACATTTTGATCCGTGGATAATCCGTGCAAAAGAATGCAGTTAAGGTCAGAGTCATTGGAGATAAACTGCTAAAAAGGAAATGGATAGGTTGAAAAGGAAAAAGGTTCAGTAAAAACAATAGACCAACATTCAATGGGATAAATCAACCACAACAACTGCAAATTGGGCCACGGGCAATAATTGGAAGGTCTAACGTTCACTTCCCCACTTCCGACCACACCCATCTTTAAATTCTGTTTTCATTTTGATCTTAAAGTGGACCTATCCTGCTATTTTTAGGCAATAGCATAGGTCTCAGATATATACAAAAATATAAAAATAAATGTGTATGAAGTGTTTTGCTCAAAATACCAAACAGATCACGCATTGTAGCCATGCCTCACATGCCTCTATTTCACTTCCTGTTTAAAAACTGCTGATTTTGGGTATAAAGCTTTAAAAAAAAAAATATTGATGAAAAAAAAAAAAGGAGGGGGCTGAGCTCACGCGGGAGATTCTACCGGCAGATTCTGCCGTGATGAAATGCCATATCATGGATTATCAAGGATTATTTCTGAAACAGTATGGAGCTCAAAGGCTTTCTCTCTTGCCGGTTATACCACAAGGTGAGTTCCTTTTTATTTCCTGCTTCTTCACACACATGCTCTCCAGTACAGGTTATCTCATAGGGTTAGCGATGCTAATGTACAGATGTAGCGATTCATTTCAGACAGTTTGAAACGCGAGGGCCGTGATTGGTACGTGATCTGCCCTCGCTCAAGGGAAAACCTCCAGCTTGACTTGAGACCGCCCCCGTGATAGATAAATGTAATTATAATGAAGCCAGCTGCAATTGATCATTGATCCACCAGGGTGTGCAGTGGGGTTCCACACTGGAGCTCATGTGAAATAAAGTCAGATACAGTACGCTGGATGTACAGCGGAACTTTGTTAAGATCCATATGTCACGGATATCATACTACTGTGCTAAATAAGAGACATTTAATCATTTACAAAACATCACCATGTTGTTATTTAACCAAATAATTTTGTTATTCGTTAAAAACGAACGGGAGGAAATGCAGCCCGGCTCTCGATTTTTAATCCTAATTTAATCATCATCTTCACCACGATCATTTATGTTTATGTTCGCCGAATTGACACGAAATCACTGACACATATGAATATACTGTATTCAACTTCATTAAAACGTTATTAACGTGCCTAAACTCAGTAATTCACCAAAAATATGTATATTTTAATGGAGTTTCGTCGGTCGATCAGGATCCCAAAGTGTAGCGTAGGGATCCTCATCTGGATGAAGGGTGTTATTTTCCCCATAAGGAACAAGTCGCTGCAAATTATCCCGCTTATTACACGGCCACATTCTCAACAAAGTAACGACATGACTCCCAGTATTAATTGAAATGCTTTTATGGATTTAGAAAATGTTTTTATTAATTTAAAAAATAGTTGTATGTATTGATTTAAATTGACATGCATCCGCTAAGAAAAATAGTCCGTTGTTACCGGTTTTTAAACAGTCTGAATGAAACGGCAGCTCTCAGCTGTGTATTTACACAACTAATGGCCCATCAACCACAGCTCTCTCCCCCCCTCCCCCCCTGATCTTTCTTCTCCAGCAGCTACATTACCAGTAGGTTACGCTGAGTGACCATAGACTGTATGTGACAAGCTTACAGTTAGTGACGTAACAACACCATAAAAGCTGGTGGGTTGAAAGCAATACGGGAGGTAGAAATAACTAGAATAATTGTGATTTAATTATTGTTGCTTTTATGTTTTTAGGTATAAAATGTTATGTAATTCAGGCTTATAGTTCACCCTTCTCTAGAAGCCTTCAACAATGACAATATTCATTGTGATTTAATAAATCCTTCCAACACACATTGTAAAAAATAGCCTACTGTAAGTTAAGAAATCATTCCAATATAACAACAATAACATTATAAATAGTAACATAGCTGAACATGGTATTGCACATTTAGCTTTGAGTGTTACTGACCTGAGATGTTTTTATTACATGAAGGTGACCGAGGCTTTTTAACATACAGGGATGCAAACTCATCAGGTATGAAAAAGGTGACAAGGATCCGAGCCCCCGGCTCCCCCACCCCACAGAATATCGGCTTTAAAATGAGGAATAACAGAGGATATTAGCAGAACAACTAAAGCAGCAGTGTTAATAATAACAGAAACGCCAAAGAGTCACATCTAATAGAAATATATAAAAGCATTTATTTTAAATTGTGTAGCAGTCAGTTTATAATTTTGGCAGCACTGTTGAGCATTTTGAAAATGTATTTTCATGCCTCTGTCTAAGGTTTAGTCTTTTCATCTTTATAGTCACATGGTGTAAAGTAACTAAGTTCATAAACTCAACAAGTACTATATTTGGGCACAATTTTGAGATACTTGTACTTTATTTAAGTATTTCAATGTTTTGCTACTTTGTTCTTCTACTCCACTACAGTTCAGAGGTACATGCTGTACTTTTCCTCCACTCCATGTATGTAATACCTTTAGTTACTTTACAGATGTGGATGAATGATGTGAAATATAATCAAGTGTTAATTCCAACTTTAGTTCCACCTGGAGTAAATCCACAAGCTACCCAGCAGTATACAAAGTCATTCAAACTAGCTGCACCTTTACCAGCTTTGAGAACACTTTCATGATCAATCATTATAAAACCTATCATATCTATTATTCTGAAATGGACCAATCTGCACAATGACTACTTTTACTTTTACTGTTGCTACTTTAGTATATTTTGATGCTAATATTTTTCTACTCTTATTTGAGTAACATTTAGAATGCAGGACTTTTACAGTAACAGAGTATTCCTACACTCTGGGACTATTACTTTTACTCTAGTACAAGATCGGAGTACTTCTACTTTTACTCAAGTACAAGACCTGAGTGCTTCTACTTTTACTCAAGTACAAGATTTGAGTACTTCTACTTTTACTCTAGTACAAGATCTGTGTGCTTCTACTTTTACTCAAGTACAAGATCTGTGTGCTTCTACTTTTACTCAAGTACAAGATCTGAGTACTTCTACTTTTACTCAAGTACAAGTCCTGAGTACTTCTACTTTTACTCAAGTACAAGATCTGAGTACTTCTATTTTTACTCAAGTACAATACATATATACTTATACCACCTCTGTTTATAGACTATGAAAAAAACTATTAGAAATAGAAGGCTAAAGCTAACGTTAGCACAGGGGTCGGCAACCCGCGGCCCTCGGGCCGCATGCGGCCCTTTAAGCCCTCTGCTCCGGCTCCCTTGAGCTTAGACCATAGGCTTAGACAAAAATAAGAAGGAAATAAAATAAAAGTATTTGTAGGACTATTTATATTTTGTTGCATGGTTGAAAATGTTTCGTATCTTGTATTTTGAGGTGATACTGTGACACAAAAATAAAAAACAAAACGGTTTTAATTAGGTCAACTAAAATATGTGTCACATCCTGCTACGGTCCCGCGCCAGCGCCTTTTCCTGAGGGTGAATAACCTGACCCCCGGCTCGATGAGCGAACTATGGTTAAATCAAAGAAAAGTACCGGAGGAACACAGGATTTAATTCTGCGTGGACAGAGTTATATGCTTTCACAGCAAACGATGCTGGTTTACCGGTATGTTTGATATGTAGAGAGAAGTTGTCAACGGTGCTGCAGCCTTTACGTATCGAGGAACAACACGGGAGAGGAAGACAGCTGACAATCTTCAGTCATAATTCAATGGGGTATGTAATTTATTTCAGAAAACACTTTTTGTTATATTCCATGGAATGCTCTTAACGTCCCGATAGCAATGAATATATTAAACACTTTGACAATAAATACATACAAAAATTAATCTATGGAAGCCGTAGCGCTTTAAAAAGCACGACCAATCATTTTAGCCGGCCCGGCTAAAATAACTGGATGGCCTACTTGCCTGTCCGCCTTCCATCTGTGCACAAACTTATATCGTGGCCTCGTTGATGATGCACGTTCGTGTGTGTTGGAGGAGGGACTCTGTAAGAAAGTCTGAAGGAAGAGGCATATTTTTTCCGGTTGTGTATTTTCAAATTCTAGCGCACTCTTACCTACCCTACCTTTAACTCTTTTTAGGGTGCAGCTATATGTTTTATTTATTTCAAAGTGGGCCCATTTGAATAATATTTTTTTCCCCTTCAAATGTGCAAAGGACTCCCCAAGTGCTGTGTTTCATTTATTTTAAAGTAGGCCTGTGTATTATTTTTAATTGTCCTTATCAGAATCAGAATCCCTTTATTAGTCCCACAGAGGGGAAATTTGCAGCGTTACAGCAGGAAAGAGCCACAGACAGCTTAGTGTTGCATATCTGAAATGCGTTAAAAAAGTACTAAGTTATAATATAATAAACAATAAACAATATGCTAAAAAAGTACTAAGTTATAATATAATAAACAATAAACAATATGCTAAAAATAAAACAAAAAAGTTACATCATTTTCAAAAATACAGATCAAAAACAAATCAAATCTACAAATCAAATCCTGTAGCAGTCCTTATAGGAGTTCTTTGTTTCTTATTAGAGGTTAACAGTTTTATATAATGTAATAAATAGCCTAATAAATGCAAAAAAAACTGTAGTTTTTGTCTGATATAACAATAAATGAAACTTTATTAGCTATCAAGCTATGAAATATGTTTTGCGGCTCCAGACAAAAAAATAGAACGGGCGTGTCGCCTGGCAGGACAGGAGAGTGTGTGCACCAGTCTGCCTTGATCTATGAATTCATGTCCGTGACACTCACTGCTGCCCACAGCTGTTTTATAGAAGGAAATTCCTTCACTTCATGAAAGTGTTTTAACCACACACACCTCTACACACACATGACGGGTGTTATTTTCCCCATAAGGAACAAGTCGTTGCAATTATCCTACTTATTACACGGCCACATTCTCAACAAAGTAACGACATGACTCCCAATATTAATTTAAATGCTTTTATGGATTTAGAAAATGTTTTTATTGATTTAAAAAATAGTTGTATGTATTGATTTAAATTGACAGGCATCCGCGAAGAAAAATAGTCCGTTGTTACCGTTTTTTAAACAGTCTGAATGAAACGGCAGCTCTCAGCTGTGTATTTACACAACTAATGGCCCATCAACCACAGCTCTCTCCCCCCCTCCCCCCTTGATCTTTCTTCTCCAGCAGCTAAATTAATTGTAGGTTACTCTGAGTGACAAGCTTACAGTTAGACACAACACTGTCATTGCAAGTGACCCTCAGTTAGTTGACTTTTATGTTCAACTGCTAAATTCGTTACTGATAAAAAAGGGCTTCTACTGTACCTAATTACCTTAACACTAGAACCGCCAGAGGTTTTTGTATAGGCCTACCTAAACCCGTCAAATCCCGCTATTAGAATGCAATTTTTAACAACATAGGGTGCTACATAACACACTTTCAGGAAAAGTCACGGACTGGGAGACTTTAATATTTTATTGAAAAAAAGTTACATTGCACACACACAACACACATCACACAAATTGACCCGATTGGCGGTTCTAGTGTTAAATAAACTCACTAATTAATGAAACCAGTTCAATACGCATTATTCTTATTCTTATCATTCTTTATGAGCGCAGAAATAGTCTTAAAATCAGATCTGTTTTTTAAATGAAATATGACGGCAGGCAGTTAGCTCTGATCACCTATGATAAATGCGCCGCACCTAATCGCTGGCCATTCAGCCACAGACACTGTTCGAAATGGGGGGGAGCTAGGGGGAGCTTGGCTCCCCCGAAGAGGGAGGGAGCTCCCCAGAAGGCTGACTTTGAGATAAATAGGGGGAGCCCAAAACAATCGTGCATATTTGTGTCACACAGATTAGAAATGTTGAGTTTCAGTAAATAACAGTTCTTGAAATAAATAATAGTTATTGTTCATTACAGTTTCTGAATATTTGTTTTATATTTGTGAATATGTCTAGGTGTTGCCATCTGTACGTTGCGGCGCTGCATTCTTACTTACGTTGCTATGGTTATGGCGGTGTTGCCGGCGTGGTATTTGAAAGGTTCATATTGATATTTTAAAAAATATGGCAAAACAAAAACAGCCAAGCGTCACAGCTTTTGGATTCACAAGCAAAGAAGCGAAGGAGTCTAAAAATGAGAACGTGAACGGAAAACAACTTTTAGTTGGCCGGCTGTAAGAGGCGTTAGGTTCGAGCTTGACAGCTCCACACCGAGGGAGAGGCCTGCCGATGCGGAGCCTGAAGAGGCTTCAACAACGGCCACATCCGCCGGCATAGTGACACCGTCTGTATTAGTAGAAGAGTGTTTTTATAGCAATTGATCGCATCCGCGCTGCTGCGCCAGTCAACAGAGCGTGCGTGTGACATATTTAGTAGCAGGATGTGCTCTGAAAAATAGGGCTCCCCGAAAGCAAATGGGTAATTCGAAAACTGACAGAGCTCCCTCTATACAAATCTAACTGTAGACGGTGTGAAAGCACCTTTTTAAATAATGGTCGGAATGTGACCTGTGAGTCTTCTGAATTACCGTGGGACAGCACATTCTATACTAAAATGTTCAATCAATAAAGTAACATCTTATCTTATCTTAATAATATTTTCATATTAATAATAATAATAATAAATCATACAGTATGTGTCCGAAAGGGAGCAGGAGGAACCAAACACAAAAATATACAAAAAATATACTGCATATTAAAGCAAACGATTGTAAAGGTAAAAGTATGAGCATAACAAATAAAGAAGTGTAATGTAAACATTTACATTATAATTATGATTATTTAATATATAAAGACTATATATTATTGAATTACAAGATTAGATATACTTTAGTTGATCTAAAATATTGATGTGTTCAAATTCTCTTCAAAACACAACTGAAAGTCCATGAAACTTGTCTTTCTGTATTTGTGAATGAAGCGCCATCTCCTGGTTAAAACCCTGAAATTGAAAATCTGGCAACGCCCTCTTGGAAAATAGTGGGAGGGCTTAACATTCCTCTATACTGGTCTTTGGCAGGTCGTAGGCAGGAAGCTGTAAGCTGGAGTCTGAAATTAAGCGCTACATCTGTAAACAACGACCATATTACGTCCAAAACAGTCGGGCATTGTTTCTGATAGCAACTTTCTGATAGGGCCGTGGGTGTAAAGCCAGCCTATATTTCCGATATTACGTCATATCGGACGCAAATCTGGATCCGTTCCGTTGTAGCCCCGTTTTTAGAGATTTGTGTACGGAGCAAAAGAGAGATGGTTTTATGTTTGGACGCTGCGTGAGTTCCCCGATACACCGGGGACATATTTATGTATAAAATACATTTATGTATAAAAGACATCAGCTTCAGGACTGCTTTGAACACACCCAGTAGGATGTATTTGAACATCAGCACCGGGACCTGGCAACTTACTCAGAGACGGTACTGTCCTACATTAAATACTGTATCAACAACGTCACTATGGTAAAAAGCATCAGGGTTTTCCCAAACCAGAAACCCTGGATGACTGGCCAGGTCCGCATGCTGCTCAAGGCCCGTGACTCAGCCTTCAGGTTAGGGGACAGAGCTCTCTACAGTGCTGCTCGAGCCGACCTGAGTAGAGGAATTACAAAAGCCAAGACATACTACAAAATAAGGATTGAGGACCACCTCACAAGCAACAACCCTAGGCAGGTGTGGCAGGGCATTAAGATAACCAACTACAGGGGGTGTGACACTGCAACTGGGGACTCAAGCGTGTCGCTAGCAGTGTTGGGACTAACGCGTTACAAAGTAACGCGTTACTGTAACGCCGTTATTTTGGGCAGTAACTAGTACTCTAACGCGTTATTTTTTAAATTCAGTAACTCAGTTACCGTTACTACATGGTGCGTTACTCCGTTATTTTTTTTATATAGTCTCGGCTCCCAGACGTTGGTGAGCGGCGCCAACAGCGAGGCGAACAGAGATGAGAACTGTACTTAAGTACAGTACTTGAGTAAATGTACTTAGATACTTCCTGTGTCACATGCGGAGACGCTTTGTGGGCATGTTTGTGTTTAGTTAGCCTACTAACAATACTATCATGGCGACGGCGGAGCACAAGTCGAGTTTCTCCGCATGGAGATATGCTCACTATTTTACTTTTCTCTAGCATAAAGAAAATAATGTGTTAGTTAAGTGTAAGTTGTGTCTTTGCGGGTCAAAGATCCTATCTACTGCTCAAAACAGCAATTCCAATCTGTTAAAACATCTGCAAAAACAACATGCTGGGACGAAGCTATTAGTTAAGACCACAGACCCAGAGCCATCCGACGCCACCCCACCTCCACCCAAGCAACAGCGGCTGGATTTCAACCTAGGGACTGCTAGTCAGGTGAAAGTGGATAAAGCCATTGCACGGTATGTTGTTGAACACGTGCAGGCTATTTCTACAGTGGAGTCACCCGCTTTCTGGGAGCTAGTAAGCATGATACCATGTCCGGGCGGCACACGGCATATGGGACGCAAAACGTTTTCCAACTACCTGGAGAAAGAATATACCAAAATGGATAGCGAGCTAAAGAAAACATTTGAGGGGCTGGAATACATCTCGACCACCGCAGACATTTGGTCTGTCCACAACAGAAGCTTCCTCGGGATAACATCTCACTGGATAAACCCCACCACTTTACAACGCCAGAAAGCTGCATTGGCCTGTAAGAGGATAAAGGGTAGGCACACGTACGATCTTATTGCTAGTGAGATTGACCACATTCACTCTTTGTATGGAGTGTCAACAAAAGTTACCTCCACGGTTACTGATAACGGCTCTAACTTTGGGAAAGCCTTTGCCATGTATCCAGGGGCGTAGCTGGGGGGGGGGGGGAGGTTAGGATGATTCCAAGGGCCCAGCACTGGGGGGGGGGGGGGGGGGCCCAGAGAACACTATTATTATCTTTTTATTAATATGGTTTTATTATTATCCTAAAGTAAGTTAATGTAAATGACTCAAAAGTATAATTGCCTGTATTAAAAAAAAACGTCCCAAAAGAAACAAACAGGTGCTTGTTACTCTGTTTGACAGAATGAGCACCCCTCCCTTCATTCATTGCATGGTATGGGCGCCTGAGCAATGGAGCAAGCGGAGCAGGTGCATCCCCACAATTGACCTTGGGGGAGCAAACGTGTGCTTTTGCACCCCCACTTTTTGATCATATGAAAAATATGACATTTCCCCCCCAATATATCACTGTAAACATAAGTGTGTAATTTCAATCGAATTAATAATACGCAATGAAAGAACTTGTGCTGATTATAGACACTTAATAGCGAGTTTTTAAGTTTCCAAAGATTGTGACCCCCCCCCCGCATTTCGCTCACAATGGTTTGATCAACTGCCTCCCACCCACAGCAGTCCTGATGCAGGTAGGCTGAGTGTAAATCACCGCGAACAGTCTGTCATTGGTGGCAGACCTTTTCAGTAAGTAGTTCAAACAAAGAATATGTTAGACACGTCTTTACTTCTACCACTCAATACAATAAAACACATTTATAATCATCACCTTCTCTTCATCGCTGCATTGAATTACAGGTCACTCTTTATGTTAGCTAGCGGTTAGCTGACGTTTGCTAGCTAGCTAGTAACATCAACCAGTGTGTGTGTTTGACTAGCTAGCTACCTGGTAGATCGAAGCCCATTAGAGTTTGAGTTTATTAGGATCCCCATTAGCTGTTGCATGACAACAACTAGTCTTCCTGGGGTCCACACAAAACATAAAACATTGCATTCGACAAGACTTTTACAGAACAGTAAATACAAAATAAAAAACTTTTCCGAAGTCCATTTTCCTTCAAGCATTGACTTTCATATTTTCCATCATATACCACTTATTTTCTGATTTCATTTCATTGGAAAGAAAATAATGATAATAAAATAAGAATAAAGTACTTATATCTATCTGCATTTACAGATGCCAGCCTTCAATTCTCTTAAAGGCCATGTAATGCATCTAACACAGGTGTTTTTTAACATGTAGTTTAGATATCACCAGAATGAAAATAAATAAAAATGTTTAAAGTTTGGTCATAATTAAATGACATATACGTTAAAAACCGATGTTGGTTCCGAAGTTTGCCGAGTACGCCCCCGATCACTCCCGAACGAGCGGTGACGTCACACGTGGCAAACATTGCCATTTGATCAAATCAGTCCAAATGGCAAGCAACGCGATAACTTCAGACAGCGACAGCGACAGCGATCATTCAAGCTCAGATTCGGTGGGTTATCTGGATTCAGTTACAGAAGTAGAGAGTGAACCAGCTAGCCTTTCACTTCAAGGCATCTTGCCTTATAAGTACGAGCCTCCTGCCCAGCAATCGAACAACGAGGCAGAAACTTGTGAAAGAGAAGCGGATTCCGCAGCCGGCGAGACTCGAGTCGGCAATACTGAATGGTAAATTCTGTTTTATTTAATTTGACCTGCACTAAATGTCGATCTTAATTTGTCATCTGTTCCTCACACGTCCGGCAGATATTGTTTTGTTTTTTAATGTTATGTACAATATTCAGGTGTACATGTCAATGCTGTGAAAGCATGCCCACTGCAGATGAATGTGTATGCTGCAGAGAGATCTGGCAGGTGATGGAACAAATAGACAGTTTGCAACCTACTGACCAGATAGCAGAGTCCTGAATCGGGTCAGGTATCCGCGGGTACCCGACGGGTGACCCGCAAAAAAGGTGATTTGCAGGTGGTATTTTTTCAAACGCTTTTTTCCGGGTTCGCTTCTGGGTAAAACAAAGATGATGCGGGTCCGGTTGCGGGTGTGGCATAATAAATATATTTAAACAATAATAATTTAGTTTAATGTTTAAATCCTCAGACCTCTCCTCCGCGGTACCGAGCATAATCATAACCTCTGCAGTGCATCTATCTGCTGCTGAGCGCACCACATTCTGAATGGCTGAGGTGAAGCTCTCTAGCGGAGAATACAGCATTTTCAATAACTCTTCCTCAAGAGCGAAATCCAACGTCTGGGAGGCTTTTGGTGTCATCCTAGATGGAGAAAATAAACAACATCCCAGGCTTTTTGAGCCAAATATGCAACTGCGTGTGTTAATAATTGCACGTTGTCACTGCTTATATGCGGGTTCGGGTCGGGTTGCGGATCATGTGCCGGCGGGTCGGGTCGGGTTGCGGAACTAATTGGCAATATGTGCGGGTAGCGGGGCGGGTTCGGTACTGCACGTCACGGGTGCGGGGCGGGAGCGGGTCTTGAAAATCAGACCCGTGCAGGACTCTGCCAGATAGAAGACACCGACGAGAAATCAAGGTGCATTATTAGCCACCCAGGCTTTAGAGAAGGCTGTCTCAGTGTTTGGACACTGAAAATAGCGTATCTTCAATACAAACAACAACACAGAGCAGTTGATGGCCCACTACACCAGTAAGTAAATATTGATTGACCCAACTGCCTATTGCAGCTTTGCTTTCATATAATACTTTTAGTCGCTACAGATATGGTACACTTTTAAAGATACCATTAAACTCTTTCAAGCAGTCAAAAACAGCTTGGCTTTTATTTTTTCTGTGTATGCAAGTTCAATGTATGCTTGGGAAAAGAAACAACTACACAGGTGAGGAAATATATAAGAGGTCTATGATTCTGTCAAGCAGTCATGTATAACCTCATATTTATTTTGTACAAGTAAAATACAAATATCATGTTATAAGCCAATTTGTAACCATTGCTACATAATAGTACTACATAACATTTTATTTTTCTCCAAATATATTTATAATTATATATTTTTTTTCATTAGGAAGCATCGATATACAGCTTATCGACAGTTTGTACGTTGGTGCTGGGGTGTACTCGGCCCAAAAATCAGAGTCCCGCTGCCTGCATGTGCAGTAACCGAGATACGGAAGACTTACCCTGAACCGGGAGGCCGCTATCAGGGATTTCAATGGCCAAATCTGT
The DNA here is from genome assembly GCF_949606895.1 of Notothenia rossii. Classification (NCBI taxonomy): domain Eukaryota; kingdom Metazoa; phylum Chordata; class Actinopteri; order Perciformes; family Nototheniidae; genus Notothenia; species Notothenia rossii. The sequence goes on from NC_136904.1 coordinate 64,553,385, forward strand.
AATGTGACATAAGTCATGCAGCTGAACTGGTTAAAATGGTTTCGCATGATGTAAATAATTTACAAAGTACATCATTTACAATATTATTTTTCCAAAGAAACATGTAAATATAACAACATTTTCCAAATCACAAATTTGTAAGATTGTATTAATTTACTGTTTGATAAATAAAAAAGGGTTCTTTTGTTAATTTTTCACTTGTAACATTTAATCTTTATTGCAGTGTACATTAGTCTTTTTGGTATATGTGCGAGCCCACAAATAATTAAAAGTGGTAAAAATAATAAAGATATTCAGACGTAATTCATTTTTGGCCTTACTTATTTCACTTCAACTTTTATATATTTCAGTCACTAGGCAAGTTCACTGTACTCTGGTGACATTTAGCTCAAGCTGGCATAACACCTGTAGTAACTTAATTCTGACCCGAGTTTTGTGCACAATCTTCCAGCACCCATGATCAATGTTTATAGCAATCAGGAAACATTCACAGCTCACAACTACACATCGCTTCACCATCATGAATTGTTAGATAAAAAAAGTTTAGCGAGGTCCGGTTACAACTATGTTGAGCGAAAATAGCGGAAGGATACAAAACAAACAATCCAGACGAGGCTGGTGTTTGCCACGTGTGACGTCACACAGCTGGGTTAATGGCTGGCAAGCTTTTTGCTACCGGAGCGGAATAACACGGGAAAGTGGCACACATTTCATGTTATTTGGGGGGTATTTATGGAAAGAATCATTGATATTGATATGTCAAATGAAACAGTGGAAAGTGATGAAGCGATTTATTAACACAGAATAACATTTATTTTGGACATTACATGGACTTTAAGGTACAACTACCTGAAATGAAAATAAAAGAAGAATGAATTATAGAATGATAGAAGATAATATGATAGAAGCCCATCTCCTACTGTAACTAACCTGCACACTGTGTGTGTGTGTGTGTGTGTGTGTGTGTGTGTGTGTGTGTGTGTGTGTGTGTGTGTGTGTGTGTGTGTGTGTGTGTGTGTGTGTGTGTGTGTGTGTGTGTGTGTGTGTGTGTGTGTGTGTGTGTGTGTGTGTGTAGCCAGCCAGCCAACCAGGTAGAACATGGCAGAAAAAAAAAAAAATCATGTATTCAACCCAGTTCAGTGTATTCATACGTGTATTGCTCTCCTGTGTAGAATGATGTGGTGGTGACAGTGCAGACTCAGGGAGGAGGCAGAGAAGGAGAGAAAGAGACACAAGAGTTACAGGTAATGGAAATATCAGTCAGCTTAAAGTGTAGGATAACATAACAAATTAAGACACAAATACTTGGATAATATATTCCCCCCTCTCTCCCTTTCTTTACAGAGTAGCATAAAGATTGTGTATTCAAACCAGTTCAGTGTACTCATAAGTGTATTGCTCTCCTTAATGTAGAATGATGTGGTGACTGTGCAGACTCAGGGAGGAGGCAGAGGAAGTGAGAAAGAGACCTAGGATAACATCCCTAGTCAAAAAATGCTATAGGAATCTCTATACGTTTTTGGAACCCTATAGGAATCCTTTAGGATCCCATAGGATTTTGAGACAGTTCTGTGCTCTATATTGCAGGAAATTGCACGTACAGGTGTTCATTAAATTAAAACAATTCTGCCATGGAGGTGGTCGTGCCTGACCCACTCCAAACCACCCCTTGCCTGCCAGTTACTAATCTTGCACCCCCACTTTCAACTATAACTAGGCGGCACAGCAGTGCACCAGCAGCTTGCAGCTTGAACAGACTGACAGGAAAATGTCCTCTACAGCTCATGAATCAGGAGCTCAGAAACGAAAGAAAAAACGTCAGCAAGAGGAAAATAATAAAAGAGGTCGACAGATAGTCACCAAGTATTTTCACAAGAAAGGTATTTATTCACAGAACTTGTTTTGAAGCCCATAACAGCTTAGCCAACATTTTGTGGCTGACGTTAGCTACCTGTTGCTATCAAAAATTAGATGAGTGTCGATGAGCCCAGTGAATTTGTATCCAGCAGCTATGCCCTTTTGCTATGGCTAGCTAACCTAACCTGTATAATGTTACATGCTAATCACATCTGCTCTAATGCACAGATGCGGCTTCAGGATCAGTACCCCTTCCCTCAGGCCGGTTCCCAGTTGAAGGAGAGGGAGGTAAAGCAGCAGGGCTTGGGGTTAACAAACAGATTTTAAATATGCTTACCATGCATTGAATACAACTTTAGGTAATATTCACATTTAGTTACTCTAGTTCTTCCAGTAATTGCAATACCATTGACCACTGGCACATTAAATTGAGGTTGTTACAGTAGCTATAGCTAGATTTGAGCAATTGAAAAATATCTATACAAATTATTATTATTATTATTATTATTATTATTATTATTATTATTATTATTATTATTATTATTATAACAATTAAGAGATAGCTCGAGCTGTACTGTGTTATTACTATTATAGGGCATTTTATAAATTATGTACACTATGGATACTCTAGAGCCAGGGCCTTCGAGCAAGGCAGCCAACGAGGAGAGCAGAGGTGAAGAGGCAGAGGTACCAGTACAAGAAGAGGTCGAGGACCATGAAAGCAGCACAGATGAGGAGGAAGCAGCTATTGACAGTCAATGTCAGGGACAAAGTGAGGCTCCAACACAGGATGCCACAGATACTGAGCCACCTGTAGTGGTGTCTGAGGTAGAAGATCTGCTATCACTTGACCCAGGGTTGTTCCCAGCTAGGATGAGTGACAAGGACAGGGCAACTATTGTAAAGAAATTAGCAATGCGAGAAACAGATCAAGAAATTCCACATGATTCAAAGGGAAAGAGATTTCCAGATTACTTGAAATACACCAAAGCAGATAAGGGTAGGGGAAAAGTGAAAAGGGACTGGTTGATTCACAGTGAAAGTGCAAATGCACTGTTCTGCATACCATGTGTTCTTTTCTCCAAGGAGCAAAAAATACCCTCTCTTAGTGCTTTGAGTAGTGACCAGGGATACAAGATGTGTGACGTCGAGTGGCGTCGCATGTATGATAAATTCCCAAGCCATGAAACAAGTAGGAATCACAGGGACTGTTATTTGCGATGGAAACACCTACAGTGTTCGGTTATGACTGCATGTGGCGTTGATCATCAGTTGCAGAGAGAGCTACAGTCTGAAATTGAGAAAAACAAAGCTATCTTGCAGAGACTCCTTGATGTCACTCTGCACTTGGCAACGAGGAATTTAGCTTTCCGAGGTAAAACGCATGCTTTGGGCGATGTCCACAATGGAAATTTTGTAGGTACGCTAGAACTTTTGTCACGATATGATCCACTCTTGAAAGACCACTTAGACAAAATCAGGACATCCAAAAAAGGAAGCCAGCTAACTCATTATCTGAGCCCAGACATCCAGAACGAGTTTATTGAATTGTGTGGGGGAAAGGTTTTAAAAACCATTCTGACGGAAAGGGAGGATGCCATATACTATGGAATCATTTGTGATGCAACGCCTGACATTTCCCACACCGAGCAAAATGTTGTGCTCATAAGATATGTACATTATAATGAAGACACAGGCGAATGGGAGATCACTGAAAGATGTATTGAATTCAAAGATTTCAACGGAAAAACAGGATGTGAAATAGCAGGCATGATGGAGAGTGTGCTTCTGGATCTAGGGATAGACATTAGTGATTGCAGGGGGCAAGGGTATGATAATGGGGCGAATATGTCAGGGAAAATCAAGGGAGTCCAAGCACAAATACTGAAAAAGAATAATCTTGCTACTTTCTCACCTTGTGCCTCCCACACGTTGAATCTGGTAGGCGTGCATGCTGCAGAATCGAGCCCTGAAGTATCCAACTTTTTTGGTTACATTAACCGCCTCTACACATTTGTAAGTGCCAGTCCATCTCGTTGGTCTATATACAAAAAGAAAACAGGTTGCTCTGTACATAGGCTATCTGACACTCGCTGGAGTGCGAGAATTGATGCTGTGAAACCTGTAGCAAAGCACCTACCTGGTGTCATTGAAGCCCTTGCTACCATACTGAGCTCATGCAGTCTCACAGGTGAGGCCAGATCTGAAGCTGTTGGTCTGAGGAACTACCTCATGTCATTTGATGCCATTGTCCTTCTCACCATTTGGGTGAAAGTATTGCAATCTATTGATGACAGAAATGTGATACTCCAGTCAGGGAAAATCTCAATAGAGGTGGAGGCAGGTAATGTTGCTGCACTAAGAGATGAGATGCAGACTCTCAGAAATGGATGGGATGCTATTCTGTCTGAGGCATCAATGGTAGCTAAGGAAATGGAGGTTCCACCTCATTTCAAAAAAGAACTTTGCCGTGAGAGGAGGAGGAAGAGGTTTCATGATGAAACTGCTGAAGGAACAGGTCAGGAGGATAGGCCAGAAACAACATTCCGTAACACTGTGTTTCTCACTGCCATGGACCAGATCATAAGTGACTTGGACACTCGGTTCCAAACAACAGCAAATATTGTTGAAGAATTTGCTGCCATACTTAAAATTGGGAAGTTGAGTGACAGTGTCATGGCTTCTGTGTGTCAGCCACTGAGGGAGAAATACTCACAGGATCTCACAGATCAGTTTGAGAGTGAGATAAGGCATCTCAATAAAATATTTTCTGCCACTTTCCCCCCTGATTGTAGCTCTCTTGATCTACTGAATGCAATATACAAGATGGAACTCCAGAGCATTTTTGGAGACGTTTGCATTGCCCTCAGAATTTTCTTGACGCTCCCAGTTACCGTAGCTGGTGGTGAAAGATAATTTAGTAAGTTGAAACTTATCAAGAGCTATTTAAGATCTACCATGTCGCAAGAGAGGTTGAACAGCCTTGCAATGTTATCGATTGAAAGCAAGCTGGCTCTGTCACTTGATTTCAAAGAGCTCGTAAAAGATTTTGCCACCAAGAAGGTCCGGCGATTGGCGTTCGGGATTTAGGAATAAAAATCCAGTCTATGACAGGATTGTGGGATGTTTCCCTATAGTAAGCTGACAGGCTACAGCCCACATTGTGAACAATTACTATCTGATGCATAGTCCTCTCGCACTACATTTTTCATTGTTTGCTGTAAGTGTGTTCATGTCCTGAGAGTTTATTGTTTTATAATTATGTTCAAATCTTCAGTTAATTTATACTTTTGTCCTTGTGTTGTTCAAATCTTAATTTAATAAGTCAAAGAATGTTGAGATTTTTTGTTTGTTCATTCCTGTATTGGGTGTAATTTTCAATTAAATAGACAGAAGATAAAGTTGATAGTCAGTGCATGTTGATTTCTTGCAGTCCATTACAGTTCATTAACTTCAACAGGGTTTTCGAGGTTGGGTTTCATCGTGTCGTTTTGGGGGTGGACGCAAGGTTCTGACCCCACCAGTATCCAAGAATCCTGAATTGTCCCCACCAATAACTCAACACTTGTCACTCGCGCCTCCTCGAATTACTTGCGCGTGTAACAGGTAGGGCTTTAGCATTCTGCTGAGAAAGGCAGCAACCCGGCCGCTACAGCAAAAAAGCTAGTGCTCTGCCCGCGACAGTTCAAAATCTGCTTCATAAAAGGTATATCCAAGCAGGGAACGATTGTATACTACAGAGCACATCAAAATGTAAGTGTCTGTCAACCTAATAGTGTGCTTGAGTAGACTATTTGTGTTGGAGATGGGATTACAGAGAGACAGGACAAGTAACAGCTTTTGTATGTTGAGTATCAGAAAACATTGTCACAAGAATAGGGGAAAATATGCCTAGCTAGTGCAACTCAAGGTTGTTTGGTAGACTATTGCATTGGTCCATTCATTGAAGATGAACGCAATGCGACATCCTGAACTGGTGCTGAACTGCTGATCCGAATGTATAGGTAAAAACCATATTATGCGTTTTCATCAATAAATAAATGGCCACATTTTTTTTAGCGTGCGCGCTAATGCGCACTCGCATGGATTGGGGGCCCACAAATAGATTCTTTCATGGGGCCCAGAATTTCCAGCTACGCCCCTGCATGTATCAACCGGAATCGCTCTCTGACAACGATAAATTGGCACTTTGAAACATATCTTTGTGTTTGTGTTTGTATAGACCACATTGCTTAGCAGAGTTCAGTGATGCAAATGCATGTCAAGTTGATCAACAGATTGTATAATTCTCCAATGCAATAACAGTACTTAAATGAAGGCTATAAGGGCATTAATGGGCGAAAAAAATTTTGGGAGCCCTTTTTTTAAGTAACTAAAACGTTACTTTTCACAGTAACGCATTACTTTTTGGTGTAAGTAATCAGTAAAGTAACTGAGTTACTTTTGAAATGAAGTAACTAGTAATGTAACTAGTTATTGGTTTTCAGTAACTAGCACAACACTGGTCGCTAGCAGAGGAATTGAACTGCTTCTTTGCTCGCTTCGAGATACCACAGCAGCAATCAGTAACTCCACCCACTGCTATAATCACACTCTCGACCTTGTTCTGACTTATGCAACTATTAGTCGAACCGCATAATCCTGCTTTATCCGACCATTTCTTAGTAACTTTTGAAGTACTGTTACTAGACTACAAAGCATTTGTAAAAAAAACCTGCAGCAGAAACCTATCTGTTAGTGCTATAGCCAAATTTAAGGAAGAGATTCCACCAATACTTAACTGGATAGCATGTCTGCATGTAAGGGAGGAAACTTATACAAAATGTACACTACCCCAAATTGATCATGTTGTTGATAGTGCTACAGATGCGCTGCGAATAAAATTAGACTCTGTTGCTCCTTTGAAAAAGAAGAAAATAAAACAACATAGATTAGCTCCATGGCATAATGGCGAAACCCGCAAAATAAAGCAAAAGTCGAGACAACTTGAAAGGATATGGCGTTCCACTAAACTTGAAGAATCTCGTTTAATTTGGCATATTACTCTCAATGAATATAAGAAAGCACTGCGTAAAGCGAGAGCAGCCTACTACTCTTCATTAATAGATGAGAATAAGAATAATGCAAGATTTCTTTTCAGCACTGTAGCCAGGCTGACAGAGAGCCACAGCTCGACTGAGCCTTCTATTCCCATAGCACTCAGTAGTAATGATTTTATGTGCTTTTTTAACGATAAAATTGTTACTCTTAGAAACAAAATCAATGACCTCTTGCCGTTGACCAGTATAGTATTATCAACAGCTCCCGGAAACGTAAGTTCTAATATTACACTAGATAGTAAACTAGAATGCTTTTCAGCCATAAACCTTGAAAAATTAAATTCAATGATTCTCTCTTCTAAACCATCAACGTATATCTTAGACCCAATTCCAACTAAGTTGTTCAAAGAAGTTTTTCCATTAATTAGCACTTCTTTATTAAATATTATGAATATGTCTTTATTATCAGGCTATGTTCCACAATCATTCAAAGTAGCAGTGATAAAACCGCTTCTTAAAAAGCACAACCTCGATCCAGAGGTTTTAGCCAACTATAGACCTATTTCTAATCTTCCGTTCCTCTCAAAAATTATTGAGAAAGCAGTCGCAAAACAGCTGTGTGATTACTTAAAAAACTATGATTTATTTGAAGATTTTCAGTCTGGCTTTAGAACACAACATAGCACAGAGACAGCTCTGGTTAAAGTCACAAATGACATTCTAATAGCCTCAGACAAGGGACTTGTCTCAATTCTTGTCTTGCTCGATCTTAGTGCTGCATTTGATACTATCGACCATGATATCCTATTGCAAAGACTAGAGCACTTAGTTGGCATACAGGGAACTGCTTTAGACTGGTTTAGGTCCTATCTATCTGAACGCTCTCAGTTTGTACGTGTCAACGATGAATCTTCCATGCAAACCAAAGTTAGCCATGGAGTGCCACAGGGCTCAGTGCTTGGACCTATTTTGTTCACACTATATATGCTTCCGTTAGGCAATATTATAAGGAATCATTCTGTAAACTTTCATTGTGATGCGGATGATACTCAACTATATTTATCAATCAAGCCTGATGAAATTAATCATCTAAATAAAATTCAAGACTGCCTCAAGGACTTAAAAACGTGGATGACCTTACATTTTTTGATGTTAAACACGACCAAAACTGAAGTTATTGTACTTGGCCCAAAGAATCTACGAAACAAATTATCTAAAGATATACTAACTATGGATGGCATTAATTTGGCCTCCAGTGAGACTGTAAGGAATCTTGGTGTTATATTTTATCAGGATTTATCCTTTAACGCCCACATAAAATCTATTTCAAGGACCGCCTACTTCCATCTACGTAACATTGCAAAAATCAGGCATATCTTGCCTCAAAACGATGCAGAGAAACTAGTCCATGCATTTGTTACTTCAAGGCTGGATTATTGTAACTCCTTATTATCAGGGTGTACCAAGAAGTCAGTCAAGTCGCTTCAGCTGATTCAAAATGCTGCAGCTCGTGTACTAACCAGAGTTAGGAAAAGGGACCACATTACTCCTGTTCTGGCTGCCTTACACTGGCTCCCTATAGAACACAGGATAGAATTTAAAATTCTTCTTCTCGCCTACAAAGCCCTTAATGGGCAGGCTCCATCTTACCTTAAATAACTCATTATACCCTACTGTCCTACTAAGGCATTGCGTTCCAAGAATGCAGGGTTGTTGGTTGTTCCTAGAGTCTCTAAAAGTACAATGGGAGCCAGAGCCTTTTCTTATCAAGCTCCACTTTTGTGGAATCAGCTTCCAGTTTGTGTTCGGGCGGCAGACACCCTATCCGTTTTTAAGAGTGCGCTTCAGACCTTCCTTTTTGATAAAGCTTATAGTTAGGGCTGATTAGATTCAGCCCCTAGTTTTGCTGATATAGGCTTAGTTTGTCGGGGGACATCTTACTTCTTCCTTCTCTCTGTCTATACCTGTGTACTCTCATGTTCCGATTAACCCAGCTTCCCCAAATTTCTTTCTTTTTGGTGTCTATATACGCCGGGATCCTGAGTCATGGATGATCCTGCGGTCCTGTGTCATGGATCGCGAATCCTGGATCTTGAGTCGTGGCTGTGGTCCTGGATCATAAGTCCTGGATGGATATCCTCGTGGATTCATCTTCCTATTATACACACATGCATTTCCAAACATTTGGACTACCTATGTTGCAAATGTATTATCTTTTCAATTTACACACGGCATCTATTGCACGTCTGTCCGTCCTGGGAGAGGGATCCCTCCTCTGTTGCTCTCCCTGAGGTTTCTCCCATTTTTCCCTTTAAACTGTGGGTTTTCTCTGGAAGTTTTTCCTTGTACGATGTGAGGGTCTAAGGACAGAGGGTGTCGTTTTGTCATACTGATATTCTGTACAAACTGTGAAGTCCACTGAGACAAATGTAACATTTGTGATATTGGTTTATATAAATAAACATTGATTGATTGATTGATCCAGTAACTCCACCCCAGCCCCCAACAGCCTTCAGCACCCCCCCACTTACTGTGGAGGAGCATGATGTGAGGCGGGTGCTCAAAGCAGTGAACTCCAGGAAGGCTGCTGGTCCAGATGGAGTACCTGGAAAGGTGCTCAGAGCGTGTGCCAACCAGCTCCCACAGGTCTTCACCAGCATTTTTAATCTCTCCCTGAAACTCGCTGTTATCCCACCTTGCCTTAAAACTGCCACTATCATTCCTGTTCCAAAGAAAGCAACCACAGACAGCCTTAATGACTACCGCCCCATTGCACTCACACCTGTTATCATGAAGTGTTTTGAGAGGCTGGTGTTACATCACATAAAGGCTTGCCTACCCCCCACCCTCGACCCACACCAGTTTGCCTACAGAGTAAATAGATCCACTGAAGATGCCATAGCCATAGCTCTCCACTCTGCACTGAGCCACCTGGAGCATCGTGGGAGCTACGTCAGATTGCTCTTTATTGACTACAGCTCAGCGTTCAACACAATCATCCCGGACATTCTAGTTTGCAAACTATCAAACCTAGGCCTTCCCCCACCCACCTGTTCCTGGATCAAAGGTTTCCTCACTAACCGCCCCCAGCGTGTGAGACTTGGCCCCCATCACTCCTCCACCTGCACTCTCAGCACCGGCTCTCCTCAGGGCTGTGTGCTGAGCCCTCTCCTGTACTCGCTCTACACCCACGAATGCAGTCCAGCCCACCCAGAGAACATCATCGTCAAGTTTGCTGACGACACCACTGTGGTGGGGCTCATCTCAGGAGGAGACAAGTCGGCCTACAGGAGTGAGATACTGAAGCTCTCAGCGTGGTGTTCAGTGAACAACCTGGCACTGAACCCCACAAAAACCAAAGAGATCATTGTAGACTTCAGGAGGAATACTACCGACCTCGCTCCCCTCGACTTTAACGGCGAGTGTGTGGAGAGGGTCCACACCTTCAAGTTCCTCGGCGTCCTCATCACCAACAACCTTTCCTGGAAGGACAACACCACAGCTGTCATCAAGAATGCCCAGCAGCGTCTGCACTTCCTGAGGGTGCTCAGGAAGAACAACTTGGCCACTAAGCTGCTGGTGACCTTCTACCGCTCTACCATCGAGAGCCTACTGACATACTGCATCACAGTGTGGTATGCAAGCTGCACTGAGGCAGACAGGATGAGGCTTCAGAGAGTCGTAAAAGCAGCACAGAGGATCATCGGCTGCCCTCTCCCCTCCCTGATGGACATGTACACATCCTGCTGCCTCAGTAGATCCAAAAACGTTCTCAAGGACAGCTCACACCCCGGCTTTCACCTGTTCAACCTGCTGCCCTCCGGCAGGCGCCACAGGTGTATCACATCCAAAACAAACAGACTCAAAGACAGTTTTTTCCCAAGAGCCATCATTGCTCTTAACACCTGAAATCATACCTCTTAATCATCATAAATGTGACTCTGTACATATATACATACATTATATATCATTACTATTATTATTACTATTATTATTATTATAAATACATTCTATTATTATTATTTATTACATTACAGATTTTATTCTTATACTCCTGGAAACAATTTCTGCACTTTATTCCTTATTCCTTTATTCCTTATTCCTTATTCCTAAGTATGTATGCTGCGTGTATTTGTTGTCTTATGTTGTGATGTTTTTTGTTTTGATTGCACCTTTTGAAAGGGAGAAGCATTTATTATCTCATTGTACATCTATAATGACATTAAACGATTATATTCTAAAGAGTGTGTTTTGCATGATAGGTCCCCTTTAACTACACCTTCTGTGGTTAGAAAACCTCTCCACAGGCACAAATATGAACACCTGACAATTCACTCAACTCTGCCTCTATGGAAGTCCCACTACAGTAGGTGTCTCCAGTACCACATTTCGTCTTAATGGGTTTAGGGTTAGGGTTAGAAGATTCAAAGCTTATAAAAAAGTAAACTAATATGCATGGTCTTTCTGCCATCTGTGAAGAGTGTATAGCTTATTTCGGAATTGAAGCCCAAGCATGAACAAAAAGAGACATAAATGCAAGTAGACATCCCTTTACACGTTTAATAATTAGGAAGACAACATTTGAGAAAGACGAGGCCCACCTACAAATATATGGACAACAGCAGGTTGTTTATGAGTTTGCTGCATGCATATTATGGGTAAAACGTTTTTTCTTTTCTTTTTTTCAAAAAATCATCACACTGTTGGAAAATCCTTTACAGGCTCACTGCAAACTGTGACTACGATAAATTATATGGTCCAAAAGTCACCAATACCAGATATGAAAATACTCATACTACAACATGCAGTATGTCTGTTTGTGCAGCCTCTTTAACTCTGTCTAACAACTCTGCCACTGTCCCATGTGTTCCATATTCCAAATCTGCCACTTGTGGTCAGTGTTGACAGGGACCCATCAGGCTTATAAGACACAACCATGTAAATACACAGTGTGTTTTTAGGCCTGCTGATGCTGACGTTGATCCACTCTAAATCATTTCAATGCATGCGAGGGGCGTAAAACTGCAGCCTCAATCGTGGCACATAAATGTATTTTTAGCTTGCGGTCTCACCAGCTCCGCGCAGCCCGTACTCCTGACCCTCTTCTTGATAAAAAGACATGAAATATGATGTGTCCCTAATGCGAACCATACTCTCAGAGTTAGCGGAGAGCATGGGTCGCTCCCAGCCCCGAGCCTCATGCACGCTCTATTCTTGAAGAATAAAAACATCTCCCGTTTCAGACCGAGCGGGCTCATCTGTTGGTACCTTGAAACATGGCTCTCCAGTGAACTTCCTCGAGTGAAGCGAGGGTTCAATCATCAGGCCTCAGAGTATTTATTAAGCCACATCTGGAATTGTCATTTCAGAGCTGAGGCGAAAAGGCAATGGGAAGTTGATGTGATTGAGCTGTGTGGAGAGTCCACGACGGAATAGAGAGGAGCAGGGAGACAAAACGGAGGCAAAGATACATTCAGTTCTGTTAGGGTGACTGTTAGTGTAGGGCGAAAGTAGGACTTGGTCAACATTTTCATTCCTGCGATAATGTTTGCCTCTGACGTGTTAAAATGTTTCTCATTTGCAACTCCAAACTACAAAAACTAGAAATATAGCTGAATATATGTCTAATATCTAATCAGAATATGTATTTTCACTTGATATAACACCTAATAACTTACAAAATAGAAATAGAGTGTTTTAGACAAAGCATCATAATTATCTTATTAAGTCAAAGACTCTTGAAAACATCTTATTTTGAGCTGCGTCTCAGATGAAAGGTTTCTTTTTACATTTCTTTTCAGAAAGCAGACAGCATTTGTGGCTTATTTTGTAACACAACATTGGCTGATTCTGGTAAAGTATAGTTTAAAATACGTTTTCCCAGCCAATTAGAAGATCGGATTAATCTAAATATCCCATCTTATTTCAATAAATCTAACCCAGCAAATGTTCACTTGTTCTATTGGCAGATTTGTTTACTTGTTTTCATTATTTTTTTACTGGTTTTTGGAGCAGCATTTTTTAAAGTGTATATCCCGACTCTTGTCTTTCTGGAAAACTTAAAAGCTCAGGGTGCCTTTTGCTTGGTATGAACATATGGCCAAGAAAATACATATGGTCATAATATACATTGAGGACAATGGTTAAGGTACAGCAACAAAACAGTCAAGAAGCAACAGTGTTCGCAGCTGCCGAGGTCAGCAATTCAAGCCACCAAGCACAGACAATGAAATCTATCCTTGGAATCAGTATTCACTGTATGACTATCTCTCCTTTTCCCTTTCTATCCCTCTCTCTAGGTGTGTGTGTGTGTGTGTGTGTGTGTGTGTGTGTGTGTGTGTGTGTGTGTGTGTGTGTGTGTGTGTGTGTGTGTGTGTGTGTGTGTGTGTGTGTGTGTGTGTGTGTGTGTGTGTGTGTGTGTGTCCTGTTCTTTCCCTGTTGCCTGGAACCACATGAAAGGTGGACACAAGAAGTTCAGCTTCCTGTGCTGGGATAGGTCCAAGTACCCACTGAGCATATGAAAGGAGCAGCAGAGGGAAAGACAAACTAAACTACAGAGGTTGGGACCACGCATTAATTCCTAGACAAAGCCAGAGGTTCGGGATGACGCTTCAAGCTGGAAGATCATTACAGAAGACCGTTTGGAAAGTACCCTGAAAAGCATAGCCATCAGATAGTACATTGAAATTAACCGGACATCAAAGTGAATAAATGCTACTCTGAAGCAGAGATTCTGATCTACTATGTAGTGGTTTTGTGCTTTTTTGTAAACACACAAGACTGATGATTGGAAAAATACTCGCACTTGAGTACTCTTTCCAGTGACTGGTGTTCGCACCACAGGGATCCAGCAGGCTCTCTCATCTTTGCATGGGTCCAGGAGCAATGTTTTCGGTTGCCCCCCCTCCCCTATTGCGTTGATGTGGTTGGGTACAGTGGAGTGTTGACGCTAGCCTCTCATGTAAGGTCACCCAGGTTTTGTTAGAACAGTGTTGGAAGTCAGTAATGGTGGTCCCATCCCAAATGACTACGTTTAGGGTTATTGTGAGACCAGTAGTGGGCATTTCACACCTAGGCCTTCAGTAGTTTGCTACCTGAATAAACCCACCTCTTAATACCATCATTATGACGTCACGGCTATAGAAACCATTAATATTGTACAGAAACGCAATATTACAGGGCGTTGCATCACAGACAGGTATCTAATGTAGTACGAATGAATGCCATTACTAAAGCAAGAAACCCAAATAACACAATTCAACACGTCTCCTGTCACACAGCTGTGCCACATACATAATCTCAGCAGAAGCTTCAATATTTACTTAATAAAATAACAAGAAAATATCAAAACAGCATATATTCACCAACACATTTTTTGTATTTTTGTAGACAAAATCTTCCTCCTTTCTTTCCTCAAGAAGAGTTCAGTTACTGTGTTGTACAGATTATCTGAGTGTTTCATTTCCAATAATAAGTCAGATTCTATTACCATGGGAGCTAATGAGGAAAGTTATAACCCCATTGTAACCGAATTGTAACCGTGAATCTATACACGCTGCTTTTCCAATCACTGACTTCATGGTTGGGTTATGGAGCCCAAACATAAGGTTCATATTGATTGGCCAAGCAACTCCAGAAACATGTCAAAGTGTGTCTATGCAGTAGAGAGTGGTCTGGTCTAGATGAAATTAACAATAATGTGATATGTTCCTTTAAACAGGCACCTTCTACATTTTTAAGGGATATATAAAAAGAAATTCATAAAAACGTCATATTGTTGTGCGATGTGTTGGTCCATTTCTTGGCGGGGAACCCCAACCTGTATCTTCTCATTACATTCAAGCTTAACCAAAGGATCAAAAACAGACCATTCAGTAAGTTATCTCTGAAATGATTCATTTTGACATTTAGCTTTGGCATAACAGGCTGCCATAACCTGAAAGTATACCATTGTAGTTATTGTAATGATTTAGCTTGCACAAAGCCAAATATATTAACTTTTAATGACCCACATCAAGAATTGTTATTGTTAAAATAATCTGTTGAAGGCAACTGGAACAATAAGGCCCAGCATGTGCAATGTGAAAACCTTGACCCATAACGTGTGTGAAGGCAGCTGCTTTATATCCATTGATAGAATGTGTTGTGCTGTCTGAATGAGAAACTGATACTGGTAGCACTAGTAGCAGCTACCGCAAAATGAATGGCAGCTTCCGAAAAACAAAACAATTTGATATAATTTCCAAAACCTTGTAGTACCCTCAAAGATAGCTATTTTGGAAAATCTTTGAAAGACTCTTTTTCTTTATCCAGTAATCATATTGTTGCTCATATTGTTTAGGAAATGTGCACATTTTGTTGTAATACCAAACTCTTTAATCACAGCCAGTATGGTGAAGAGAGAGCTTTGAAAAATTAAAATTGCATGTTGCCACGGGATTTTTTTCAGACTTGTGTTATGTCAACACAACAACGGATTGGAAATGTATTTTCAGATTAGCAACGCATACATTTACAATAGTTTACTGTTATTATACATGTGTAGCCTTTCTTATTGTAATAACAACGTGGATTATGCCAATTTAAAAAAACATCATGTGGCTATGAGATATGAATTATGATCATAAGCAAATGGCCATAATTACGTTTGTGTTTGGCAGATTGTGTTCTACTGTGGTCTTGCAGTGGTCAGACCAACAAAACAATGAAGCCAGTGCGAACAAATGTCACACTGCAACAGGGAGTAACCCTTCTAAAGGGTAATACAACATACTGTATGTTTACATACATGAGGCAATAGAAATATGTTACTGATAATTCTGACGTAACTTACCCTAATTCATAACTACGATACAGAACAAAAAGGGACTTTATCGGCATGTAGAATCTGGAATGAATTTATGCAAAACTAAATGGAAAAAGAACAGAAAACAGAGGGAGAGATATCGTTGAAATTGAGGTACATTTTCATTTCCAGGAATTTTAATAAACGGAAAGCAAAGTCTGTTTTTCATTATAAATAACAAAAATATATTCAGACAGACCGCCAATGGGTTCAACATATACGTCTCCAAATAACAATGTTTGTCTTCATGCAGATCTGGGTTTTGACAAAACCACAGATCTGAATAATAACTTTTCTTTCTAGGACTGAACATTTTCCAACGCTGATTGGACTTCACATTGTAATAATTCCTCTTTACATGCAACACGCTATAGCAAACATAACCTGATATCACCTCTTGAATTGAATTGCTTAGACGTTTCTTTATTTTTGAAAAAGTGAAGCTTCCATTGTAAACTGGCCAACTGAACATCGGTACTGCCCTAACACACACACCCCCACTTTGTCCTTGTCCAGCCACCGAACCAGGGCCAGATTACTGATAATGGTTGCTCTTTTGCACAGTTGGAAACACAAACGTATTGGAACCCTATGATGTGATGAGGAAAGGAATTTAGTTTTTCACAGTAGGTCTCACTAGATCAAGTTTCACTTGTAGTCCTCTTAATAAGTTAATAAGTGTAATGCTATGTCAATAAGGTGTACATGACTCTGCTTTGAGATAGGAACAACCTCCTCCCATTTTCCCAACTCACATGAATCAGACTCCTCTCAATAAAAGGTTGTATTAGGTCAAAGACATTCAAACTCAAGGGAAGTTATCATTTATTTGTATTTATAGCCTGGGGAATATTAAAGGAAACCAATGTGTGTTTTAAAAGGAGTACTGCATCTCTGACCAGGAAACCAGGCCACAGTAAGAGTCAACAGCTAACTTCTAAATAAGCCTGCATTTGATCTAAATGCTAAGCTAAAGGGATATATTATGCACATTTTCAGGTTTATATTCCCTCTTTGTATCTCTTTTGTGACATGTTTGCATGTTTCAACGTTCAAAAAGCTCTTTATTTTTCTCATACTACCTGTGCTGCAGCACCTCTTTTCACCCTCTGTCTGAAACCAGGGCCCAGTCTACTCTGATTGGTTAGCTGGCCGGGTCTGTTGTGATTGGTCAACCACTTAGATGTTTCCGCTTCTTAGCGTATTACAAACAATGTCTTAGAGTTCTAGCCAATAAAAGCATGAGTGGTACATAGTGATGTCACTATGTTACAGATGGAAACAAAGGAGTCCAATGGAGGCGTTACAGGTATAATTCACTTTGTTCATAATCTTAGTTTAGCATGCTAGGAAGGAATATTGCACAGTGATTTAAGACCCATTTACACATAGTCCGGCATATTACACCAACCCAGTCTCACGGCATTTCGTGTTATAGTCACGACATTTAATCTATTGATTCGTGTTCACCAACACAATTTTCCCCTTTTCTTCGTGTCACACAGAACGATTTTAAAAGCAATCTAATTCTATTGGTAGTATGTTTCGTGCCTGCAACACGTCTTTTTATCCGTTCGGGTCTTGGAAGACCGGAAGCTGTGGGGTTGATAAAAACAACTCCTTACTCAATATCAAGCCACGATTATTGTTTTTATTTTAATATCGTATAATGTCAGGCTTTTTTTGTCGTCTGTGAGGAAAATAAATGGGGCTCAGAGACTCAGAATACTGAAATCTGTATTTTTTAAAATCTTTATTTCCTTCTAATTTGTTATTATTTTCAAAATAACGCACTGTTATTTACTCACCAATAATAACACACGATTATCCTTGTTTTTATTTATTTGTTTGATTCCATAATCTCGGGCTTTTTTGGCGTCCGTCAGGAACTGAATTTCAAAATAAAAATAACCGGAAACAGACGTAGGCCTACAGTGTAAGGGACATTTCGAGCATCATTGTGATACGCAGCCACTGGACTGATTACCCAAGATCCTCAGCTATGGTTTAAGCTCGCTGATTGGATTGTTTAGCCGCAATGCACGTTGGGATATGGTGTTTATGGGTTGATTGCACAGCTACCTCCTAACAATAATGTGTAATTTGACACAACATATTGATTCAAAAAATGTTAAGCTTAGAAAAAATTGTCAGAAACGTTGCTGTATCAGAAACAATGTGCAACGTGTTTAGGAAGTAATATGGTCTGTGTTTACATTAGCAAGCATCGCTAAAACTCAGAGCTAACGAGCTAAAAAGGTACTCACCTTGTGGTAAACCCTCGAGAGAGAAAGCGTTTGAGCTCCATACTGTTTCAGAAATAATCCTTGATGTGGTTTGGATCATAATATGACGTTTAACCACGGCAGCATTTAGCTGAGTTTCTGCCTGTAGAGTACACTTTTCTCTCCACAGAACTCACAGCTTGCATGTGGAAAGGGGCGTGGCCAGCAGCACCTCGGGTTACATTTTGAAAATACTTCAGATATGTTTTGTATAGAGTAGCGAAGTCACGCCCACTTACGTCCGCATCATGGGACCTTATTCCGAAAAAATAATACATTGAAGTCAATGGAGAGAGAAAACTTATCTTTTGATCCCGTTTGAATTGTGCCATGAATTACACATGTTGTTTGTCAATCTTAAAAAATCATTTCCATGTCAAAAAATTCAAAGTTTGTCTTAAAAAAAAAAAAACGCAACTAGAAAGACTACAAATCCCAGAGTCGCGTAAGCGCTGTCATAACTGATGTATTCCCTCCAGATAGCTAAAAATACATTTACTTACTGTACTTACTTACTTTAACAAGATGCCTGTGTGCTTTGTACCAGGTTTTTATCATACCAGTAATAGTACCTCTTGCTCGTTCTGGAAGAGCAACTAAAACAAAGCACGAGAGTGTACCTTGTTAGCTAATGTTAGCTAGCTAACATTAACGTACACATTACACTCGTGTTACTCACCGAAACCTTGTAAAGCCGGTCCCGCATGCTGGCTCTTACGGAACCGACTAACTCCCCTTTTTCGTATGTACAGCTCTCAACATGCCCAGATTTGTAGTGATTTTCACCTCTTTTAATACTTTTCGCCTCATTCTGAAAGAGGTGAAATGTACCGACGTGACGGCCATCTTGGTGTTGGTGACGTGTGCAAGACCAGAGTTTTAGTTCATTGAGCGCTTCACACAAAGAAGTGTGTAACTTCCCAGTTTTACGACAGATTTTAATTTTTTTGACTTGCAAAATTATCTTTTAAATTGACAAACATCATATGTGTAATTCGTGGCACAATTCAAACGGGATCGAAAGATAATCTTTCTCTCCCCATTGACTTCAATACATTATTTTTCCGATATAAGGTCCCATGGAGGTCCACCGGAAGGGGAGGAACTTCGCCACTCTATAGATATGCCCCAATAATATATTGTTCAAATATAGCATAATAGGTTAAATATAACATCTGTCAAACCCACAGATTGAATTGCCATTCCAAGAGAACTTGTGCCATTTTGTATGTGAATTTGCTTATAACATATTTTTCACAAAGTTTGATTTCATGAAGAAGGTACAATCTGGACAAGAAGTGATAGATATTTTAGAGCTTTGCTTCTTCGATGAGGCCTTCCAGAACTGGGTCAGCAGTTTTAGTTTATCGTGCCTATGCAAGTGAAAACATTTTTTCATTTGTTTTGTTCATATCAGCAAGTGTTACACGTGTTTTGGCAAGAGACTTTGAACAACCATGCCACTGACACAAAACAAAGTCTGAAAGGCGTAAAGGCTCTGTATGAGGCTTTCATTCTTGCCTTCCATCAGCCTTACAATAACAGCGAAGAATGCTAGTATGCTGGTACCTTCATTCAACATGGCAATCTAAATACTCGGGCAATATTAACAAAAGCCTTATCTACTTGACTGTCCTATAAAACCGATTAAAGTCCAGTTTGGGGCTTTGAGTCTTCTATACTCATGTTTCAGGTTTACAAAAGGTGTCTCCATAGGAATGCCACAGACAATGATCATTGTTCAGGTTCATTGCTTTATTCTTGTATAGTTCAATTCACCTGACATATGTGGACGGACACGTACACCCTAGACCAGGGGTGGGGAACCTTTTTCCTCTCAAGGGCCATTTCAATTTTTTCAACATCCTCCGAGGGCCGTACAAATTATTGACCTCTGCTTAAAAATACTAAAATCACAGCCCATTCATTTGGCCTTTCTTTCATGCTGTGCAAAGAAAAAGCAACCTCTTAATCCAGATATCTAACCATGACTCGCGCATGCATTCACGTGCATGGTTGTGGCATGACCACCAAAACAGAAAGATTTTTTTTTAAATGTTGAAGTTAAGAGCATCAATCTGGTGCACTTTGAGAGCAACATTAAGAGATCTATGGATACATCTCTCAACACCCATATGAAACAGAACTGTAAGCAACATTTTATTTTTCTTTATGGATATTTTACAAATCACTCCCCTTTCAAACTGTATTCTTGTTTATTAATAACAACATTTTTTTACGGGCATATAGTATTTTATACCTGTTTACTTTATTATCTTATTTTTTATAACTATAATGATCCTATAAAGATGTGCCTTTACCTTACTGGTTGGAGAAAAAACTGTTTATATTCGTTAGCATAGCTAGCTAACCAGATGCTAATAACAACAAAGTTATTGACTGTATGATCAGTATGTCAGATGAACAGATCGCCACTGGGCTTTCAACTAAAGACACAGCCACGCAAAAAATGCGGCATGAGTACGGCTCCTTATGGGTACTGACATTTCTGAAGTGCCGGAGCGGCGTTCTGGTGCTCTCCGGCAGAACTGCACCCGTCAGACGAGACATATACCACATGATGATTTGTTTAATTATTTTGCGGTCTGGATTTCTTAAATGTTTTTCTTCTCGAGGGCCGTACCAAATGGTCTCGCGGTTCGTATACGGCCCGGAGGCCGGAGGTTCCCTACCCCTGCCCTAGAGTGTAGACAAGTACTTTCCTATAAAAGATGGAAACACATGGGAACATTCATAGTATTGTTTCTTTACTAGGCAGGGAGGTCTGTGTAAACCCGCACTACACTTCAACAGGTTTTAAGGTGACGCCAAGGAAGGGCCAAAGACAGTTAGTGTAACTTTAGATCTGCTGACAGGAAGTTGGCCCAACAGGAAGGTTCTCTGCGGGAGTTCCAGTCCAATACTGAGTGTGATCCAGAGCTAGGCTTAACAAGTTGGGGCCTGCCAATGGACCATGTCTGGATTTGAGGAAGGGATGGTATCTGAGAGTCCGTTTTAAATACAAATATATTCAAAATGACTCCAATAATGTTGTTGGGGATCTCCATTAAAGCTGTGAGGCCAACCATGCATAAAACAAAGCTCTATTCTTTAACATGCACTCAATCTAACTGAAAAGCTATAATGGTTTAACTTAAAACTAATCATGCCTCAAACTGTGTGAGAGCTATTTAAAAAGTTATAAAGACATGTGCAAAAACCTTTATATCTTAAAATGAAAGGATACAGTCCCCGGTTTGCAATAACTTTGGGACATAAAGTTAACAATAATGGAAGGCAATTGAAATGGGGCTTGCTTAAGCCCCCTTTGGTGGTATTTGGCAGAAAAAGCTAAATTAATTTTTGGCACAGGAATCCAAAATAGACCCACATCATAATGAGAAGTTGATTAGATTATTAGATTAGAGAGCTCCTTTATAAACGTATATTATGAGCTTAGTCTTATTACTTAGAAGGGAAGAGGCTTTCACATAGATGTTTTTTATGCAAGTGCTGTTTAAACACTAATGATTTCTGAAGAATTATCGATCTTACTTAGTGTATTATGGTGTTTCATAAAAGTCAATGCTCAGCTTTGTTAAATTAATAACATGGGAACATCTTGCTGCCAGTGACAGTAAAACGGACCTGTCTTAGAGGGTTCCCTGCCTGGATCTACATCCCTCAAAAACCTACGAAGTATATAATCACACACTTCAGATAAACACCAGTACACATTGTGATCGGACTGCAACGGGATAGCCAGTTCTTGTGGTTATTCGTCTGACAAGATATAAATGCTATCCGTATGTTAGTCAAAATCTTAGCAATAGTTGTAGCTAATAAATGTCTTTAAAAAATGCAATAATGAATAACACTACTACCCACAATGCAGGCATTACATTACATGTCAGTCAACCTATGCTTTTATCAAAAGTGACATACACTTCTCTATCGTAGATGGCTACATTACAGGACCAATTTGGGGTTGTATCTTACCAAAGGGATAGGGATCAAACTACAGACTTGAAAGAAGGCCATTTAGCCCTTGAGCCACAGTCACCCAAGGAAGAATGGAAATGCGCTGTTACAAAGTTTATTTACACCAGGCATTAAAGAAAAAAAACCTTGTATTTCATTATCTAGAACAGGGGTGTCAAACTCAATTTCATCACGGGCCACGTAGGAATTATGGTTGCACTCAAAGGGCCGGTTGTAACTTTAAGACTATATCAAAAATACATATATAAATATTTAATATATATAAAATAATGCATTATATTACATTATTGCCTCTGCATTGGATTATTATCTGATAGGGTAATAACTTCATAATTAACTACGTCTGAAAGCAGAAGTCTAGGGCAAGTAATTGCAAGTCTCTTCAGTGAGAATGTCACAAAATAAATTAAAAATAAAAGCCAAATTCTGGGAATAAATTGACATTTTTAAAAGGAAAGTGAAATAAAAAATAAATAAAAAGTGACATTTTTGGGAAAAAGTGAAATTTTGAAGAAAAGAAAGTGACAAAAAAAAGTAAAACTGAGAAAAAAGCCATATTTTGAAGAAAAAAAGTCAAATTCTGAGAAAAAAGTCAA
The DNA here is from genome assembly GCF_949606895.1 of Notothenia rossii. NCBI lineage: Eukaryota > Metazoa > Chordata > Actinopteri > Perciformes > Nototheniidae > Notothenia > Notothenia rossii. Next base: position 64,576,009 of record NC_136904.1, read on the forward strand.
ATTTGAGATGCATTGTGGGACATGTAGTTTATGGTCAATGTGCTTCTATAAATCGCCATGTAACTGTATAAACATATTATATTCTTTCAGAGCTCTTGTGGGGCAACAGAAAATGAAGTTGAGGGCCGGATTTGGCCCCCGGGCCTTGAGTTTGACACCCCTGATCTAGATGATGACGAACACAAAAACAGCTCACATGTTGATGCCAAGATAGGGATGCTCCTCGGTTGCAGCCAAGCCATGAGTTTTCCAAGATTTGATAAAATATAAGTGAGTATGGCGTTATTTACACCCAAAGATGTATCACTTTAGCTAACACTCCGCTGAAGTAAATTGGGTTTAACAGTGGAATATGCCTACCATTAGCCAGCATTTACAAGTAACCATGAGAAAAGTACATGGGTCAGTGAGTTTAATAATTGCCCAACAAAGCATGTCAACAGAAAAGAGAGTCATTTCTGAGCATGCACCCACTACTCTACCTAAAATATTTTTTCATAGACCATATGTTATCATGTGTTGTCATTCTGTTACTTTTCGTAACTGGCAAATGGGTTCCCACGCACAGAGTTCAGATCTGTTGTTTTGATAAACAGACCATTTTTGTCATGTCCTGCCTTTACTGTTAAACCAATGACATACTGTATTTCCCAGACACTGTGACCTCAGTTAAGTTCACGGGGACGCAGCAGTCAGCAGTGATTCTGAATGTTCTCCAAACTGAACTGGCCATATCACTGTGCTTTGTGGTAGACCCCACTGATGTCATCCAGTTATCCTTGGCTTGTTGCATCAGAACCATATGACGGTCCCATGTTCCCCCGCTGCTGCGAGTGGGTCTGGTTGCGGCCTGTACACCAGTGATTTGTGGTCCCTGGGACACTTTTGTAAACATTCCAGCTTTAGTGCAACTGCTGCTTTCCATTTTAAGGCATCTGCCTGTTTGGGTAGGCCTACTAGAGATGCATAATTCCCAAATGGCTGACTTTGCAGTTTCTTAGAAAGCCAAATATCCAGGTTTTGGGGGCTAGGGGGATAGGGTAGCTCCTTTTGCGGAAGTAATACATTGTGGCAAACCCCAACCACAGACATCAGGGTCAGATACCATTAAGGCCTAGAAGCAGCTTTAATTCAAAGTATAAATCTTTATTGGTGCAAAAATATTATTTCTGTGAAATAAAACCAGCTTTGTGTAGACACCACAGGTTTGTTTTCATTCAGCTTCCCATTGCGAGTACTGTTTAATAGCTGAATGAGGTGGGCAAAACCAACATAGAGTCAGGAGCTTACTTACTGCAAACAAAACAAAAGATCAGAAAATAAATAAAACACACTACACAACCCAACAGTTCTAGCTCTAGAAGACGTATACAATTACACGATTATCTCATCAAAGTCCAAAATATAATGGAAAGCCCTCATATAAAAACATGTACCTCCAAGCGACATATCAGCACACATCACAACATCAGAGTAAGACGCTTCTCAGACACTGAGATATACTATTAAAGATGTTTTATTTTCTGCCTCACCGACAAGGACGCCACAACATTAACATGCATCAAATAGTGAACTCACAATGGAGACAGAACATCCGCGATTGCCATCAGCTCAACACAGGTAAACCCTATATCCCTAAATCACTGTCAATGCACAAGATTACAGTCTCACGGATAGTAGTAGATTGTAATACATGTCCCTTAAAATGAACACCCACGAAAAAGCCTAGGAAAAGCTGTTGTAGAAACAGTATGAGCCCCATTACAACGTGCCTGCTTGCTTTTGACACAATGAAGTTGCGGAAGTAGGCCTACTGTAAATTAACAAACGTATATAAATATACGTATACTGGAGTATGGTACATTTGAAGAGATGTTGACACCAGATAGGCCTTTCGCGATAATCAATAAATTGACTTAAAAATTAATAAAAATGGACTCGATAACTTTTCTGAGCGAGATAAATTGCCGTTTACATGCGTATTTGTTTACATAAGGATGTGACCAGAATTTTAGCCCTGCGTGCTGTGAGGGGCGGGGCTCACACACAGCCAGGTCAGGACACTCCGCGTGCAACAGTGTAGCAGCCAAATGAATAATATAGAGACAAGCAGGAGACAACGTGTGACTTACTCGAGGGGAATTTTAAGTTAAATGGAAGTGGTTGCAAAACACCATCTCCGGTGTGGGAATATTTTGGATTCAAGCCAAATCAACGAAGCGAACCTACGGACTTGAATGAGCCAGGCGGTGTGTCACATTTGTTTTAAAAAGGTATCAACAAAAGCTAGCAATACGACCGACCTTAAACTGCACCTGAAACACAACCACCCCATTCCGTTTTCCCAGCTGGGAGCAAACACGGCAGCTGGAGATTGAGAGCCCCCACCTTCCCGGCAGTTTACAATCAAAGAGCTAAATTAATTACCGTGACAGGTCTAGCACCACACAATATTTCTTTGGTTTTTATTAGGTCCCCATGTTTTTTTGATACTCACGTTGTTGTTGTTGTTGTTGTTGTTGTTGATGATCCTGATCAGGATTTCACCACTTTGGAAGACCTTCTCTATAGGGGAATTACCGTTAAACACTTGGATGCACTGAAAATCTTAATCATATTCACTTGACTCAGTGGCAACATCATCAACCACAGGGAAGGTTGGTACATCTATCAACTTCATGCTGTTCACACGCATATTGTTGCTTCTCTGTGAAAAAGTAGGTTTTGTTCTTGGTTTCTAAGCCTATTTCCATTTTCTATGCAGGAAAACATGTTTTTAAATTTTTTTAAAACGCACAACCACACACGTACGCTTACAGTGAAATTAAAACAAATGGCTCATTGACAAAGTACTAAAAGGTACGCTTTCACCATCTCTCATGCAAAGTAGCCATGTGAATTAAGACAGAGTTGGCATGGCTGTTGCCTTCTTACAAGAAAGTCAACAAACTGGAGGGCTCTGGATTAGATCTCGGGGCTGGCAGGACGTTCAGTCGCCTCCTCTCCTTCTCCTCCTCCACAGACTGCATGTTCACTGCTCGCCTCATGAAGTTTGGTCATGGCGCTTGTTTTCTTAGTCCTCCAAAACCTCCAATGGTACTGGCACAGTGCACTTGCTGTGCCCTGTGCTGCTCTCACCCCCTCCCCTGCCTGCCCTCTTCTTACTCCACTTGTTTTGCCAGAGGTGTCTTTCTTCGTTAGGAGCGAATGCCTTCAGAATCAGCAACACACAGCTGGCCTCTCCTGTGAACCCCGCGCTGCACGTTAGCATGCCGTACTTGTGTCTGTCGACTGTCCCTCTGCCAATCTACAGTGTGGCTGGCTGTGCAGTGGTCAGCTGTGAGGAGGACCACGCCTGTGCAGCCGGATTTACACTCCTTTCTTCCTGGGCAGCCACTAGACAGCAGCCAGCTCATGGAGGGACCAACGGCGGCTTCAGCTGAGGGGCCAAGCCCGGGGACCATTTGGTTTTGGTTTCCTTTCGCCTGCCACTGTGCCACACCTAGCATGAGTCGGGCTAAATGAGACCAGTGTGTAGATTAAAAGATTGGACTCAAACTGAAACCAATAAAAGGCGAGGCTGAACAAACGGCTCCGCAGACAGGTCATATGTCTGTCTGTCTGTCTGTCAATGTATTCATGTTCTACCCGACCCACCCTGTCTCACTCATTAATGCATAAATTCTTTGAGCAGGCTATCGCACTGAGAGTCAGGGGCCAAGGCTCATGGGCGGCAGGAGCATTCATACCTTTCTTCCATTTCACCTTTCCAATATAGGCAGAAACATGTGCACGGTGAACATTCCTTTGGTGTACCTACACTCCTCCATCCCTGTGTTTCAAGGGAGTACATATATTTGTGGCAGTGTCTCTTCTGAGTGCAAATGACACTGCTTAAATGCATTTGTAAAAAAGCATATTTAAGCTTGATATGAGATACAAAAGAGCTGAATTCAACTGTTTCAAGCCATCTGGTTCAAATTGAAATGTACTTGTTTCTGGAGTCCAATGCTCAGACTCAAACAGAAGACACTTAATAATATGGATATGATGTAAACGTTTCACTGGACAGTATGGCTCCACGCAACTCAACACAATGTTGGTAGGTTATTTTCTATATTTAGTTTTTACACACACACTCTGTGTAGACTTGACTCTAAGCTAATTGCCAAACCACAGCAGATTTAAACAGTAATCCTTTCATCTGCAACCAAACAGATTTACGTCTGTATTTTGTCAATTAACATAGTGTGCAGCGTACTTTTGCAGGCTGCCAGAGAGTGCCTTTATGTGAGTGATAAAAAGGGGAAAAGAGGGGAAGACACTGCCTGAAACTTTCTGTGGGTTTGGGAATCAAACCTGTGTACTTGGCAGTAGACACCATACGTATATGAGCTGCCAGTTCTAATCACCGAGATATTCAATGAGCTGCCATTTTCACAAAATTTGGTTGGTCATTGAAAAAAGATGGCTGATGATAAGCTTAGCTATTAAAAATTGGCCGGGTTTTGCAGTTTGTCCTTATCAAGCAACTAACAATTCTCTCTGCTTCAGGAAAGTTTTAAATCCACCTTCTACTATCTGCTCTGTTGGCTAGATCCTCAACCAAGGCTTTAGCCAAAAACCAAAACAGCTACTAGTACTTTTCTAGTTGAAAGCCAAACTAAATACTGGGCAAGCCATGCAAAGACAATGCAGCATAAGCCTACTGTAACATTTTTTTATTATTTGTTTTATCCGACCAATAAACCCGAAGATATTAAATGTACAATGTTTTAGAAAAAGAGAATGAAACAGCAAGCTGGAACCTGCAAATATTTGGTTAAATGTAGAGTAACAAATCAATTATCAAAATTGCTGGTGATTGCTGCTGTCATTCCCTTGACTACCTGTTACCAAAACAAAGGCTAAAGGCCCTTAAAGATGACAGTGGAGATAAACTTCCTGTAAGTTATCGTGGCAATATTCATGCCTAATTCAATGGAAGCAAAAACGGGTCCTCGCAATCTCTTCAAATGATCATGTTAATCACAAAAGAAAGACGTGTTGTGCAAAGGTTATCATGATACAACCCTGACATTCTAATTGCAACAGCTGGAGACAGAAGAAGGTCTGGCCACTGGCAATGTAGAAAGTAGAGTTTCAAGAGGGATGAGTTTCATTATAAATTCCTGAAAATACTTGATGATTTTAAAGCCCCTTGGCTGAAACTGTCCCACCCAGTAATAATCTGTTAAATGTCTCTCATTAAGCATGTTGAATCTTTTGCTGATTGATACACAATGTTTTGCACATAATTTAATAACGAATTCAAAAGTAGTGTATTGCGCACTTTTATTTTAAAAGTACTTCTATATGAACAAACGTGAAATAACACTTGGTTTGCAAACACTTTAAACAAATAATGTTTTTTCTTAACAGCAGTATTCCCTTAACAAAGCAGCAGTTAACTCTCTTCCAGACGGAGAGTTATTTGTGACCACTGCAAAGTAGAATTTTCTTATCACTGGAATCTTAGGGTAACATGTTTTTCTGTAACAAACTAGATAAAACGCTAATGCACTGGCAGTGGCAAATAGCTTTGGTTTTATATTTGATTTGAATACATGAATTAATGCTTGATTTGAGATTTACAGCAATGATATTTTAAAATGTCGATTTAAGAGTTCGGTACCTTGCTCAATGTTTCTGTCCCCGCCACTTATTTTCTGTTCGGTTTCATGTGAGCGCTGCAGCAGTCTTAGGCCCGCCCCAAATGCTCTCATTGGTTGAGACGAGTGATGACGCCCATCCTAAGCCAAATGGTAAACACCCCCCCCCCCCCTCCTGTGATCCATGGTTTGTCTGTATCTACAGCAGAGTCCTGCATCGGGTACCCGCGGGTACCCGACGGGTGACCCGCAAAAAAGGTGATTCGCGGGTGGTATTTTTTCAAACGCTTTTTTCCGGGTTCGGTTCTGGGTAAAACAAAGATGATGCGGGTCGGGTCGCGGGTGTTGCATAATAAATATATTAAAATAATAATAATTTAGTTTAATGTTTAAATTCTCAGACCTCTCCCCCGCGGGACCGCGCATAATCATAACCTCTGCAGCGCATCAATCTGCTTCTGAGCGCGCCACATTCGAAATGACTGAGGTGAAGCTCTCTAGCGGAGAATAAAGCATTTTCCAACACTTCCTCAAGAGCGAAATCCAACGTCTGGGAGGCTTTTGGTGTCATCCTAGATGCAGAAAATAACCAACATCCCACGCTTTTTTAGACAAATATGCAATGCGTGTGTTAATAATTGCACGTTTTCACTGCTCATATATATGCGGGTTCGGGTTGGGTTGCGGATCCTGTGCCGACGGGTCGGGTCGGGTTGTGGAACTAATTGGCAATATGTGCGGGTAGCGGGGCGGGTTCGGTATTGCACGTCGCGGGTGCGGGGCGGGAGCAGGTCTTGAAAATCAGACCCGTGCAGGACTCTGATCTACAGTCTATGGCAGGGGTGTGAAACTCAATTTGTTCGCGGGCCAGATCAGCATTATGGCTGCACTCAAAGGGCCGGTTGTAACTTTAAGACTATATACAAATACATATATAAATATTTAATATATATAACATAATGTATTATATTACATGATTGACTCTGCATTGGATTATTTTCAGATACGGTAATAACTTCATAATTAACTACGTCTGAAAGCAGAAGTCTAGGGCAAATAATTGCAAGTCTCTTCAGTGTGCATGTCACAAAATGATCTAAAAAGAAAAGCCAAATTCTGAAAAAAAAATAGAAGTGACATTTTGGAAAAAAAAGTAACATTTTGAGAAAAAGGCAAATTGTAAGAAAAAATGCATATTTTGAAGAAAAAAAGCATATTTTGAAGAAAAAAAGGCACATTTGAGATGCATTGTGGGACATGTAGTTTATGGGCAACCTGCTTCTGTAAAGTAGCATGTGGCCTTGAGTTTGACACCCCTGGTGTATGGTCTATGTGTATTCAGAGCCAGTGAGCAACAGACTTTCAAAATAGAAATAATAATTAAAAAAAAAAACTTTTAATGCGCGATAAAATAATTGTGGGCTATAATTTGAAAATGTGTTAACGCAATAATATAGCGTTAACTTTCCCAGTAGTATATACAAGCCAAAACGAAAAATGATTCAGGACTATATGGGTATCGAGAACCGGTTCTAAGTCAGTACCGGTAGCAGATTGGACGGTATCGTTATACCGTTAAACCGCAGGACAAACGGTGCTGCTATCGGTATATGAATTACGCTACTTCCTTAGTTTAAACAATACACTACATGCACTAGGACCAGTGACGTACTTCCGGCTCCGTGTTAGTGCGGCTCGTCTGCTTCCGGTCCCTGCCTTTCGCGGTAGAGCGTTTGGTTTCAAAATGAGTGTAGGCTACGGAAAAAAATATTTTAAACAGAGCATATGCAAAGGCAAACTAGGAAATAGTCTGAACATTGTTGTGTCCCACTGTGTTCAGCTTCGGCAAAATATACAACACACTCTCACTCCATAATCGTCCAGGAGCAAGGTTTGGTCAGGGTCCCGTGGCGTGCAGTTGCGACGCTCCTAGGCTCCTTCAGCTTCATAAAGGGACGCAAATAGCTTTCAACTGATTGCAATGTATTCCCATCTGCGGCGGGATTTGATGCTCATGGAAGCACGGCATTCGTTTGTGTCGGCTGCCCTTAAAGGCAATGTGAACGTCCATTCCCATTGGATAACGGAGAATTGTACACCCAGAAGTAAGTATTCCCCTTACTGTCGATTGATTTTACAATGATATCTGCACTATTCATCGACTAAAAAACACCAGATTATCCTTGTTAATTACACAACATTGATTGGTTTAAATTGTGTGCAATGCTTTTGTATTTTTCCCCTTCGATACGGAGAAACAAATATTTTTTCCGAGTAAAGGATGGCAGAAGACACTACACTACCCAGAATCACCAGCTATCGTTTAGGACTACACCTTGTGCTCTGTTTGACAAACCCCGTTTTTTTTCACCATTCATTCCAATGGCTGGCGTCTATGTCACGTGGTCTTCAAATTTCTCCCTGCAGAAAAAAAAAACATGGCCGAACTTCGTTTTATTCTCGGTGGAAAAATGCCTATTTTAAAGTTAGTTTGGCCATTAAAATACGTTTTGATGTCATTTGATGTTGTTATTTCAGATTATGTGTGCAGTGGATGTACATGATCTTTAGTTTGCTAGTTATTACGAAGATTACTTCAGGAAATTGCGTCCATAAAAAACGTTTTCATTGTTACCAAGGTGGTTGCTAGGGACGCTGCTATCGATATTATTTCTGTTATGTTGTGTAACTGTTTAATGGTGTTATCTTTATTGCTACCCCCTTCCCCGTCAATAGTGTTGGTCCACAGCACAAACGTATTAGTTTAACAAAAATCCGCATCTAAAGATACGTTATTTTCCCCTGTGCAATTCCAGTCTCACATCTCACATCACATCGTCATTAACAAATAGACCGAAAACATTTAAAAAAAACAAAATAATACTTTATTCCGAGTGTGCTTGCTTTTCTCTTTGAAAGTCATCACATAACGGCATTGTAATACACGGTTCGGCTGCATTAAATATTACATATCTGCCGTAGCTCTCTATTTATAGAGCCCTGATGAGAAGACTTCGAGACAAACATGAGGAACTGCCGCCAACACTGAAAACGTGACGTGGATCATAAATATATCAGCAATTAAACAAAATCTTACATTTCTTTTCACACAATACGTCTCTTTGCAGGATCAACACTAATTCGACTGACTTTTATATTTGATCCAATTGGTAGATAGGCTGTATTTACACCATAAAGGTGCACAGCTGATAGAAAGGGACACCTGGTGGTTAAATCATGTTATTGAATTTCATTATTTTTATTATTAGATATTAATAGGATCCCTATAAAGACTGTATATAATGACTATTTTGCACATCCCTTTCAAGATTTCAAGATTTTCTAAGGTTTATTCACAAACGGTGTAGTTATGCAATGAATGTAAAACTTGGGTCGCAGGTTCCTCAATAGTGCATTACAAGACATCTATCAATATTTGTGCATACCTCCAGCAATGTTAACTATGTTGAAGCACTTATTTTAACTGATATTATACATATGTATTATACTCTAATAGGATGTATATAGATATTTAATCTCCGTCCTTGTCAGGTATTGAACAATCAATCAATAAAGAACACAGAATTATTAAATATAAAACACAGAATTTGTGTGATTATTCTAAATGATATACAAATAAACACCACTGCATATCTACAACTGTTACACATGCTGATGTAACGCAAATGTTTCCAACTTGGGATCAATAAAGTATATCTTATCTTAAGATGATCAATGGCTACTGCCATATTTGCAAAATGTGCCTCTGAACCTTGACAAGTGCATGTTTTAGGCTTATCAATTAATGTAATGTAATGTAATGTTATCAATTAATAACAGGAGGGGTCACAAACATAAGACCAGCTGTTAAATAAAGCTCTTCTGACCTTAGCTGGCATGTGGGTATATATATATTAATGCTGCCCATTATAGGCACAAGCAATTTTCACCCATTTGTTAATTATACGTTTTAAATTTGAGTGTTTGCTATCCCCTAAACCTCCAGGGATGTACACAGTATACTGGCAACTTCTTATTATGGGAATTACGAAAACGTCTTTTAAAACTACAACTCCCAGTAGAGACGTGCCATAGAGAGAGAAAATGTTGCGAAACAGCGTCCCTAGCAACAAGTAACAAGTAGTTAATAATAATAAAAGACATTCAGAAAAAGGCATTTTAAACAGTCATTAAAAAGCAACACAATCTACCTGCATTGCATTACTCTAAACGTGTAATAACGTGCTTTAACCAGTAGGTGGTTTGGGTTAAAAAGCTGTCAAGTTTACAGTGTTAACAAAATAAAATATACTGCTGTTTCTGGTTTAGTTCACGACGGATATATTTAGTTATTGTTTTGGTATTTTTAACACAAAAGTGATGGAAAAAACCCACAGCAACACAGAAAAGATGGTCTTAACATGACCCAGCGGTCTAGTAGTTAATAAAAAAACAATAATATCAAAACAAAATATTACTACTAACTTTATTGTGAAATTCAAAAGAATAGTTCCCGGTCTATTCTGAGCCAGATCTCTTAAGATAAATAAAAATAAAGAACTACGACAGATGTGTAATATAGTTAATGCAGCCGAACCATTTATTACAATGCATTCATGCGATGACTTTCAAAGAGTAAAGCAAGCACTGCTGAATAAAGTATGATTTAATCTTTTAAGAAACGTTTTTTTTCATATGGAATGCAGTTGGAAGTCAACCAATCACAGAGCTTGAGAACTAATCACGGGGTTTGTCAAACCAACACATCCTCACACCCAGGTCGGCCTATGTTGACGTTATGTCAGTCCCCTGTGTCGGCTTTTTACAACGCAAGGGGCCGCCCTTAGCGTACATTTTCAACTTTCCGGGATTTGCCGTTAGCGTACATTTTCAACTTTCCGAGATTTGCCCTTAGCGTACATTTTCAACTTTCTGGGATGTCCATAGGCTTCTACATAGCTCCCTAAACGTATGTTGTAGACGACTTGAGATCGCGAGCGAATGCTGCCCACCGCGGGCCATTCTGCTGAAGCTTACGTTGCGAGACTACATTGCATTAAAAACATTATGCTCTCTATATATTGTCTTTATTATGCTTTATATAGTGTCTCTGGCTTTGGCTATAGGGCGGCTCAAAGTATTTTGTCTGGCCGTTGTGAAGACTGCTTTGTTTATTGTCCTTGTTTTAGTTTTAAATAAAGCATTTTCAATCGACGCATGCCAAACATGTGACGTCATATGATGCGACGCATCTGCGCACAGGGAGCAGGGAGTCCCCGAGCTCCGTATTCCCCGTATTCCCCGTATTTTTTTTAAATAAAGAGACTTTAAATCACGGGCGCGCATCAAACGTGTGACATAATGTGGTATTAAAAGTATTAAAAGAGGTGAAAATCACTACAAGTCTGGGCATGTTGAGAGCTCTAAATACACACAAGGGGAGTCAGTCGGTTCATATCAGCCAGCATGCGGGAATCTGGGATTTGTAGTATTTTGCGTATTTTTCATTGTCTTACATTTCAACAGTTTTACGACAAACTGTGACTTATTTTACATGGAAATTATTATTTAAGATTGACAAACATCATTATGTGTAATTCGTGGCACAATTCAAACGGGATCGAAAGATAATCTTTCTCTCTCCAGTCTCCATTGATTTCAATGCATATTTTTTCCGAATAAAGTGGAGGAACCCGGAAGGGGAGGGGCTTCGCCTCTCGTGGGTCGCCGCGTCGCACTTGTTAGAGCCTATGAATAAGGTAAGAGCTTCATTAATCATTTGTGGATAATCAGAGACGACGAAAACCATTAAATATACACCAAAACTGTTATTAAGTCCAGGACCACTGGACTAATGTAAGCACCTTAAGAAGAGCAAGGTAGTCATTTTGTGAGTTTGTGAATCCTTTTAAGACATAACAATACAACTTACTGAACTATGCTAGCTAACGGCTATCAGCCATAGAGAACCCTCCTTCTGGTTCCTTCCTCAAAAACGCAATGCAATTTCTCCATATGATTTTGGAAAATAGGTGGAAATAAGGTCTGTTGTTGAAACACATTTAAGAGACTGATCACGTTTTGTTCAGCCGGATAATATCCACATGTCTACACTACTTTTATAATTTTCGAATCATAAATCTAGTCGCCAGAAGCAAAATGCTAACGTTATGCTATAAACGAACTACAGCAGGGTTGCTGCTTCAACGTCACGCCAACTTCAGATCCATATTCAAACATACATATTCTAAATGGTATAGGTTGAAGCTTTTGTTTGAACAGTTTGCAGGAGGCAGGTACTTGCTTTCAAGCAGAACAGGGCAAACACACTTAGCGGGAGTGTTTACGTATTCGGTGTAATGACGTAAAACGGCCTGGACAACTTCTGTAGTCCTATTCAGCCACATGTTAACAACCATCGTTTTTCAAACGCGTAACCTCTTCAAAAATCACCAGCGGGGTCACAGCTGATGTATTTAATGTCGTAGAACAAAACGCGATCTGTCTCTTCAATTTGTGTCAAACACAGACCTTATTTGGAGCTATTTTCCAAAATCCTATGGAGAAATTGCATTGCTTTTTATCGAAGGAACTGGAAGTGGTAAAAATGCTAACTTACTTCCGGGTTTTAGGACGCGTCACTGCAGTTCTCTATTAGCTATTATTCATTAGCTATTAGCTTGTAGAATTTTACATTTTAATAGGGTATGACTATTAGTGAATTGACTGAATGACACCCAATAAGAGCAGTCCAAATGATTATTCCTACATGTTTATGACAGATGTGTATCTTATGCACAGCCCTTCAAATATAGTGTTACTTTTATTTGTCAAATCTAATCATACTTTACCTTTACTTATCCCACAGAGGGGACATTTACAGACATTTTACTTTAATTAAAAGGCATGCATACATTTAAGATAACAAAAATAAATGACAATTTATGAAACTACACATCCAGGTCGAACACAAAAAATTGTGTAAAAGGTACCTTGGCTAATTTTCTAAATATTGTGTCTCTTCTTTCCACACAGGTCTTTTGAAGTTGATATACCCCTGTGATCTCCCATTCAAACACCCACCCAAAGGCACTTTTAAGAGCCACATTTGTTTTGCCAAACCGTCCTTTTCAGTGTGCCTTGTCCTTACCTGTGTTGCTGTCTGTGTATCTCTCTCTGGCTCTCACTTTTGCATATTCTCTCTCGCTATCTGTGCTTACTCCTGTTTTGTCCATCTCTTTGTCCACTATTGCTTTTCTATTTTTGCATATATTACTGTTTGTCTGTCTTGGAGATATGACCCGACCAAAGTTACGGCCGTGCCATACTTGCCAGACTCTTAATAAGGCAAGCATCAAAACGTGCACTGTCTGTTATGCGACCCTGTCAACAAAGATGAAAATCATAAAAAAGGCAGCGACCCTGGACAGCAAATGGGGGCAAGGAGTGGTTAGGAATCGCAACGTTAACCGCATCATTGATTCTGCCCGTATTGCAGTAAGTCGCAAAAGGTTCATAGCTCATTAATGTCTGCTAAGTGAAATTAAGCTTTATTTGTTTATATATATCTAACATCATATTCAATTAGCTGTCCTTGAAATTAAGTAGCTTTCTCCAGTACTAATATAGTGGTTTGAACTAATGTGTTGCAACTGTTTTCTTTTCATTTCAGGTGTTGAAACTTGAGGCTCGGGGCTTCAAGACAATTTTATTTTATGGGCATAGAGACAAGAAATCTCCAAATAAGTGGGTAGCAGATGTCATGACCCATTTCGCCGCTTCTTCTTTGACCAAAGCCATTTTGGATAAGATGCGGAGGGTGTATGAAGTCCTTCTAACTCAGGGTAAGAGTATTTTCTTGTTTATTTTAGACCCCACTTGTGTGCCTCTCCGTTTTTATTTAATAAATAATAATGACGTCTGTACCTGACACTCCCCCAGCAGAACAATCACAGACAGCTCAGCAGCCACAGAGCGCCAGCGCAGAGCAGCCACAGAGCGCCAGCGCAGAGCAGCCACAGAGCGCCGGCGCAGAGCAGCCACAGAGCTCCAGTGCAGAGCAGCCACAGAGCTCCAGCGCAGAGCAGCCAGAGTTCTTTGTTCTGAATCTCATGACTTGCCCCACCTCGCCCTCTTCTTCTCCATCCTCAGCCTCAACAAACATGCCATCACCACAGACATCTTCACTCAAAAAGGAGGGGCCACAAAAAAGGAAAAAGAAAACAGTTGGTAAGTTTTGCATTGGAAATATTATTGAACACACTATTATTACATTCGCTTCCTGACAAATTTGACTTGTTGCATTTATCGGGTAGTAAAACCAGTCTTCATCGCATCACCAGCTCTTTGAATTTGTAAGCCTGAACACAGATTGTTATTCTTTAGTTATTATTTGTATTCTTTAATAAATAAATAAACAATAAACTTGACTTTGACCTTGACCTATTTGGTGTTATTTTGGAACGCCATGGTTAATGTCAACCCCTAACTTAAAGGAGGGGTAGGTAAGTTTGAGAAACCGGCTCGAGATACACTTTTTGCTATATTCCATGGAATGCTCTTAATATCCTGATAGCAATGCATATTCTAAGTGCTTTGAAAAAAAACCCATCAAAAAATGTCATCTGTGGAAGCCGTAATACTGTAAAAACTATGACCAATTATTTTAGCCGGGCCGGCTAAAATAATTGGTTGGCCAACCTGTCTGTCAGCCTTCAATCTCGTGCGCACACACACTCCTGCAGTCATTACGCGTCCCGTCATTGGGCGTGTTTCCTGTCTCCGGGCAGCTGTTGCTCAATCGGCAGCAGCAGCCGCTGCAGGACATTTTCACCATGGCAGAGTTTGCTTCAACATCATCTACCGGTCTGAAGGAAGGGGCGGATTCTTTTCGGTTGTGTACTTTGGAATATGTCTTCCTCTTTGACAAGGTACTTGGAAGAAGAATGAATGAGGTAAGATATACAAGGCTTAATTGTATATATTTTCCGTTGTGAGGGCCTTACTCATTAACTCATTCAGGCCTTTACAAGAAATACTAAAAGTAATATAATGAGTAATATCCAGTAATTGCTTAAAATGATAAATGATTGTTCCCTGTGTGTTTTATGTGTTTGTATAGGGGTGTGAAAATATGTGTGAAATATGCTGGTTGCCTTTGCTCTGTGTGGTAAGAAGTAGTAAATATTGCATTTATACATATTTGTATTGTTTTTAAACCTTTGATGACAAAACTGCGTGTTGTTTTCTGCCCTCTAAAATCCAACATAGTGTTTGATTACGTAACCAAAGTATTACAAAAACGTCCCTATCTTTGTAGCATCAAAACAAAAGTAGCACACAGAAAGATATGTATTAGCTACAGTTCCTAAGTTGGGGACCCCCATGGCAGTTAAGTATGCTCCTTTTTTAAACCAACGATAAAGTGCTGTTTGCCTGAGGTAAATAGGGTTGTGTTGGGATTTATTCCAGGAGCGCTGTATCATTATATACATGAGCAGAACATAGCAGTGAGGAAAAGCAGGGAAATGAGGACGAAGAGGAGAGCACTGATGAATGAAAGATGCCGTCACTATCCTTATCCCTGTGTGTTTATAACTACTCCTTGAAACACAAAACCTGAACCTCATTAAAACCATGATTTAAGTTGCAAAGTCCCCCTTTAACAACATTAAACCTGGCCGATGTACAATAGCTGCCCACTGCTCCTAGTACTAGGATGGGTTAAATGCATAGAACACTTTTCCCTGTGCATGTATGTGTGACCATTAAACAGGGTTTCATCCTCCAATTCTATATGTAAAGGTCCCATGTCATGCTTTTCCGGTTATTACCCGTCCCCTTGTGTGTTATGAAGGTTTTAATGCATGTAAACGGTCTGCAGAGTCACAAACCCTCAAAGTACACCCTGTAGCGAGTAAAACTATTTTTCCATTGTTTACTTCCGGGGCAGGTTGACGTCACTAAGTCCAAATGGACCAATAGTCACACAGCTATAGAACAATAGGCACACTCTGCCAGGGCTGACTCCTGAGCAGCTCAGTAGTCCGCCCCGCGAGGCCCCCGGAGCGGACAGTGTGAGGTGGATTTCCCGTTGTGTTTCCCTGGAGGCTGAATATACACCAACCAGGAAACAATGCCAGTAATCCAGCCCACACTGTCCGCTCCAGCAGCGAGCCCCGCAACGTCCCCCCAACACGGCACCCAGACCCCATGCAGCATTCTCATCTGTTTGTCGTTACTGGTGTCATTTTCTGGTTGCCAACAAACGCCATTGTAACACATAAACACTGATGTTCCACAGTAATGGTGGTGGACTCATCAGAGCATAGTGGGCTTACAGTGGGGTGGGGCAGGAGCTCCAACAAGCCGTTTAGGACAGAGAGTGAATACACATACTTTACAGAGATGCTGTATGAGAAACCAATGTGAGTTTGGAACATTGCACAATATAAATCTATTCTAGTAGACCTCAACAATGGAATTATGATCAGGATATAATAAATAATAAAGGCCTCTTTTAAATTAGTCCTTCTAAATCATTAATCGGTCAAATATGTTTGTGTTTAATTTTTTCATCAATGATCTTAAAATGTGATCTTTGTTCAAAGGACACTTTGTGCATTTCACAGTAACCGAACCTGGGATAACACATGGGAGCCTGCCTGTAATTTTGAGTGCCTCACTGCCACACCCGAGTCGCCAGGTCCTTCTGGTTCAGCATGAGAGCTGCCTGGTCAATGTGTTGTGGATCCAGGCAACACATACAATATGTACATATGTTTACTGTGTTTATGTATCTGTCTTTATTTGTGTAAATGTTTCGGATATGGAAATGTTTTATTTGTTGCAGTGTCATTTAGTATTTGAAAAATAAACACTTATTGTTTGATCATGGGCTCTATATTTATTGAGACAGTAAACACAGCGTGTCACTCGATTGATTTTCTTGAAATACATATATATTTTTACAATCCTATCTACAACCCTCTTGCTTTGCAAACCGGAAAACACTTTATAAAAATACTATCTAACTAGCTTTGTTTTCTATAATAGGAAGTTGTAAATACTAAATAGACTCTGCAATTAATAGTATAAATGTGGTTTAACATATCTGCACGATCAGGTTATCAATATGTAATTGTCATATTGATGAAAAGTATAATTACATTATATTAAGTATTTATATATATATATGTGATTATAATTAACATGATGATAGCTGTGGTCAAGAGCTCTCTATAACAGTTTGTCTCATGTTTGTAGCCCCTTTTTATAGCAGAATTAGCCTTCAAACATGCACGGATGTCAAGGTTGAAAAGTCGATATTTCAAAGCAGGAGCCATGCAGGGTCTTCATACTGACATATGTTACTCTGCAGGTCGAGGCCTTTCCAACAATGTATTTGGTGTAGCCCAACCCAAAAGTTTTAATGTTATATCACATATATCACAGGCCAACCCTGTCTCGTCAAAATTACGTTCCGACAGAAATAAACTGCATTCCCAATTACGTTTAGGTAGAAACGTATTTTCTCCCACTTTACGTTTGTTTTGGACGTAACTCTACCTTTATTTTCTACATATATTTGCCATTTATTGTTTTGCTTTCCTACAATGCGCCTGACTGGCACGGGGCTGCTTATTATAAATGCATTGTAAAAAAAATGGTTCGGCTGCATTAAATATTACATTATTATATGAGATTTCGCTCAGAACAGACACCGGAAACTGACACCGTTTTTAATTTCACAATAAAGTTGATAGTAATATTATGTTTGATATGTATTATGTTTTATTAACTAGACCACTGGGTCATGTTATTAAGACCCTATTTTCTGTCGGTTTGGTGTTACAAATATCCAAACAATATATGGATAACAACAACATACATACGTCATAAACTAAACTGTAAAAAGTAGTATATTTTATTGTGTTAACACTTATCGTGACCGTTTGAAACGCCTAGTGGTTAAAGCATGTTGTTGAATTTCTTTGTTGATATGTTAGATTTTATGAAAAATACATATATTAAGAGTACATACAAAACAGGGGGAAAGTAGATGGTCAATGATAGAAATATAGATGAAAATATAAAGAAGATACTGTAAGTGATCTCTACAATAAAACAGTTTAGTGCCGGATGTACAAAGATATTAATAGGAGGATGTGCAAAACAGACAAAATTAACCTTTATTCAAACATTAAAGAATACTTTAAGTTAAGGTCTTCTTTTAAATAAGACAAAAACTTTGCGGGTATTTAAAGATGAATATTAAGCCTGACAAAGTACTTAAAGTCTAATATATTGCATAGTTTGTTGTTGGACTTGACAATCGACTTTCCTGCATTTATATTAATCACGTGACCCGTTTCAAGTTAAAGTTATATAATAACTACGCTCT
Source organism: Notothenia rossii (assembly GCF_949606895.1). Classification (NCBI taxonomy): domain Eukaryota; kingdom Metazoa; phylum Chordata; class Actinopteri; order Perciformes; family Nototheniidae; genus Notothenia; species Notothenia rossii. The sequence continues at coordinate 64,594,063 of NC_136904.1, forward strand.
AGTTTGTTTATTGGAACAAGGCTTCACGATATCCTCCACAGCAGCTATAGAAACTCTACAAAACTTATTTTGACTATTTTAGCCAAGTCTGAAGGTCTCTAAAGAAAAAAGTGTATAGTTTGGTGGTGACCCAGCAGCATGTTGTGGGTGACTCGGGGTCCAATTTGGCACAATCAAGATTAATCTTTGACTTTAGACACCACCCCCCCCACACACTAACACTTGAACCTGAACTCACAAATGCACAATATGTGGTGTAATGTGTTTTGGGGCCATAACATTAAATGACAACAGGATTGTACAGTTATGAATGCATTATGTTAGTTATGATGTAGTTAAAACAATATTGGATGATAGTCATTTTTGTTGTGTTTTTGGACTGAGATAAATGTAAGTGTTATACAAGTTCATTTGAATAACAGAAAAACTCCATCCATCCATCCATCTTCTCCCGCTTATCCGTGCTCGGGTCACGGAGGTAGCAGTTCCAGCAGACAGAAAGACTGTCAATCAAAATGCATCCTTGGCATCTCAGGAGATTAGATCCCTTATTGTGAAAGCAATGTTTTAACTAACAGCTAGAATAGCTATATTGACACTAATTATGTGTAGGCATACTATACTAACAAATAAATAAATTAATAACACCAGTACACAGATATATATCTATTTATTTATTCCCAAACATACACAAATATTGATGTGTCTAATGTAAACATTACAAAGGATATTTATTTAGAAAGAACATTCAAGGATCAGATGAGTTTTCATAGTATATATATATGGAATCTAGCTATTCAGTCAGCATAAACTTCAAATAATTCCAGGAGAACGGGATTCTGAATTGGAGATTACTGAAGCTCCTGAATATTTGTATATTCTTTATTGTAAAACTGTAACACACAAGAACAATACATTGTTTACAGTTGCAATGAGATAAGTGTACAGAAACACAACATAAATGACCATGCTATGGCTAGGCTAGTTAGACAGCTTATAAGGCTAACAAACTAATCTATTTTATAAGTGAAGAGAAAACAAGAGTTTAGCTAAATGCTAACAGTGCTAAGCTAACAACGAGCTAATATGCTAAGCTAACGACGAGCTAGTATGCTAAAGACGCTAAACTAACAACGAGCTAATATGCCAAGGAGGCTAAGCTAACAGCGAGCTAATACGCTAACGGATTACCTTGTCATTGACGTGAGGCGTTAGCTTAGGCCTAGTGGTGCAGATGCAGTTTAACGTTGCATAATAAAGGTATGAAATACGATCAAATTATGAAATAAACACTGTTCTACATTATATGATATCTATATGTGTATAAACAGTGTGGAGGATTTATATGGACAGTGATATCAGATATCAAATGATATGCATGATCTGTATCGCTACCAGAGTGGAAGCAGCTGGACCAGGTTGTGTCCAGTGTTCCTCAGATAATTGTGAATGAACGATGACAACGGTATAGGTTGGTTGTAGGCATGGGCGGTATAATTTTTTTCATACCGTCATACCTTGCTGACATCATACCGCGGTATACGGTATATGACGGTATCAGTCCCAATTTAAGGGGTCATTTCTCCCCAAACTATTTTTTTTACTCACTATATCAACAGCCCCACCAAAAATATTTTCCACCAGCCACCACTGACGGTATGACTTGGGTCGACTTGAGCGAGGTGGCGTTCGGCGGCAAATAGATGTTTCGAACGGTATATTATATGTTCGGTGTAAAATGCAGCCCGAGCCGGTAGACGCTCGCAAAGTGCCGCGACGTGCGCGCAAGTGCAAAAACAAGGGCTGCATACATGACACATTGTGCAAATGGCACATTTTGAGATTGGATACAGGACGCGTTTGTAGATATCCAACGTTGTTTCCATAGTGAGCTAAGTTAACAATATATCATACATAAACATTTTCCGGGAGTAAATACTTGACTTATTGAATAAAGTTTGCAATATTCACTAACTAGTTTGTCAATATTATTCCGTGCATGTGTTAAAAACCTTATTTCCACTTGATTCATTGGATTACTCGCGTGAATGTTTAGCACGTAAATGCTTTCGTTTTTGAAACCGTCCGACCTCGACTACAAAACCATCAACCAGTTGCATAGGATTAAAAAATGTCATCACTCACTCACCCCGTCTTAAACATTCCCAAAGAAGTGCCTCTGTCTCTCGTTGTGCTGGATGAAGTCACTGGCGACGAGTAAACCCAAAATAGTCCCAAACAGGCGCAGAGGCATTTTTATTTTTTACTAGTTGTCCGAGTTCGGGGCCGGCAAATGCTGCCGCCATCTTGCTCAGCTCAGCTCTGTGCTGAGCTCTGAGAGCGGGAAAGACGGACTGCCCTCCCCTGCCCTCTGCTGGCGCGTGCTGTGCATTACAACCAATGTCGTCCCTGTCAAAACTCTGTGTCAGTGTAATAGAATGAAACTCATCTGTGATTTGGCGCACAGTCTGTGACGTCACGGTATTGAAAATCATACCGACGGGATTTCGAAATACCCTGGTATACCGTCATACCGTCATACCGCCCAACCCTAGTTGGTTGCCTATTTTAGATCCTGGGAAATAGTGAATATCAGTAGCCACAGAGTGGTTTCGATTCTTAGTGCAAGTAGGGCATACATGGGAACTGATAGTCTTGCAGAGTTAAGTTCATTGTCCAGTATGAGAAAGGTGTCAGTTTCTAATCAATTTCCGTATCAGAGTCACTGTCGAAATCCTCAGATGAAGCCCTCTGCAAGGAGTTGATGTTTTCTGCTCCAGACAAAACTTGCAGGTAACACGCTCTGGTGCGCGTCTTCATCTCTCTGATGTTCTGCCTCTTCAAGAAGACAATGCTTTGGATCCCTTTCAACCCCTTGTCGCTTAGGCTCCAAGGCAGGTCTTAAATAGAAAACAATAACAAAGAACGTCTGTTAGTAATACAGTCATTATTGCATTGTATGTTAATTGAATTTAACATACGAATGCATACTTTGTATCGGCTGACTGGGCAGAAGGCAGGACAGCTCTTTCAGGGAATCAACACTGGCTTTGAGAGCTTTCCAATGGTGGTCCATCTCTGTGACCACAATCTTCTTCTCCTCCTGAAGTCTTCTTATTGCCATGATGATGTCAAACGCCTTTCTTTTAGTCTTCAGATCCACAGAGTCTGGATTGCATTTATGAGAAAGACTTAAGTCATGTGTATGCGAAATTAAAATGAATAGAGTCCTATGGGGTTACAGATTGACATTTGATACATTCTGGGTTATGTGTCAGATTTGTTGGAAGTAGTCAACAGACTAATGTACATACCACTGTGTGGTTGCTGCCATGGCCAAGCTGTCTCGCCAGACAGAATGGTTTCCAAGCCCAGAGTTTCTGTACTTACAACCATTTGGTTGTAACTTTCCACGACAGAAGTCAGGATCCCCTTCTCTGTCCTGATCTTGCGTCGGATCCTGGCACGACCTTTGCTGCCGTCTTTGTCTTTATAAAGACGCTGGGATCGTCTCTTGATACTAGCCACCAGCACCTCAATTCTGCTGGCCAAGGCATCAGCATCATTTGAGGTGGTTGTTGTTGTTTTTGCGGCTAAGAAAGAAATAAGTGAGTTAATAAGATTTCATATTAGAACGTTTCTGAAATACCTTGACTTCAACCAAACTGGTCTAGGTATAGAGCCTCAATCAAAATCAAAATTGCAGAAGGGCGTTACTTTTTCTAAAGTCATATATCTTAATCACTTCCTCAGTACATTACATGTTACTTGTTAGACACTTTAATCCAAAGCGACTTACATACTCAATACTGTGGGCAATCCCCACAGGAGCAATTTGGGGTGAAGTGTCTCAGGGACACAACGACATGCCGACTGCAGTGGGGTTTGAACCTGTGACCCCCTGGTCCCAACGCCAACGCACTAACCACTGTGCCTCATGCCTCCCTTACCTTCTGCCCACTCCTTGACATCATTGACCCAGTCTTCCAATTTGCTCTCTGTCACTGCCATTTGCACTTTCATGGTCTCCAAGTTTTGCAACTGGTGTTGCAGAACTTTGGTGGCCGACAATGACAAACAATCAGAGCCAACAAGAACAATTATTTCAGCCCACAGCTTCGAATAATGCCAAAACATATAGAATCTTAAAACACATTGCTGATGTCCTTACCTTCTGATATCGGTGACACAGTGAGGTTGCCACATTTCTGAATTTTTGCTGGTTCCAGCGCATGGCCATGAGTGTAAGCATGTCTGTGCGTCCTGCAAACACATACAATAGGATTTTTACATTATTCCAATTACCTATTGTGCTTAGGATGTAATAAGAGCATTATGTTGTCATCTCACCTGCTTTTGACATGTGTTTGGTTGTTACAGCAATCCTAGAGAGAAAGGCATTGCACTGTTCCACCTCCTCTCCGAGTGTGAAGCCAGCCCCCTCCTGATACGCCCCACTCCATTTCACCTGGTTAAAAACAAATATATATACTTTTCAAATCAACAAAAAAAAAGGTTAGGTGCTCAACAGTTTTCTTTTAGCAATTGGTAATGTTTCTTTACTTCGCATTTGAAATCATGGGCTTTGGCATGAAATACCGAAAGGAAGGGTTTCATGTCAAGTAGGTACTGGAGCTCTGGACAGCTCTTTGCTACTTTTTGGAGGTAAGGCCAATATTTGCAAGTCACATCCATGCAAAATAAAGTGATTTGCCTACTTGACTGCTTTTCTTGCAAGTACAAGGGATAAGCATACATTTCTCCCCTGTACATATTCAGTGCACAGAGCAGCACTCCATGGCGACACACCGCAAGCTCCAGTCCCTCTTCGTCTACCTTGCTGGTGGATCTTTGGGAAGTCTCTCTGGCTGCAGACCATTCCCCTCCACAAACACCTCTTCCAGAGACCTAAAATATTGAAAATGGTTGATAAAAGTCCAAAGAATAATCTTATCAACATATTAAATAGAAGGCAACCTGTATATATTTAAGAATAAGTACGAATATAATTATTATAGTCTGTCATTTTACATGTTTGGTTGTCCTGTGGATATAGTCCACAAATCGTGTCACTTCTTCATCCTTGGCAATGAAGACACTTTCAAATGTGGCCTTTTCCTCGGATCTAAATACAACATAGGTTTTTGTCAGTATTTTAAGGTGTCAGGATAGTTGCAGCATATTACAGAGTTTTTTTTGTTACGAGTTAAACACGGAGATTAGAAACATTGCCGAGTACCTAGCTGCATGCTTGAAGCGGTAGTGCTTACGGTTCCCATCCACTGAAACCGCAAGCATATCCGGGGTGCACGCAGGACAGATGAAGCTCTCCTCTTTGCAGATGTTTTCCACCTCAAATCGGACAGCCTCCCACTCCAAAACACTTTGCTGAAAATTGCCTGCTGAGATCTTCCCAGACTATTTCCAAAAAAGAAATTAACCATTAATTCAGTGAAGAAAGTATGCAACTAACATCTTTTAAATCCACGAAACCAACAGACGATCAATACTGTAGGATACATAAATGTAGTAACCTACCTACACGGCCAAAGCGGAAAGTTCTCTGATCAAGCATTCTTAAAAATGCCTGGCAGGAAAGTCCTGGTGCGGCCATTTTCATCTCTTCAAATGAATGAAACACATCTGTTTCATAAATTGTTGAGAAGTTAAGTGTAGCAGGCCAGTAGCCACTCTGGATAAGATCGTCCAATCCAGCAGCCCAAGTTGCATCACATGTGTGACAACTCAACTCAGGTATGCTGAGATCGTGTCTTCCTAGAAAAAAACAAAACACATCAATTGTAATGCAAAACGTAGCTAATAGTTGTAAAATTCACACACACATCTATGGCAACACTTGTGTGTTGTATAATTGTTAAATATATATATTTTAGTAGTTTTCAAACAAAACAAATATTAACATATTTACCATTAATTGTGACCACAGCAACAACCTTTCCTGGGTTAACCCTTAAGGACACTGTCGAGCATCCACAGATTTTCTCAGGCATTTCTACAGGCATAAGCCGAACTGAAAAGATCATATATGTGAATTAAGACCATTTGTATCAATTCGGAAATATAACATTAATAATAATTTCAATTTATATAGCGCCTTTCACGAAACCCAAGGACGCTTTGTGATGTGAAGATTTATCAAACCAGACAATGAGGTACATTGCTAAAACAGTACTGAGGGACTGACTAATATTGAGTATACACAAGATTAAACATAAAATAAAAGGAAATATGAGTCAAAAGGGCATTGTTTGAAATGTCTAATGACCAATGATCTCTAAAAGTTCAATAATTAAATTCATTTTAAACACTTACCACAATGGGAAAGAGCCTTGTCAGCAACAAAAGTTGTTGGAGGTAATGGCTGGAAGAATCCGGCTGTCATGGCATCTCTGTTGTGAAGTACATGTCTAGTGTGCATGCTAACATGACATTCAGCACAGAGGAAAAGGCGTGGTCGGCAGTCACGACAACGGACAGCAGCTGGATTGCTCCCACACTGTTGGCAGATACGGTTTGCAACATGTTCTTGTGCTGCTGTGCTGTTAATCAGACGGGGCCTCTCAGTCTTCCACCTCTCTAAAAAGAGACTTTTTCTTGTGCCCCAGTCTAAAGAAGCCATAAGAGGAGCTGTTGGAGCTGATGTTTCTAGCTCATCACCTGAGGCATCGCTTAGTGATAGCTGGAGATCTTGTAGAAAACACTCTGTTAAATGATAAGGATTGAAACAAAAAAATATTGTTTTATACTACATCAAAGTTTACTTTATGGAGTAGCTGTGGCTTGGAAATATTTAACAGCTATGTTTATAATTATGTTAAATGGTTTTTAAAATTCAAACATGGAATTAACATTTCCAAATCAGTGCCACATCTCACAGAAACAAGTACAGACATATGGAGATAGTGATTTAGGTTTGGAGAAACACAATACATTACATATTAACAGTCTCTGGAGCAAAGACCATCTCACAGTCAGTGTCAGGAGCATCAACACGAGGAGCTTTCCTCCGACTGGGACCAGCTGTACAAAAGAAAAACCTTTACCATAAATACTATTTCAATGTCTTCATTACCCCTTAGATAGAATTACATGTAGTCAAATAATCTGGTCAAGTGCTATAATCATGTCAGATTGCCTTTCAAATGTAAAAATGTTTGCCGTTGGATTGTTTTCCCTATACATCAATGAATGTAATGCTGTTGTTGTAATACTCATTAGATAGTAAACATTCTAATTCTTCAACATATAGTGGAAATGAAATACTCACCCTGATTTGGCAGATTCCTGCTTGCTCTTGGTCTCTCAAACATTTGGTTACCATCCACGTCTCTCTTTTTCAATTTCACAATTGGTTCAGGTGTCTTCACTGGTGCTGCTGCATCCTTATCCCGCTGCTTTGAAATCAAGTTATCAAGACCTTGGAGCTCATTATTGAGTTCTTCTTGTTCTGCCTGTTCAACAAGATCATCTAGGCTCTTAAGGGCATCTTGGAGCTCATTATTGAGTTCTTCTTGTTCTTCCTGTTCAACAAGATCATCTCGGCTCTTAAGGACATCTTGGAGCTCATTGTTGAGTTCTTCTTGTTCTGCCTGTTCAACAAGATCATCTAGGCTCTTAAGGACATCTTGGAGCTCTGAATCACTCATGGTGATGCACAAAAAGACAAACAGACAGACAGAAACACTCACACAGACAGAGAAGACAAAAAAAGGGGTAAGCACAGATAGGGAAAAGCGAGAGAGGGAGAGTGAGGGACGGAGAGAGATACACAGACAGCAACACAGGTAAGGACAAGGCACACTGAAAAGGACGGTTTGGCAAAACAAATGTGGCTCTTAAAAGTGCCATTGGGTGGGTGTTTGAATGGGAGATCACAGGGGTATATCAACTTCAAAAGACCTGTGTGGAAAGAAGAGACAATATTTAGAAAATTAGCCAAGGTACCTTTTACACTATCTTTTGTGTTCAACCTGGATGTGTAGTTTCATAAATTGTCATTTATTTTTGTTATCTTAAATGTATGCATGCCTCTTAATTAAAGTAAAATGTCTGTAAATGTCCCCTCTGTGGGATAAGTAAAGGTAAAGTATGATTAGATTTGACAAATAAAAGTAACACTATATTTGAAGGGCTGTGCATAAGATACACATCTGTCATAAACATGTAGGAATAATCATTTGGACTGCTCTTATTGGGTGTCATTCAGTCAATTCACTCATAGTCATACCCTATTAAAATTAAAAATTCTATGAGCTAATAGCTAATGAATAATACCTAATAGAGAACCGCAGTGACGCGTCCTAAAACCCGGAAGTAAGTTAGCATTTTTACCACTTCCAGTTCCTTTGATAAAAAGCAATGCAATTTCTCCATAGGATTTTGGAAAATAGCTCCAAATAAGGTCTGTGTTTGACACAAATTGAAGAGACAGATCGCGTTTTGTTCTACGACATTAAATACATCAGCTGTGACCCCGCTGGCGATTTTTGAAGAGGTTACGCGTTTGAAAAACGATGGTTGTTAACATGTGGCTGAATAGGACTACAGAAGTTGTCCAGGCCGTTTTACGTCATTACACCGAACACGTAAACACTCCCGCTAAGTGTGTTTGCCCTGTTCTGCTTGAAAGCAAGTACCTGCCTCCTGCAAACTGTTCAAACAAACGCTTCAACCTAAACCATTTAGAATCTGTATGTTTGAATATGGATCTTAAGTTGGCGTGACGTTGAAGCAGCGACCCTGCTGTAGTTCGTTTATAGCAGGGGTAGCCAACACGGTGCCCGCGGGCACTTAGTCGCCCGCAGGGGCAACGTGAGTCGCCCGCCGAGCATGTTCTAAAAATAGCTCGCCAAGCAAATCCAAAAAGTATAAAATACACAAAACAAAAAAGGAAATGTAATTAAAAGAACCTACCCTATGCATAAACGAAACCTCAATCATAGCGAACCCTATCTACTTACTACAACTCTATACAGGGTATATGCAGGAATCCTGAAGTCAAATTTATTACCTTTTTTAAGACCCTTTCCATACATTTTAAGACCTCATCGCAACTTTGAGTTCTAACCGGTTACATTGGCAACACACTTTACTATATTGATTGTAAGATAGCAAAACTAAACAGAGTGAAGACAGACTACTGAAGCCTCCTTTCCACATGAACTTCAACCTCTCTGTGAATGTCAGGTGTAATGCAGTATGCTGCTTTTTTGCTTCTTTAGACTCTGTGCTCTTTTATTCTAGTAAAACTCCTCAGAAACCATTAGAAACCAGTATTTGACCAATAAACAAAACAATTGACAAAACTTTGAACTATGAAATATATTAAACTTTGGTGAGCTTCAGCGGGGTAATGCCGGAGCTCCCTCACAAATACCCAGGGGTTAAATTGGGCTGGGGCTGTCCGGGGCTAAGCCCTGGCACATAGGACGATGCTCTGACGTCATCACCCTCACACATTTGTCATATGTTTACAAAAAAGGATATATATGTTAAGACTTTTCTCGTTCTTAATATAAACTATATTTAGGGTCTATATGTGTTGACTTTACTTTAAAATTGCAGATCTCTGTGACCGGATATAGTTTGGCTTAGACCCCGGCCCCACAAGGACGCATACGGTAAAACGCATGCGCAAAAAAGGCTTCCGTTCACACGCATTCGATTCATTAACGTGTCCGTTCACACTAGACCGCTGGAAATGCTGTAGTACATATGTCAGGCCTGTAAGTGGCGCTGCTACCGCCCAAAATACACCAAAAGCAGCGAAGAAGACCCCGGAGCATGGTTGCCATGGTTGCCCTTCTGCTTATTCTCCGCGGTGGACGGCGTGTTCTCCTGCTGTATCTCTCAGGTAGTCCACCAGCAGATGAAAAACACCCACCTCTCCGCCTCTCCCAAGGAACGAGGGGACCGTGCGGCAGTTTCCGTAAAAAAAATGTTCCGCCGGTCAACATGTCAGTTAAAGTTTAAATCTTCCGTACAAAATTAGAAAAGTGCCGGTCAGAGGTCTTCTTTGTTATTTATTGAGCTTTAAAACAAATTGATAACGACTCTGTTCTCTGTATAATAATATAACAATATTTAATAAACGGTGACTGCCTCTCTTTTCCTCCCCCTCTTCTGACAGCCCAGCAGCAGCAGGAGACGTGGGGAGAGGGAGACGGGCTATTTCATCGTTATCAGAAAATGATCATATAGGGCACACATGGAGCCGTTGGACCCCAGAGCGTTGCGTCTGCCGGTCTACCCACCTTGGGACCCGTTACCGTAGTCGTTTAGTTCCCCCCCCCCCCCCCCACACACACAGAGCGGAGCAAGGCAACGAAACTTAAAATAATAAGCAGCATTTTACGGCACGCTATGCATGGGGCCGCCTTGTGGGGTTTCCCGACATGTCGTTTCAGTAAATTAAAGGGTCTTTCATGTTGTCGTTGCTGTGAACCTTCTTAATACCTTGGAAAATGCCGTTTAATACTTTTTAATAGCCTTAATTTTCGCTAAATTGATTGATCAACTTTTAATACTTTTTAAGACCCCGCGGACACCCTGTCTATATATATCTAACACCCCTCCCCCCACCCCCACAATGAATATCGACCAATCACGTTCTTGCTTGATTTGCGGGACCAGCGTTGCAGTCGGGAAGAAAAGCAATGTGGCACCTCCCCGCTGATTTTCCTTCTGGCAGAATCTACACATCAGCCCCATTGAACAGCCTATCATGCCAGCCTATACAACACATGAGGGGCAGAGTTTTACTGTGTGTGTGTTGCAACTTGCATATATATTTATTGCACTTGATGCAGACATACACATGGCGTAATTTCCTTAAAAAAACAGTTTAAAAGGGGAGTGATTAGTCAAATATGCATAAATGAAAAGATAGAATGCTAACTAGGTAACATAAGATAAGAATAAACAAGTTTAAATGATTTGTTATTGGTTGTGATCATATCCTAAAGATTTTTGGATTATTGAAAAGTATACAGCTCCCTTTCATACGAGTGTTGAGAGCTGTATCCATCAATTCATTTTGTGCTCAAAGTGCTCCAGATTGATGCATTTCACTTCAACATTTAAAAGAAAATTCCCCTGGAGGATGTGAGGTCTACCCCCAAATAAAGCAGGTTAAAATAATTAAATTGCATACATGTTATTTTAGTAAACACTTAAAACGGGTCCCACAGACCCAAACAGCACACAAAGGTTAAAGGTAAGCATATAATAATGTTAAAATGTGCTAAATATATACACTGCAAAAAACAAAACAAAAAGAGGACTAAAAGTAGCCCCCGACTTGTTTTATTTTTTTAAAGTAGCTCTCATCCTAAAAAAGGTTTGTAGCATAACGTTAGCATTTTGCTTCTGGCAACTAGATTTATGATTCGAAAATTATAAAAGTAGTGGAGACATGTGAATATTATCCGGCTGAACTAAACGTGATCCGTCTCTTAAATGTGTTTCAACCACAGACCTTATTTCCAGCTATTTTCCAAAATCCTATGGAGAAATTGCATTGCTTTTTTGAGGAAGGAACCAGAAGGAGGGTTCTCTATGGCTAGTAGCCGTTAGCTAGCATAGTCTAGTAAGTTGTATTGTAATGTCTTAAAAGGATTCACAAACTCACAAAACGACTACCTTGCTCTTCTTAAGGTGTTTACAATACTTGCTGTCTGGAATTAATAACAGTTTTGGTGTATATTTAATGGTTTTCGTCGTCTCTGATTATGCACAAATGATTAATGAAGCTCTTACCTTATTCATGGGATTTAAGTGCGACGCGACGACCCACGCGTTCATATTAAAGAGAGGCGAAGCCCCTCCCCTTCCGGGTTCCTCATCTTTATTTGGAAAAAATATGCATTGAAATCAATTGAGAGAGAAAGATTATCTTTCGATCCCGTTTGAATTGTGCCACGAATTACACATAATGATGTTTGTCAATCTTAAATAATAATTTCCATGTAAAAAAAAGTCACAGTTTGTCGTAAAACTGTTGAAATGTAAGACAATGAAAAATACGCAAAATACTACAAATCCCAGATTCCCGCATGCTGGCTCTTATGAACCGACTGACTCCCCTTGTGTGTATGTACAGCTCTCAACATGCCCAGACTTGTAGTGATTTTCACCTCTTTTAATACTTTTAATACCACATCACGTCACCCGTTTGATGAGCGCCCGTGATTTAAAGTCTCTTTATTTAAAAAAATACGGGGAATACGGGGAATACGGAGCTCGGGGATTCCCTGCTCCCTGTGCGCAGATGCGACGCATCATATGACGTCACATGTTTGGCATGCGTCGATTGAAAATGCTTTATTTAAAACAAAAACAAGGACAATAAACAAAGCAGTCTTCACAACGGCCAGACAAAATACTTTGAGCCGCCCTATAGCCAAAGCCCGAAACACTATATAAAGCATAATAAAGACAATATATAGAGAGCATAATGTTTTTAATGCAATGTAGTCTCGCAACGTGGGCTTCAGCAGAATGGCCCGCGGTGGGTAGCATTCACTCGCGATCTCAAGTCGTCTACAACATACGTTTAGGGAGCTATGTAGAAGCCTATGGACATCCCAGTAAGTTGAAAATGTATGCTAAGGGCAAATCCCGGAAAGTTGAAAATGTACGCTAAGGGCAAATCCCGGAAAGTTGAAAATGTACACCAAGGGCAAATCCCGGAAAGTTGAAAATGTACGCTAAGGGCAAATCCCGGAAAGTTGAAAATGTACGCTAAGGGCAAATCCCGGAAAGTTGAAAATGTACGCTAAGGGCGGCCCCTTGCGTTGTAAAAAGCCGACACAGGGGACTGACATAACGTCAACATAGGCCGACCTGGGTGTGAGGATGTGTTGGTCAAACAGAGCACATGGTGTAGTCCTAAATGATAGCTGGGGATTCTGGGTAGTGTAGTGTCTTCTGCCATCCTTTTCTCCGAAAAAATATTTTTTTCTCCGAATCGAAGGGGAAAAATACAAAAGCATTGCACACAATTTAAACCAATCAATGTTGTGTAATTAACAAGGATAATCTGGTGTTTTTTAATCGATGAGTAGTGTAGATATCACTGTAAAATCAATCGACAGTAAGGGGAATACTTACTTCCGGGTATACAATTCTCCGTTATCCAATGGGAATGGACGCTCACATTGCCTTTAAGGGCAGCCGACACAAATGAATGCCGTGCTTCCATGAGCGTCAAATCCCCCCGCAGATGGGAATACATTGCAATCAGTTGAAAGCTATTTGCGTCCCTTTATGAAGCTGAAGGAGCCTAGGAGCGTCACAACTGCACGCCACGGGACCCTGACCAAACGTCGCTCCTGGACGATTATGGAGTGTTGAAATGTAATGGTGTTTTGAGTTTTCATGGCTTTCCAACCCAACTCAACCTAAGAAGACAGTGGGTTGTAAATATACGCCGGGAGAACTTCACCATCACTTCTCACTCCAAGGTCTGTAGCAGACAATAAATCCAACGACACTTGATGGTCGAAGGAGGCTCGTTAAATATGCCTTAACTATGCTGTTTGAGTGGAAAAGCTTTACTTTAAAAATACCACGGCCTGGTGTGTGGGAAAGAAGAGAGCGGCCCATTGAACCGGTCCCTCCTGAGGAGCACGAACAGCCCTTCGATCTCACTGATCACGACTACTGCTCAGTCCCTGAACCATCTGCACTGGATATGTCTTATTCAGCTACTGAAGACTTGTCCAAAGAAATAGAGGATCTCAAAAAGAAATTGCAGGAGTTGCGTGTCCAGCGAGAGTTTGGGTTACAGCGGTTTGCTGGCTCGGACGCAGACATCAGATTCTATACCAGGTGATGCCTAAATTGTATCCAGTACAGCTACAAAGGTTTATAAGTAGTCCTGTGGTCAGTTTTTTGTCAGAATTGTAAATAATATTTTACCTTTTTGCTACTTACTATTTTCATCACTGTGTGTGTGTGTGTGTGTGTGTGTGTGTGTGTGTGTGTGTGTGTGTGTGTGTGTGTGTGTGTGTGTGTGTGTGTGTGTGTGTGTGTGTGTGTGTGTGTGTGTGTGTGTGTGTGTGTGTGTGTGTGTGTGTGTGTGTGTGTGTGTGTGTGTGTGTGTGTGTGTGTGTGTGTGTGTGTGTGTGTGTGTGTGTGTGTGTGTGTGTGTGTGTGTGTGTCAGTGTTGGGCAAGTTACTTCCAAAATGTAATATTACATATTACTTATTACTCTCTTTTGAAACTAATAAGTTACATTACAATATTACTGTCTCTGAAATGTAATGAGTTAACTACTTTAGTTACTTTTTAGTTACTTTCACAAAAATAACCGCAAAAGAATAGCTAGGTATTTTAAATGCTAAAATGTAGTTTAGTGCAGCTCATTATGCATCCAGTGAAGGGCAATGTGGTATATTATAACAACTGTGTAGGCCTTAAGGCTACTAACAACTTGTATTACACGGCTTAGTTGAATACTCGATTCTGATTGTAAATTCTTAACATGTGACACGTTGTTAATACAGCAGTACAGACCGCTGTCAAGGACTATAATGAAGGTTAACATATTGTAAATCAAGGCAAATATTATTTAAACCATGCTCATGGTTTGAAATGGCAAACATTGAAAGGAAAAACTATTATTAAAACCATGTAGCCTATTACATCATCACCTTGGTCCCATCATATACGCTGGGAAGAGAATATTTACTGTGCTTGAAAACTGGTATCACATCGTCATGTGAGGTTGACTTTGTGACCTGGAGAACATTTCAGCTGCAACATCAGCTCGTCGTTGATAATAAGCTTGGGATATGAGATATTTTTGTAGCCATTCGTGGTGAAGGCATCTGTGCTATTGTATGCATTATTTTTGACCCAACATTTCTACAGGCATGTCAGAATATGGTACTATTTTCACATGAATATTCTAGCCATTGTCTATTTTTATACCACAAGCTGCAAAATGACCGCCTTACCCCACTGTACAGGCGGGTAGTTGTTTAGATATACCTGGCACCTGCGGGCCGCAGAGGGGCGGCGTAGTTTCGGACGACGAAGACTGCTGCTCTGGGGCCGGCGAGTCAGGCGGGAGTAAGCTAGTGTCCACAACGGAGGGTAACGTGATGTCCGCATCTGACCTGTTGCTACTGTCTGCAGTAGATGCAGTGTTGCTGGCGTTTAGTGATGGTTGCTTTAACCATTTTCGTATCAATGATTATCCACAGATCAGATGTGTGTCACTGCTGTGGAAGCACTTTGGAAATGATGCACGCGCAGCGGAGCAGGTCACGCGCACCTGACACAATTTGTTGTTTGTATTTTTCGCTACGTTCTCTTTTTTGAATGGTTGCATAACGTTCCACTTCCCCGAAGATCTCGACGCGAAGCCTGAAGGGTAAACACCAGGTTTACTAATCTACCCGCACAATTTGTCCGGTGTCGGAATGTCTCGCTATGTTAGTACATTCTTAAAAAACAAAACACCATTTCATTTCGGGTTAAAATGTGTTGTAACTGCGTTACTGAGCATTGTAACAGGTAATATATTACCCACATTTCATTAGTAATGCGTTACTTTTTGCTGTAACGAAGTAATGTAATATATTACTGTAACTCCGTTACTTTTGTAACGCGTTACACCCAACACTGGTGTGTGTGTGTGTGTGTGCGTATATATGTCAATCAACAGGTAAAGCAGATTATTAATAATAATAATGAATAATAATGATAAGTATTGCAGATTATAGATCATAAATCATTTAGGGACAAGGGAGTGCGAATAAATTATACTTCTTCTCACACACTAGATTTGGGAATGTTTATGTTGCTAATGCTGATTTTTTCTTACATGACTATGCACTGCAACATTTGTTTTGTTTTGTAATTATTTATTTTACTTCTTTGAAATAAATGTATCAATCAATCAATCAATCTATGTACCTTACTGGTGGAAAAAGTATGTGTATGTGAAAGTTAACTTTACTCCTTACAATGACACGATCACCTGTTTGTTACAGCTTGTATTTACTGTACTATGTCGATTAATGCTCCTTCCTAACTGAAAGACAGCAGCAGGTGAAAGTAAACTCGACCCTCTCTGACACACAGGTCATAAGCACAGGGGCACCACAAGGCTGCATTAGCTCTGCTCTTCTCTTCACACTCTACACAAATGAGTGTAGGAGTCAGCACACACACAACCACATTATAAAGTTTTCTGATGACACAGCCATACTTAGTCTACTGACTAGAGACTCAGACATTTCTATTTATAAACTTTAGATTGAAGAGGTCGTGAAGTGGTGTGAGGCGCACAACCTGGTGTTAAATGTCAAAAAAACAAAGGAAATGATCTTTGACCCCAAGTCAGTAGGTGATCACAGCCCCGTCCTTATCAACAGGGAGGGAGTTGAGCAGGTTACAAGTTTTAAATATTTGGGGATTTATTTTGATGCTCAGTTAGGCTGGGTCCATCAGGTGGATCAGGTATGCTCAAAGATAAGCCAGCGCCTGCATTTTCTGCGTCGGCTCAGGGTTCATGGAGTGGATAAATGTGTCATGTTAATGTTCTACAGGGCAGCAATTGAGTCTATTATTCGTTATGGCATCACAACATGGTTTGGTAACTTGTCAGTTAAATCTAAATCACAACTCCAGAGCTTGATAAAAAGGGCTGGAAAAATAATTGGTATGCTTCCACCATCCTCTCTTCAGAAGATATTTGAGGAGATGGTGAGAAAGCAAGGCCGTAAAATCACATGCGACCCCAAACACATCCTGTATAGAGAGTTTGAGTTGCTGCCCTCGAGGGCAGAAGGTATAGATTACCAAACTGTAGATTGAACAGGTATAAGTTTTCCTTTGTTCCGCTGTCAATCAAGCTGCTGAACAGTCAGAAACAATTGTGATTATGCTGTGTTAGGAGTTGTTGGGAGGGCAATGTTTACAGTGTAGTTTGTGCAATCGAGAAGGTTAAATAGGGGAAGTGCATTATGTGTAAATAGGTATGGACACAATACGGATATGTGCAATTTGACGGACACTATGCATAGGTGCAATAGGGAAAGTGCAATATTGATTGTGTATGAATACAATGGGGAAAAGTGCAATATTTGATTATGTATGTGCAATAGGGAAAGTGCAATATGATTATGTATGTGCAATAGGGAAAGTGCTGTACCTGTATGTTTCTTGTTTGTTTCTTTGCCATGTGATATGTGATCTCTGTTCTGTATCTATGACTGATTGACCTGAATGTTTTACGTTTATTTTCTCGATGCCCAAGACAAATTTCTCCAAAGGGAGACAATAAAGCTCTATCTATCTATCTAATGATTGACATGTATGTTCTGTGAACAGATTCTCAAGCTATGACAACCTCATGGCTTTCTGGTTTTTGATGGAGCCTTCCATTTATAAAATGGTGCGGGTGTCAAGAGCCAAATTCGCTGCCAAGATAAATTAAGAAGTGGTTACACTTGCACGTCCATCTATGGTAGGCTATGGTCTGAGTGAGCTTTCTTGGCTGATACAGAGCCAGAGGTGAAGTGGGGAGAGGGTCCATGTGTTGTTGTTTACATTCAGTAAATACAGACCATAATACATTTAACCGACAAGCTGCAGTTAATAGCTTAAGAAGTATTAACTGTTTTTTCTTGTTATTTCTTTTTCTTGTCTTCCTGTCGGTTGGTTTGAAGGAGAGGGACCTGGGTCATCGATTTAATATTCACAAGTCCACTGTGAGCCGCATCATTGCTACATGGACAAGTTTTCTTGCTACTCTACTGGGGTCACTATGCATTTGGCTTACACCTGCAGAAGTCCAAGCGTACCTCCCTGATGCATTCAGTGATTTCCCAGACACACAGGTGATCCTGGATTGTACAGAGCTGAGGTGTCAAACACCCTCCTCACCCCTCCTCCAAAGTGAGATGTACTCTACTTACAAATCCCACTGAACCATGAAAGCCCTGGTTGGCATAGCCCCACATGGTGCCGTGACATTTGTCTCCAATCTGTATGCTGGCTCTGCTAGCGATAAGGAGATATTCAAAGAGTCTGGAATAGCTGAGAAGTTGACAGAAAACATGGCAATCATGGTAGATAAGGTCTTCCTAATCAGGGATTGTTGCCAATGCAAAGTGTACTGCCCACCCTTTCTGTAAAAGCAGAAGCAAATGCCAGCCTACAGGTTAGGGAGACACAGGCCATTGCCAGACTGAGGGTACATGTTGAGCGTGTCATCAGGAGGATAAAACAGAACAACTCTTTGATGGTGTCATCCTCCTATCCCATGCCTACAACATCAACCAACTATTTGCAGTAGCATGTATGTTGTCAAATTATCAGAACAAGGCATTAGTAAAAAAATGGGTAAAGTGAAACAAGATAGACATGTCAAGCCTAATCGGATTTTATTAATTAGTGTAAATGATTTAAAAGTGTATATTTTTCTATTAACTTCTTCATGGACTTGTACTGTTAGTCATTTTTTTTGTGTTTTCACCATTTATCCATAATTGTATTTCAAATAAGCTGAGCTACTCTACAATTTTCACATAACCTGTCATACATCCCAAATTATTTTTACACAAATGTTTTACCATATTTAGAAAATATCACTCTGTTAAATAAAAAATGTTTTAAATTTTTTCCCAAAAAGTGAAATGTCACAAATAATTTTGTTGATTCAATAAAAAGTGTAATGTTGTAAGAAAACAATGTTCTTTTTTGTGTTACAAAGAAAATATTTTAATCACATTTTTGCAGTGCTTAATTTGTAAATCATAAGGTGCCGGAACGCAAAGTACATATGACAGCTCAGGGATGACGAGACGCGTACAGGTCCCGGAACGTATACAGAAAAGGTGCTGAAAACAACATGAAAATGTCCACTTGCAACGCTGTGGGACTTACAAGCCTCAATTTCAAATAGTATCCATGGTATAAATGTTATGACGATAATTTATAATTTTTTAGGCTAGTACGCACAACATAGGCAAAGGCCCACATCACCACAGGTGGGACTTCAGTATACAGCCAGCAATTAATTTCTCAACAGGTTTAACGTGTAAAAAAAATATTTATTAGGCCTATTCAAAGATTGGCACGGCGGCCTATTAATAGACAGTATGTTTGCTCACCATATTTAGTTGTGTAAAACACCCCACATTACGAGCATGTCCAGATTGTCCTCTATCTCTTTTTTTCTGCTTTTACTGCGTGTGTCTGTGGCAGTTCTGTGTCCTTTGGCCACCCAGGACCTCACGTACGGGACTGGATTGAATTTAGCCAGGGGGGGTCCAACAAGATTTAGGAAGAGTAAAGATGACATGGTGGATGTGAGCAAAGAGCTACGGTTGGGAGTGCAAATCAAGTTCATTTGAGAAAATCTGCGCTCACATTCAGCACTTGCAATGGGAATGCTGTTGACAGCAACAAGTAACTCCATCAGCTCATCGGGGGTGTCTTTACCATCTGAGTCTCTGTACGTTCTGTAGGCCCGTATGACTGCGCGCGGGTTGGCAATGTTGAAGCGCTGACACAGTGACTCGACCTCAGTCTCTCCATACAGCGCACCTGCGTCCTCGGGCCAGTATTGTGCGTAAAGCACCTTCAACTCCTCAATGAACTTGTTATATCCAGTTTTATCTGGCATCCGGCCTCCTTGAGATAACATACGGTCCTCCAAGTTCTTGGCCACAGTTAGAAAAAACTGCTTGGGGTCGAGTGATCTGTCGCTTGATTTTCCTCCATTCAGCGTGATGCCATGGAAAGAGTTTTCCTCAATTCCCCTTTGGCTCAGTTCAGTGTAGCGACCTGGCCGATCCGACATGGCCTCAAGTACCCTGATTTCCCGACAAATTGACTTGTGTGCTGAAATGATGGTAATGTCTCGTTTTTGAAGCTCGACTGAGAGCTCAGATAATTATTGCAATGCATCGCACATTATGCCTAAATTGTTCACAAACGCATGCGAAGATAAGCGCATAGCAAGCCCACTGTATGTTTGCTTTGTGACACTGTTACGGGAGGGATCTTCTGATGCAGTTTGGAAATGCTTGTAAAGTGCTGGGTAGTTCTTCCACACTGCTTCAACGGTTCTAAAACTTGATGCCACCCATCTAGTGTCTAAAATACGACCTATTTTGCATAGCTGGACATCCAAGCTCTCAGCTGACTCTCTCAGCTCCATTCGATTTTTGTTAGATGTGCTATACAGTGCATATATCTTGTCCATCAATATTTTAAAGTGATTTATAGCACCCATCTCTTTCACTACGTCTGCGACTGCAAGCTCAAGCCTGTGGGCTGAGCAGTGCCACACAGTAATGTTGGGGAACATGGCCTGGAGCCGACTCGCCACTCCGCTTTTACGCCCTAACATAACCGAAGCACCATCACAAGTTACTCCAATGAGGGTCTTAGAGAGAAAATCCTGTGTCAAATGCAGGCGCTCCAGAGCAGACAACAGTTTGTGGACAATACCTTGAGCAGTTAGATCATCTAGCTCTACGAGTTCAGTAAAAATGTTTGTAGGCTTGTCCATATCGGGCAACTGAGCCCTAAGGTATATTATCAAGCAGCTCTTTTTGCTTAAACTGGTTGTACTCATCCAGCATTGCACTGATTTTGGGAGTGCACTGTACAATTTTTCAAACAGTTTTCTTTTCATTTCTTCAGAAATATGTTTCTGTATGTTTACACATGCAACATTGGAATGTAAAATTCTCCCCATATCGAGTCCATTTAATTCTTGGCAATCAATCTCCTGTTCGAAGCCATATGCGGGACGGTGGCGTTTAGCCTCCTTGTACGCCGTGCGAAATACGCGAGCTGTAGTGGCCATCTGTTCAGACTGACTATTAATTATAGACTGTCCTAAAGTGTCCACTTTTGCCTTTTCAAGAATGCTTGCTGCTGCTAGGTGAGCCTTGGCACGGGCATGTTCAAATACTTTTTTTTTTCTGAGTGCGCGTTGCTGTTTTATAATATCTGAAGCAGATGAGGTTACTGTGCATAAAACCCACTCTTTTGCAAGTTTCATCCCCGACGTCTTCTCTGCCCCCAAAGTCCCCACCGCCTTACACGTTGTGCAACCCAAACCTGATTTCCCCCTAAAAAGCCAGGGATAGTAAGTCTGCTTCACTTTTAGCTGAGCTTCTGTCCAAACAGTTGTGCATCCCATCCCTGACCTGTCGCTGGACGTCCCACACTCTTCTACGCTCAATGCGCTCTCCTCTCCTACTGAATCTTCCTGCTGTAAGCCAGCTGATGTCGCGGTTCCGCTCGCCTCTTGCTCCGGCTGTTGTACCGGGCTAGTTGATGCCAGGGTACCCACCCGTTGCTGTTGGTGGTCCACCTGGCTGACGGTAGCTGGCTCCTGTTCCGGCTGGCGGTGAACCTGACCCGCTGCTGCCACGGTGCCAGCCTCCTGCCCGGGCTTGGCTAGCTGTCGGTTAGCTAGCTGGCTAGCTGTTGCGGCGCTAACCTCCTCCTGGTTTTGACCATCAACAAGACCGCTGCAGCTGCCCTCGTCGCTGCTTGTGGAGGCTTTTCTGACTCGTTTTGAAGTGTCTATTACCTCTTCCTTCTTTTTGAAGAAAGACAGTACATTTAACTGTCTTTTTGACATGCTTGCATTGAATCACCGTTTCTTCCTCTCTGCGACGTGCTCCTCATGTGGCGAATTTCAAAAGTGAAAGACGTTTGTCCGTTGGTCCAGCTTTTCAGTGCGTCAACACAGATCTCCGACTCTTTCAAATCTTAATCTTAATAAACGACATGAAATTCTTGGGATCTTTTCTGTAAATTAATATCTGCATATTTTATTTCATTTTAACCATTTTTAATTTTAATTTTTTTGTGAGAGGTACCGGATCTGCCCAAATAGGTGCCGGAACACAGGGTGGCCAAAATGAAGAGGTGCCGGATCCTGTTCCGGCAGGATCCGGCTCAAATTAACCACTGCATTTTTGTCATCGGTCTTTGAAGGTGCTATGTTAAACATTCATAACATGTGATTCAGAGTTAGCTTCCTCAAAATGGCTTACAATGCGAGGAGGGGAAATGTTCAGTGGTATTTATTTGAATGAAAGGTACTTAGGCATGTATGTGTGAAAAAAAAAAGCGTCAACCTTTTCTCGGATTGCTGTTTGCACTTCTGGATCGATGTATATCCGTTGCACAAGATAGTCCTCCCGCGCCCACACAACAAAGTCACACCACTGCATCCCAGTGACAAGAAGTTGACCTTGCAACCACATTCCATTTTTACATATTTGCAGTCGACATAGTTTTGAACATTGGGACATTTGAACTCAACAAGGCCAAATTGGGGGTATTCAGTGGGGTCAAAAACAACTCCATCGGGGGAGGCACGAAGCCAGGAGGTAGCAGGATGAATGACAAGACCGCAGGGTGAGTAGTTTACATTCGCTAATTTAGTGTACTCGACTGCTACTGTGGGATCCATCTCAGAACCTCTTCTCATGTCCGCCGTCTGCCTTGTACCTTTCATGATCCGCTCTGCAAGTGACTGCAGAGCTCTTGCTTCAGACATGACACACCTCTCGAAATCTAGAGGCGGTCACCCTCGGTCTGCGAAGCTGATGCCAATCTGAGCAAGAGCTTTGCTCACGGGTAGCCTCCTCAATTGTGTGTGTCATTTTCATAGTCAAATATAAGCTGGTCGTATGCAGTAGCTCCTATTCAGAACACACAAACACACACTCACATGGCAAGATGTCATATCCCTCTAGAGCAGTGGTTCCCAAACTTTTTCAGCATGAGACCCAAAACAGAAATGTTGTGGTCCTAAGGGACCCAAGCTTAAAAAATGTCATGATTTTCCATAGTATCTACAGTTATAAACAAAGAATGCAACACACCATGAATTTAAATGTAAATGAAAATATTTATTTAATTATAAAAGTGCATCGCAGCAATTAGGTTTCTCACCATAACAACCTTTCCTTTGAGCTTGCCCAGAAAAAAATAAGGATCAAAGCAGAAAGACGAAACATGGGACGTGCAGTCAAGTATATACAGTATACATTTCAATCATACAATTATCAAAAGTGCAATATTAAGTTTGTCGCTAGCTCAAAAACTATGTACACACCATTTTAAACTATTTTAAATGAACAAAGAACAAACATGTTGTAAACAGAAAGGGACAAAACACTAACTGAAGTGCAGTGAAGTGTATTCAGTTAATCACAGGTGAAACCAAATTTAAATGATCAGAAGTGCAACATTAAGTTTGTCACTAGATCAAAAACTATGTACACACATTTTTTAAACACTTTTAAATGAACAGAGCTGTTTTAAAACACTCTGAGAGAAAAAGAAACTCCAACACTTGGCAACTGATTAACTTTTTTTTTGTGGAGGCTGACTTGATAGGATGCCCTCAGTGCCCCTCTGTTCCCTTTGAATGCCTGAAAATAACAGCGAAGATATTATCATTAACATTGCTGGGTTATTGGGTGATTTTTAATACCAGCCGGCGTACGCTGTATACCCAATGTGGACCTGGCAACCTTATTTATAGCGCATTACATTACATGTTACTTGTTAGACGCTTTTATCCAAAGCTACTACATACTCAATACTGTGGGGAATCCCCACGGAGGGATTTTGACAGGGTTGTTTCACAAAAGACCCAAGCGCGCACAGAAGAAATCTGAGAGCAGACATTTCACGAGCGCACAGAAACAGCCTGAGTGCAAGGAGAAGGTTTTAAACTGGAACACAGGAAACCTGTAATCGCAGCAATATATCTGAGTGCAAGCGTACAGTTTGAGCAGAAGCAGAGCAAATGTAAGCGCAAGCAGGCACTATTTGAGTGTGAGGACAGGGTTTGAGGGAAAGAAATACATATTCTGAACGTGAAATCAATAAAGTATGCTTTCAAATTTAAAGACCACGCTCTTGAATAAAGATAGGGAATAACCCCCATATGTATTCCTATGTGCATCACACTGCAGCAGTCACGTCCGTGCGGCTGATACTTTCTCTCGCTTTCCTTCTCATGTCACTTTCCCTCTAATCTTCCTTTGGTTATTGTTTTTGAAACACCGCTCTGTGCCGCTGCAGAATGTAGTGGACTCGCGGGAGCGAGTAGAGGACGCGCGAGAGCGCGCAGCTGGCGGTCCGCTCCGGGGCTCAGTCTGCATTTCATCCAATTTTGCATTAACGAAACAATTTCACAACAGACCCTGACAAACTCACAAAAAACAAAACAAATGATTAAAATAAGTGACTTACTTTTCCGTCGTCAAAACACTGCTTCTTGAAAGACTCTTCTTTGCAGATGAAAAAATCCTTCGATTTGTCCCGATGCAGAGGATGTTTTGTTTGGAGATGCAGGTCCAATTTATTCATATTCAAGCTTTCGTTACTGAGCACCTCTCCACATAAAACACACTGAGGCCGCTCCTCTCCATTTCTAACAGCTTTTGTGAAGCCAACGTTTAAAAACTCCTCTTTGTATCATCTTTTTGCCATCATGTAGGCTACCATCGGGATTAATCAACAGACAATAAACGGACAGCGCGAAAACTTTCACGGGGGACGCCTCAGAGCTGATACAAATACAATCTTTTATTTTTAGTTTATTTGTATTTAGAAAATTAAATCATTCAATATACAATGCTATATTGCATAATTTCATTTTCAAAATAAAAAATAAAATACAAAAATTATAAAAAAAACAATCTGCAACACAGCCATCAGCTCTGACGCTGCGTGTGTGTAGCAATGCATTAAACTGGCGACCCAATCAAAAATGGGTCGCGACCCTGAGTTTGGGAAAGGCTGCTCTAGAGGCAAGTGTGGTGTTGGTGCTGCACCATTGTGAAGAACGATGTAACGAGATTTCAAAGCAGGCATCTGATACGACAGAACACTGCCCTCCTGCACCATCCCGAAGGCACTTTCCACAAGGGGCTTGTCGGCTCTCATGTTCATTGTAGTCACAAGTGGCCTGTCCTCAATACTGAATTTTTCATAGACCTCCGTTACTCTGAACATGCAAGGATCGGGTAATGGATCCACCATGCCTCTGTAGAATCCACTTCTGCAAAGAGATGAAAATACAATACAGCCCATTAACATTTGACAGTAAAGGTAAGAATACAGTATCAGAATCCCATTTTGCATTGGTAACACAGGAAAAATTACCTCACTCCAGTCGTGACCATCCTATTAGGTACAGGTTTGGTGAAGAACATGGAGTTGATGTGTCCTGGCTTCACACCCTAACAGAGAGCACATTAGCATCGTGTGGAGTCACTTTAAATGTAAACAGTCAAACAAGAATACTTTAAAACCTCAATTAAATTATCATTGTACGTGGCTTGTGCCATTGCTGTTCCGACTCTGTGCAGCTATGGACAGGGGCACGACTGGTATGTTCAGTTGACTATAATAAGCTGTTTGGTAAAGCAGTGCCACAGTGTGATTGCACAAAACAGTGCCTGCAACACAGGAGCACTGGTTGTGCGTTAACACCACCGGCGAGGAATCACAAAGCTTTATCTAAGAAAGAAAGAAAAAATACTGATTAAAAATACAACCTCTTCTATAAAAAAGAAAAGAGCCAGGAGGTTAACATTTGTAGAAACATCTTATTGATACTGAACGATGATCCTAGTAATAGTAATAACAATAATAAATTATAATACATTTTATCCACAGAGCGCCTTTCAAGGTAGTTAAAGACACTTTATATACACAGGGTAAAATTAAGTAAAAGTTTAGCTTTCAGAATTCTTAGCATTACCTTCTCTCCATTCTTATCACATTTCCATCTCATCATTATCAATATATAACTGATTATCTGACCAATCAATTAAGTTATGATAAAGCAGGGAGGCATTGGAAACATTTCTTTAACGAGTGAATAACTGAACTGAACCCCACTGAACAACGTTTTTTTCTCCCTGCCTACACTCAAACTGTGCGGTGTCTCACTCTTTCTCATTGACCGGTAGTACAAGGCTCTCACGCTGACCTGACCTGTCAGAATGTCTTTTTAGATGTGACTTTAGAGTAGAGGGGAATTATTGAAACGGGATGTACAGTGTTCCGCGGCATCCGCCACTGCGAAAATGTGGGGCAGGGCTGTAAAGTGGGGGGCCCAAAAAAAAAAAAAAAATGTGTTCAATAAAGTGAACATATTAATCAATTATATATATATATTAGGGCTTTCAAGTTAACGCGTTAATACAAATAATAAAATTAATGCCACTAATTATTTTAACGCGATTAACACATTTTTTGTCCTCGGCCGCCCCGTAGTTTCAGAGCGCATCGAGTTTAAAATACCATCTATACAGTCCAAGCACACTGCTGATGCCGACAGCCCCGCTCCTGCCGCCCGCTTGCAGCAGACCACGCTTGAAAGTGTGCGGAGGAGACGCCTGGACACGTCTACGAGCAGCAAACTTTCAACAAAGATCGCTATATGGGTGGCGACAGCTTGCAGGCCAATTAACATTGTGGAGGACAGTGGCGGCGCTAGGGTATGGCTGGGGTAGGCTACAGCCATACCAAGAAATGGTTTTGCCCCACCATGGACTGGCCAACATGGACTCAGCCGACTCAGAAAGATTTAAAGCGGATGTCGAGGGACAGAGAGCAGAGCTTGCTCACCATGCTGCACAGCTGGTCTCCATTAACAGAGGAGTTGGTAACCTCACTGATCGCCAAGCAGAATTCCAGGAGGCTGTAACTAATCAAGTTAATCACCTGGCGGTTCAAGTGCAAAGAGTTCTTGCCCAACTCGAAGCTGGATTATCTACACGGTCTCCTACTATGCCGAGCCAATCCGTTGCATCCGCTGGTTCTGCTGCTGCTGCTGCAGACCACATTCCCCCTTCTGGAACGTCGCTTCGCCTTGCATCTCTAGAGAAGTTTTCCGGGGACTCTGGGGACTGTCGCCCCTTTCTGGTACAGTGTGAACTGCATTTCGCCCATAACCCCTCTGCCTTTATTTCAGACCAAGCTAGAGTAACCTTTATGCTGTCCTATTTAACCGGCCGAGCTGCCGCCTGGGCTACGGTCCTCTAATTCTCCAGTGTGCCAGTCATTGAACATGTTCTCAGAGACTCTAAGGCGTGTTTTTGATCACTCTTCACTAGCCAGAGAGGCCAGCCGAGTGTTAATGCAGATTAAACAGGGACCCAGAAGAATGGCAGATTATGTGATACAATTTTGCACTTTAGCAGCAGATGGCGGGTGGAACACCCCAGCCCTTATTGATGCCTTTATGAATGGCCTAAAGGATTCTATTAAGGACCAATTATCAACCCTGGAGCTACCAACACATCTTGACTCAATCCTTGCAATGTCAACCCGCATTGATATAAGACTTAATGAAAGGAACAGTGAAAGGTTAAGAACCAGTGTATAACAATACACCCCTGACAACATCATCCGAGGAACCAATGCAGCTGGGCGGAGCCAGGATCACAGCAGAGGAACGACAGCGCCGTTTTCGTGAAGGACGCTGCTTCTACTGTGGACAACATGGCCATACTGCATCCTCCTGACCATTAAAAGGACAGGCTCATCGGCGCGACAGAGGGCGCTGGTGAGCCGATTTTCTGCAGCTGACTTTCCTCCACGATCATTGACCAAGGTAAAATTACAGTTACCTGACCACACCATGACTCAGGGGATACTAGTGGATTCAGGGGCGGACGAAAGTCTGATGGACTGGGGTCTTGCTAAAAGACTGGGCATTACAACTGTTCCTTTGACTTCCCCTGTAGATGCCAGTGCCTTAGATGGCAAGCTGTTATTCAGAGTAACCCATATAACTGAACCCGTTCAAGTAACTATAAATGACATTCACACAGAAAAATTAAGATTCCACTTATTTGACTCTGCACTTCACCCTATAGTCTTGGGACTCCCATGGCTCCTCAGACACAATCCGAATATTGACTGGTGGTCGGGAAACATTAAGAACTGGGCTCCTGATTGTAAAGTTACCTGCTTAGCCTCCCCTAGGAACTCCAGACAGTCTGTTAATCAGACAGACAAACCCAATAGAGTTACCACTGACATCAAGTGCCTACATGTTATCTGGACTTAAAAGAGGTTTTTGACAAGACTAAGGCTACATGGCTACGACCTCATCGACCTTATGACTGCCCTATTGAGCTTTTGCCTGGAGCTCCGATCCCTAGAGGTCGGCTTTACTCCATCTCTGCACCAGAAAGAGGGGCCATGAAGACGTATATTGACTCTTCCCTTAAGTCTGGACTCATTAGACCGTCGTCATCACCTGCGGCTGCAGGCTTTTTCTTTGTGGGCAAGAAAGATGGTTCTCTCCGTCCATGCATAGACTAGAGTCCACTAATTGGAATAACTGTCAAGAATAAATACCCCCTTCCACTAATGTCTTCAGCGTTTGAACTGTTGCAGGATGCCCAAGTATTCACCAAACTGGACCTCAGAAACGCCTATCATCTCGTCAGAATTCGGGAGGGGGATGAGTGGAAGACAGGGTTCAACACTCCGAGTGGCCACTACAAATATCTTTTAATGTCTTTTGGTTTATGCAATGCTCCAGGTGTTTTTCAGGGTATGATCAATGATGTGTTGAGGGACTTTCTCAACAAGTTTGTCTTCATCTACCTTGACGACATCTTAATTTTCTCACCGGATGAGGATACTCACATTCAACATGTTCGCCAAGTACTCCAGAAACTGTTGGAGAACCAACTGTACTGCAAAGCTGAGAAATGTGAGTTTCATGCCAAGACGGTCTCCTTCCTGGGTTATATCATCACTGCAAACCATGTTCAGATGGATCCATTAAAGGTTAGTGCTGTGGAAAATTGGCCAACTCCCACAAACAGGAAACAGATCCAACAATTTTTAGGCTTTGCCAACTTCTGCAGAAGGTTCATAAGAAACTTTAGTGCCTTCACAGCGCCATTACATGCACTAACCTCTTCCCATGTTGCGTTTAAGTGGAACACTGAGGCGGAGAAAACCTTTCAAAGACTCAAGACGCTGTTCACAACCGCTCCAATCCTCACAGTGCCTGACCCGCAGAGACAATTCATTGTGGAGGTGGATGCCTCGAACAAAGGCGTCGGAGCGGTGCTCTCCCAAAGGTCTGCTCAGGACAACAAGCTCATCCTTGTGCGTTCTTGTCACGTAAGTTGACAGACGCAGAGAGGAACTACGATGTGGGGAACAAGGAACTTTTGGCAGTAAAGATAGCCTTAGAAGACTGGCATCATTGGTTAGAGGGGGCGGAACAACCACTCCTAGTATGGACTGATCACAAGAACCTGGAATTCATTAGAAAATCCAAAAGACTAAACCCACGCCAGGTTAGATGGTCATAGTTTTTTAGTCGCTTTAACTTCACTTTGTCATACAGACCAGGCTCTCAAAATGTGAAACCAGATGCTTTGTCACGCATGTACGATCCTGAACCTGCTGCCAAAAAACCTGAAAGCATCCCTCCACTTCATTGTGTGGTTGGGGCAGTTTCATGGCAAATATAATCTGTGGTGAAGCAAGCACATGGTGAGAGCCCGGCCCCTAGTGGTTTCCCGCAAAATAGGTAGTTTGTACCTGTTTCAATTCGCTCACAGGTAAGTCACTGGGCTCACACGTCTTTGCTCACCTGTCATCCGGGGGTTAAACGCACAATCTTTATGATAAAGCAACGTTTCTGTTGGCCGGCTATGGAGAAACAGGTGGCAGAGTATGTGGCAGCCTGCACCGTTTGTGATAGAAACAAGACCTCCAAACAAGCTCAGATGGGTCCGCTGCAGCCTCTTCCTGTTCCACACCGTCCATGGTCACACCTCTCCATGGACTTCGTTACTGGATTACCCGTGTCCGAAGGAAACACCACCATCCTGACGGTGGTGGACAGATTCCGTAAGATGGCACATTTCATTGCATTACCCAAGCTCCCCTCTGCCAAAGAAATGGCAGAGGTAATGTTACATGAAGTTTTCTGCATTCATGGTTTTCCCAGGGACATCGTATCGGACCGAGTCCCCCAGTTCATCTCAGGTTTTTGGAAGGAGTTCTGCCATCTCCTTGGTGCCACCGTCAGATTGTCTTCGGGTTACCACCCACAGACCAATGGCCAATCAGAGCGCATCAACCAGGAGCTGGAGAACTGTTTGCGGTGTCTCGTGTCCCAGAACCAGGCATCGTGGAGCAAGCACCTGGTGTGGGTCGAGTATGCTCACAACACACTTCCCACCGCCGCTACTAGACTTACTCCTTTCCAGTTTGTTTATGGTTACCAGCCACCCTTGTTCCCTGCCAATGAAGGTGAGGTCACGGTCCCGTCGGCACAGGCCATGGTCCATCGGTGCCGCCGGATCTGGGCAGGTGCTCGTCGTGCTCTCCTGCACAGTGCCAGCCAGATGAAGAAGGTGGTGGATCGGCATCGCAGACCTGCTCCATCCTATAGGCCTGGACAAAGCGTATGGCTGACTACCAAAGACTTATCCCTTCATGTCATGTCCAGAAAGCTAGCCCCAAGTTTTGTGGGTCCTTTCCAGGTTTCTAAGGTGATTAAACCAGTGTCTGTGCGCTTACGTCTACCCAGGTCGCTCAAGGTCCATCCGACATTTCATGTGGGCAAGTTCAAGCCTGTAAGAGAGAGTCTAAGCCTCTAAGCCCCCACCGCCTCCCTGGATGGTTGATGGTGGTCCTGTCTACACTGTTAAAAAACTGCTTGGAGTCCGTAACCGTGGTCGAGGGAAACAATTCCTTCTGGATTGGGATGGTTACGTTCCCGAAGAAAGACAATGGGTCCCAGGAAGCTTCATTGTAGATCGGAGTTTGATCACTGACTTCTATCAGGATCATCCAGGAGTTTCTGGGACTTTCGGAGCAGTCCCTAGAGGGGGGAGTACTGTGGTGTCTCGTCAATTGTGTTAGTTGTGTTTGTTTTATGTCTCTCATTTCATGTTTAGTCAGGTATTTAATTCCAAGTCTAGTCAGGTTTCTATGTAGAGTCAGGTTTTCATCTTACTTCACGTCTTGTCTGTCTATTTTATGTCTGTCATCTCTAGTCAAGCCCCCATGTTTCATGTCATGTCTCGTTTTCACATTTCATGTTTTATTTTGTACTTACCTCTTGTCTTTCTTTTCAGGCCCTGTTACTTCCTCACTTTGGGTGTTTTTCCGCCATCGTCAGCATCTGCCCCGCCCCTGATTGTTTCCACCTGTTCCCAATTCCCTCTTGTTTAAATAGTCCTTGTCTCCCTTTGTCTTGTGCCAGTTCGTCTTGTTTCAGTGTGCTTCTATGTCCAGAGACCCAGCGTGATACCAGAGAGGAGAGTTACCAGAGAGGAGAGTTCTGTTTGTTTGAAATCAAGATTTTTGTTTTGTCCTCACAAGAGTGATTTTTTTTGTTTTATTTTTCTCATTAAAATATGAGTCGTCGCATTTGAGTCCAGTATTTTTGTACCCCTGTTCTAACAGACTGCATTTGTGAATTGCCTTCCAGAGCCACCACTATGTCGAAAATACAAAACTTGTATGAAGTCCAAAAAAAACGAAAGTAGAGGAGGATTTAAGAAAGACTCACCGGAGACTATTGGACTTCACTCAGTAATGACAGTTACCTCGGGGTCACAGCGCATTATTTTAACCCACAGTGGGAACTTCAGTCTCATGCCTTGAGCGGCATTTCACCGACAACTGCGCCCACACACACACACACACACACACACACACACACACACACACACACACACACACACACACACACACACACACACACACACACACACACACACACACACACACACACACACACAAATATATCCCTCTAAGGTACATTTAGAACAGATAAAAAATGTGCGATTAATTTGCGATTAACTATGGACAATCATGCGATTAATCGCGATTAAATATTTTAATCGACTGACAGCCCTAATATATATAAATATATAATTTATTATGATTTATATATAAATATATATATATAAAAAAATGTGGCCCCCGAAAGTGTCTCTTGGATTAATTTTGGCCCTTGGACAAATGTAGTTGGTGACCCCTGATCTAAAGTAACTGACACAGTGTGTGAGTGTGTGTGTGGGTAGTCGCCTACTTTATGGGGACAAAATGGAGGTCCCCAATGAGGGGAATCATTACATTTAGGGTGAAGACTTGGTTAGGGTTAGGTTGTGGAAGAGCGTAGGGCTTCGGAGGAGCCCTGCGTGGTGCACTGGCTCTCGGTCATAGGGTAAGGGTTAGGGTTAGGCATGTGTTGGTTATGGTTAAGGTTAGGATAAGTCTCCAGGAAATGCATGTAAGTCAATGTAATGTCCCCTGAAGTGAGTGAGTGTGTGTGTGTGTTTGTGTGTGCGTTTCAGGTTCTCTTTGAGCCTAAAGTAAGAGTAAGTAGCGTAGTGACATGATTGCTTTCAGTGGGATTGTGAGGTCAACTGTAATCTGACAGCTCCTGTCATCTGCTGGTTGTCATGACAATGGCAAATCTGATAAAGAAAGCTTGGCTGCTATTATTGGACATATTTATGGACTGTTTACATATTTGCCAATGTAAATGTTTTTTGGGGGATTAACCCTGACCTAAGCCTAAAGGGTGGTGGTAACTTTGGAAAAAGAACGTCAGTGCTGTCAGGCACAACAGTCAACTCGTGTCGGTAAGATTTAACAAGAACATTACTTTGGCAGATCATCTATGGATACATTGCAGCAGGTGTTTATGGTTTGTTTTTGATGGTTTTGTTGGCCTTCAAATACAGTTAACTGAGGCTTTGACCATCAAAGAGTAGTTTAACCAAATACAATGTTTTATTTAGTCAATTATGTTTACGGTCAAACTATAAACTGACCCTGTACCCATTTTATAGTCTACCTTTTTTCCAAAGGAAACCCAACAACACCACTGTAAAAATCTGAAGAAAACAATATATTTATATGAATGTTCCTTAGGACACCTCACCCCTGTATCATGGCAGACATCGCATTTAAAACTATGATCAACTGTCATCCGTATGGACGTGTTTCTACAGAAGCAAATAAAGGAAAAACCAAACTCGGGACATATGGGGCCTTTCAAATGTTCATGATGATAACCCATGTGAATTTGGTGGTGCTAATGCACCTCAAGGGCTTAGCTATTTAGACACGCTTGAAAATAGGTGGATGGGTATTCAGTTTGTTGCAATCTTCAACACTACCACTAGAGGCCACTAAATCACACATTCTGGATCTTTAAGTTAGCGTTTCTCAAAGTGTGGGGCGCGCCCTACTGGTGGGGCACAGAGATGTGATGTGATGGACGGAATGGACGCGATGAACGGGAGTTTTTTTGTTTTTTATAAATTTTTTGGACCTCAGGCCGGAATTGAACCTTGGTCCTCGCGGGCGTTAGTGGACTGTTACAGCCGGAGACTTGCAACGGCGGTGGACTTTCACAGCGCCGGATCCGCCGGAGCCTCGCAACGTCTGGTGTTTGCGGTGGCGGGTGCGGGTACCGGTGCAGCGGCGCTGTGAAAGTCCATGGTCCACCTTTGTCAGAGCCAGCGGCCCACCAAAGGCAGCGGCCCACCGGGAAAAGTCCCGAATCTCCCGATGGCCAATCCGAGCCTGCTCACACACACACAACTGAAACCAAAATCATTTACAGCGTTGCAGTGGGGAAGAAAAGCAATGTGGAGTGGCACCTCACCACTTCACAAGGAGTTTAACCGTGACACTTTTCGAAATCCCGTTTGCGTCCCCCCACTTTACAAATAGGCCTATGTTTATTATAATTTTTTAATGCAAGCCGTCATCGCCACGGAGGAGAACACAGCCTCTGTGAGCGAGTGAGACATAGAGAGAGAGAGCGAGAGGTAGAGAGAGCACACATTTATCTATTTAATATAGCCTAGGTGTAAAAAATAAAGTCAGAAATCATTCCAATGTGTGCTATAGGATAGTAAAAAAAAAAAAAAAGTTGAAAAGGGGAGTGATTAGTAAAATTTGCATAAATAAAAAGAAAGAATGCTAACTAGGTAACATGAGATAAGAATAAACAAGTTTAAATTATTTGTTATTGGTTTTGATCATATTCTAAAGATGTTTGGATTATTGAAAAGTATACAGCTCCCTTTCAGTGTGTTGAGAGCTGTATCCGTAAATTCATATTTTGCTCAAAGTGCACCAGGTTGAGGCATTTCACTTCAACATTAAAAAAAAAATCTTCCCGGGGGTGCATACCCCCGGGGCCCCCTAGAAGAGGTGAGGTCCACCCCCAAATAAAGCAGGTTAAAATAATTAAATTGCATACATTTTCTTTTAGTAAACATTGAAAACGGGTCCCACAGACCCAAACAGCACACAAAGGTTAAAGGTAAGCATATAATAATGTTCAAATGTGCTAAATATATACAGTGCAAAAAAACTAAAAAAAGAGGAGTAAAAGTAACTCACGACTTGTTTTATTTTTTGAAAGTAGCTCTCAACCTAAAAAAGGTTGGAGACCCCTGTTGTAGAAAGATACATTTGACAATGTTAAGCTTGGCCTACCATTTTATTGGAGCGATGAGGAACAGGTGGGGCTTGAAAAGGCCCACCTGTTCAAAGTGGGGAATGACAGAAAAAGTTTGAGAACCACTGCTTTAAGTCAATATCACTTTAAAGGTCCCATGTCATGCTTATCCAGTTATTACCCGTCCCCTTGTGTGTTATGAAGGTTTTTATGCATGTAAACGGTCTGCAGAGTCAAAAACCCTCAAAGTACACCATGTATGAGAAATCTAAAACGAGGCGTTTTGGGGAGGTCTTTTCTGTGTTAGAAAATACCTCCCCAAAACGCCTCGTTGGAGATTTCTCATTTTCTTCCTGGTTACGTGGGAATACCCAGAGGCCACACCCTCTGCCAGCATTTCACGAAACAAAGCTTCTCAAACATTTCAGCGATTCATGCCGGATATGTACAGCGTAGTTCACTGGAGAACGATGCTGTTCCTACTTTGTTTGGGACAGCGGGAGATTTGGGTACACAACCTGTAAGTATTCATTGTTGTTTGTGTATTTATAATGTTTAAAACAAACAAGGTATCTACCACGACTGTTTAAATGGGTAAACGTTTTTCGGGCTACTAAGTTGGGATCGCGGAGAAATGCTCTCCGCAGACCCATTCTCACAACGTTATAAACCTTTTTCTTACTCAATATCAAGCAACACTTATTGTTTTTACTTCGGCTGTGAGTGTTTGTGTGTGCTCAGGATGAGTTTTGCTTGTTCTCGCTGTATCGCCGAGAGGCTCGTTGCTGCCTCTCAACGTCCCGACCAATCAGAGCACACTGGGCTCACAGGGAGGGGGAGGGGGGGGGGGGGGGGGGGGGCGGGGGGCAGGTGCTCCAACAAACCGTTTAGGACAGAGAGTGAATACCGGTCAATACACATACTTTACAGAGATGCTGTATGAGAAACCAATGTGATTTTGGAAAATTGCACAGTATAAATCTATTCTAGAATACCACATCAATGGAATTATGGTCAGTAGAAATGGGCATGACATGGGACCTTTAAGGAATTGCGGAATGCTCAATAACATTACGAAATATCACTTTGTCATTCTCATTTCGATCTACAAAAAAGAATGAAATAATTTAATAAGTATTCTAACACATAAACATTCACATTTTCCTTGTTTGATGATACACAGTACACACAAGTTCTAGTGAGAAATGTGATTAGGGTTGTTGGGTGCTAATAACGTTCTCTAAACAGCGATAGTGCTTTATGCTATATTAGACTACTTCAAGTTTAAAGCTTTTGTTGGTGATTGTTTGTTTTGTTTCTAAATAAAAATATCCCAGAAAATCCTTATTTAAATACTTAAATATTTCCAACAGGGGAATCAAAGTGCCACCTCGTTCCTTAGACAGCGGATATGATGCTCAATTTTTTTCCAGTCAGCAAAAGGTAAGTTCTATTAAAAGCTCTTGCTCAGTGACCCTTCACACATTGGCGGTCTGCTGAACACCCAAAACATAGAAGGGAAAGTACTTGTCTTAAGGAGGAAAGCACAACACAGAAGGTATGTTGTGCTTGAGTGCCACGCCACTGGAACAGAGGACTTTGATTCTAAAAATACCTGCCTCCCACCACACTCCCAACATGCAAGGGTCTCTCCACTGAAAGACCTAACAACTTGATGGTAATTACCGCAAATTGCTCTTATTTTCTCTAAGTCTTCATAATTTCCAGTCAACTTGTAATTCATCAGTTTGTGTGTGTTTGCATCGAGTAAGCCAGCGGAGGAAATGGGTAACGCCCTGCTGCTATTTAAAGCCGCAACTATTCCAGGTAGGCCCTAAAACTTGAACATGCCAAACATTTACCAAAAGTCTTGGCCTGACACCTGTGACCAAGTCATGTGAAAGCAATTAGTGAAAACTAAACACAGACATTTCACCTGTAAGTGAGGCCACCCAAATCCATCAGTTATACAGCACTAAGCAGTAAAACCATTCCAAGACGATTACAATTCACTCAAGAGTAAATGCAGTTGTTTTTTTAACTTCAATTACATTAGTGAACGATATAGGCGCAGCAATGTAAACCCTGCATGTGTGTGCTCAGTGTTCACAGACCATATGGGTCTAACAGTCATAGATTGTGGCTCAGGCTGTGGTTGTTAAAACTACTATATTTTATAACATAATTGTCACATCTCACATTGTCCTTTCCAGCAACAGTGTAATGGATGCGTGTGACAGTGGTTTGACCCCATCCAGGTGGTTTGCATTTGGAGGAGGATCTATTTATAGGCCAGTTAAATACGAGCCAGGTGTTGTCCAACAGCCCGGGCAAAGCTGGCCCGCTCTCCAGTGTCATGAGAAGCATGCTGAGAATACACAAGCAAGACATGGACAGCTGGTGAAAAAAAACTTTGCGTGAAGAGTTCGGGAAGCCATGAGCTAAGCTACTAAACACATTTTGAAAATGGCTTGAATGTACAAAAGGAGTGCCACAACATTTCAGTGCACATGGAGAATACATTTTATACTAATGCCAGAAAAAACAGATATAAATTATAACTACAGTGTTTAAGAAGATTAAACGTGAATAAGATATCAGAGTAGTTGTCACGGTCTGTCTGTGTTGTGTTTTGTCTGTCTCTGGTTTCCTGTTTTATTTTGAAAAGTGTTCACCCCCTGTCTTGTCTGTTGATTCCTGTCTCTGGCCGTTTCTCAATCGTGAGGATACTGGCTTGGTAATCGCATACTTCCAAGTCACTTCCTTCAGAAACGAAGCAAGTATACTTCCAAGCCATGGCTTCGGAAAACAAAGACGAATGGAACAGGCTAACAAGTGTGCCACTCTCTCTAACGGTTTCAACATAAACTGTACCAAAAATAAATACCTCACGATGTCTATCTAATTATGAACTTGCTTTACTTTCACGGAACACATTTTTGGTGATAACACATGCAACAAAGTAACATATTTACAAACATGTTCTAGGCCACTGCATACTTACATTTAAATGTGTGCTGTGCTGCGTCGGTTCAGCCATTCTCCGCAAGGGTTTTTGACGTGGCCTCGGTGGAATTCCAAGTATGCTGGAGATTGGAACAGTCCTTTGGCGGCACTCAATGACGTAGTATCCTTGAAATATTGGCTTGGAAGCCAGTTTCCTCGCGATTGAGAAACGGCCTCAGTGTTTGCCCTCTTGTGTCTGATTGTCTGATTGTGTTCACCTGTTACCCTTGTGTTTCTGCCTCCCCTGCCCAGCTGTGTCTTGTCCTGTGATTACCCTTCTTTGTAATTAGTCTTGTCTTCCCCTGTGCTCCATGTTGGTTCATTGTTTGTCTTTCCTGTCTCCCTCCATGTGGATCACAGTTAGTTCTTGTGTTGTTGTTTCCTTGTGCTACGTTTCGATTCATGCCATTTTGTTTAAATAAAGCTCGCTTTTGTTTCTAGACCTTTTTACCTTTTTGTTGTAGTCTGCTTTTGGGTCCTACCTTTTCCCAAATCCTGACCGTAGTTTTGCAATTTAAATGAACAGCATCTGACAAAGAAGACCAAACATGCTCTTCATCTTCACACTTTTTGCTAATGCTTTCATCCAAAAGCGATGAGATACAATTTAAAACCGTAGATATGTCTAAGGGAGCAGTTTTGGGGTACCTTACCTTTTGAGTACCTTACCCAAGGATACTTCGACATGTTGACGGCAGGGGCTAGGGATCAAACCGCGGACCTTCTGATTGTCAGACACCCATTTACCGCCTCAGCCACATCATTAGTGATTTTATAATAATCTGCCTTTCATGAATTGTTTGACCATGTGGAAAACATCATATTGTTTCTTTCTTGCAGGGAGTGCATACCGGTCTCATGTCAACATGGAAAATATAAAGCTACAGCAATAGGATGGGGAACTTAGCCAGCTAACCTGACTCAAACTGAAAACAACAAGGTCCACCACAGTAAAAATCACTATGACATAGATAGGCAAAAGGGCCTTTCATAGTCACCAATCACAACAGAGCCGGTCAGCTAACCAATCAGAGCAGACTGGGCCCTGGTTTCAGACAGAGGGTGAAAAGAGGTGCTGCAGCACAGGCAATGTGAGAAAAATAAAGAGCTTTTTGAACATTAAAGCATTGAAACATGTCTCAGGAGAGGCACAACATACAACTATGAACCTGAAAATTAGCAGAATAGGTCCTCTATAAACCATCTATTAAAAAACACAAATGCTGTATACAGTAGGCCAGGTCTATTCAATCTGTTTAGAAGGTGCAACACAACAGTGTAAACAAAAAAACAGGCTTGTGTGCTTAGTATAGTAATACACAACAAATATAAAGCATGCAAGCATAACAATGTTGAATTTCTATTAGACCTTAAGGATCATTGATTAAATTAAAACCAGCTTCCAGCAAAGAAAGTTCAAATGGAGCACTCTGATAAAGATTTCTTATATGCAAAAGCCATCTTTATATT
>NC_136904.1:64633249-64789755 GCF_949606895.1 Notothenia rossii
TGTTTCACTGTATTTGGCAGTACAGAAAGGTTCAAGTGTTCTGGGAAGAGGTATAAGGTACAATAAAGAAGATACTTTCAAGCAGATCTTACTGTACCCAAAGTTTTTTCTGTTGGGTTATATCCAAAGAAGCATAAATATACGAAAAATGAGCGAACATTTATAGACCTCAAATTTGCTCTACGCCAAAACCTGTATTGCATTGTTTTAGAAAAAGGCTCACAGCCCAATCATCACTTATTGGTTGTGACGGATGCTGTCAGGGCTTGCATTGGAGAAGATATCCTATATATTAGTTTCGTTTTTTTTTTCGAGCGTGTAAAACCAAAGCAAATACAAATGAAACAAAAGATGGTACAGACATGATACAGTACTATACAAATGAATGCATTAGCAAAATGAAATATTTAATTAATAATTGAATAATCTGTAGTATCATTGTCTGATATCAATAAACAACAAAGCTTTAGCTAATTACACGCCCGAAAAGGGGTCGGAAGAAGTTTACACTTATTTAATCCGACCCCTTCTCCCTTTTTTTTTTTTTTTTACATCTTAATATATGTTAACATACAATATCAATGTATACTTTAACCATGAATAATTTATATAATCATTCATATAATATATACAGGCAAGTTAGGAGAATGGTCTCTATATATTTATATATATACTGTATACATATGTACATGCACAAATTCATACAAACACAAATTCATAAATAGAATACAAAACAAGAATATAAACAGTTACGGCCCGTCCACACTACAGCTTCACAAAAAGCTTGCCGGCGGGCGTGTCTGAAGCTCGACCAACAACCAATCACATGAATCTCTCGCCCCTGACACACAAGCAGCGGTTTGATTGGCTAGAGCTTGTACTGGCATATGATTTGATTGGCTGACGCTTCCACCGAAAGCTTCAGAAGCTTCAGCCTGAAACGCCAGGAAAGCTCCGCTCTGCTTCAGTTCGGTGAAAAGCGAGGCAACGTGACGTCACCCCATTCAAAGTGAATGTGCAGACGCGTTGGAAACCGTTTTTGAAGCTGTCGAAGCTGTAGTGTGGACGGGCCGTTATGGTTTATCAATTTCATCCCTTTACCTTGTGAGAATTGTTTCTTTATACCTCTTTTTGAATAGTTTTATGTTTCGACATCCCTTTAGCTCCTCACTCAAATTGTTCCAAATCTAGGTCTAGACAGCATGTACTGTATTTGAGAATGTATGGACGGCATTCATTGCTGATGTATAGGATCTAAAGATGTATCTAATATTCAAGAGGATGAATAGATGCAGTGCCGGTGCAGTTCATGAGACTATAATTGTGTGTCTTTTCTTTTCTGCATAACATTACCTTGTATTATACAGATAAAGCGTGTCTGTTTTTATGTCTCATGTTTGTATTGTTGTATTAAAAATCCAGATAACATTGTGGGAGAAAAAGAGAGGTATGCACATGATGGAACGCTTAATAAATGATGCTGAAGTACTATACGTGCTGTTTTTTTAGAGACAGCAACATATACCTGTACTACTCATCTGGAATGAAGCACTTTGTCCTGTAATATCAACCTGGAGCTTACACAGTATAGGAAACTTTAATGTGGGTACATTCCATACTGCCATGAGCAGTCTAATTTGCTGTTGAAATGCGTGCTATTGCATCAATCAACACAGATATTCATCAGGTCTGTTTATACATTATGGGTGGTGCGTGGAGCAGACGAGAGAACGGTAAGAATTCTGTTCCTTTAACTGGATTTTTCACCTCAAAGCATTCTCTGCCAGTGGCCCAGTCAGCTCTGATTTCCTCGGTTTGGCTGGACTGGGTTAAGCTCTACTGCATTTAAGGCGTGCTGGTCTAACGTCCGTGGCATCTGTTGAGGAATGTGATGAATGCTGTCTGTACCATTCTGACAGCGCTATACTTGCATGATATGCACCCAGACAATCTCCACCCTGATGCTTGGGATTTAGGCTGATGTTTATACTTAGATGTTTGAAATGTTTCAAGTACCAACGGTGGAACACTATATATACAGTGCCATAAAATACATGAAATACATTGTACCTTGAACAAAATGTCCTCTAAAATACAGAAGAAAAACTGCCTAAATCACGCAAAATAAAAAATTAAAAGTGTAAATGTATTTGGCTACAAACTACTTGAGCATCGACCACAAGACATATCTGTAGTTGAGTGATGTGAATCTCTTTTTACTAGACAAGTCAACCATGCAACTGCTATTACAGGTGCTCTACATAGACAAGATTCCAAGCCAAGCTATGTATACGGTTTACAAGAGCAACAGACATTCATTAGTACATGCGTTTATGTTATCTGATGGAAAAATGTAGGCATAATACAAGCTGTCAACAGGACTGAAGATGTTGCATTAGCATCATGTGTGTCATGAACGGCACTTTTGTATATTCTCTGAAAAACACTGTAAAGCAAACTAATACTTAACTTGCCCTGAAGCCAGAAGCTAACCCAACCAACAAATGTTATCTACACGCCCATCAATATTAATATCTCAGCACTGTTAATTGGGTTTTATGCCGCTTTAATTGCCATAACTTCACTCACAAACCATCACCACACATTTCTAACACTAGGGTATCTTATATTACAAGTTAAGATAAAGTTTTTCAACATTTCAAATTCAACCTTTTCATTTGTGACTTTAAGTTTATGACCAATTGTTAATAGATCACAGTTTTGGGTAACCTAATCCCTATGAGTGAACTGTGTTTGATTGAGGATTTCAAGCCAATACATTTTGCCACAAAAAAAAACAGTTTTAAGCAAATGAGTGGGCAGTGGCTGTGAAGTCAATAATGAGAAGTCTACTCTTGTTCTGGTTTCTGGGGCATGTTAAGAATGACCCGGATTTAAAATTAACACAGGCGAGATAATAATAGTTTCGGAAACAGCTCCAGCTGTTGTGGGTTTTTGACATGCAAGCATAACGCCAAAGCTGTTTTAAGAACTACACAACATCTTTTCAGACTGAAGTTTATTAAGAAACCATACACCACTGGTTTCACCAAAATTTGACTATTAAGTTTGTAAAGGGCACTTCAGTCCATAATATGTTGTTTTTCCTTTATGTTTAGAATTTTTAGCAATTCTTAAGATTTTTCTCATGTGCAACCTAATTGAAGTAATCCTTTTGGAATCTGACAGCACCGCAAGTGTGAAACTGCTTGAAAAGAAAAGGAAGCATGCGTAAATAAGTCAGTATCCAGAGCGTCCTAATGAAATATTATTCATATTATGATGTTCATTTCTAGTTCCTCATTTCAAATAAAACTCTTTAAACGTCTTGCGGCCATAAAGCACAGTCACAATGCCGCCGTCTGTGCTCCGAGCCTCCTGACTGTCATCCTTTTCTTTTCAGCGAGCAGGACAACACCTTACAGAGAAAAGTAAAACGTTTGAAAGAAGAAGAAATAAGTTATCGTACCTTCATGGAATCGCCACTTCTACAGACCCGGGCCTGTCCTTCGTGCCCTGGCTTAATAGCGGGCGCCGATCCCCACCACCTCTGCTTCGAGTGTTTGGGGACCGGGATATGGCTGAGGCGGTGCCATTCACATTCGCCATTCCAGCGAGGCGGATGGCTCCGTTTGCCAGGGAGGAGGATGACAAGGACTTCTCGTTGTCGGGCACTTCCGGGTCCGACGTACATGAAAGTCCACTGCCCAGGTCTGTCCGCCAGGACTTCCCCCTGGTGATGACCATGGCGGCGGAGCGTGTAGGGCTACCGCTCCCCCCACCACTGCCGCCAAAAACGGTGAGCTGCTTCCGCCAGGGGTTCTACGGCCCGGTCCGCCCGGCGCAGCCAGCCTTCATTTCGCCCCCATTGCCAAATATCTGGCAGTGTGTGGAGGCGTCGTGGTGACAGCCACTGAAGACGAAGGCTCCACATTCGTAGTTTATTACATTTTAAGAAGCCCTGAGACAGAATTTCGTGAAAAAAACCCGTTAAGCATCCAAGTTGGCAGAGGTTAAAAAATAAACATGTTTGACTAGCTATTTCAAGACAAAGGTGGTTCTCTTTTGTTTCATGGAGATAAATGGGTTAATATTTGCTCATAAAATGCTGTTAAATGTAAAGGGTGCACAAGGGTTAAAGGTTCCAGGGGCCTCTGCCTTTGGACCCACCTCAGAATCAGCACTTTCCAGAGGGTGTGAAGGCTCAGTCTCAAGGGCAAGACAAGAGTGGAAAAGGAACCATTTAACAGCAGCAATAGGCGCTTTCACACCAGAGTACTTTTCCCAGTATAGTTCCGAAAATCTGCGTTCACACCAAAAAAAATCCAGAACTAGAACTTAGTTCATGAGAACATTTTCACCCCCTTTTCAGTCCTTGCTAGAGAGCAGGTCCTTTCATGGGAGAAAAAGGTTCCCATTTCTGATTGACTGGGCAGATTGCAAAAATATGCCCCGTAAAACTTTTGTGAAGCCATTTTATTTTTCTCGCATTAGCATTAGCCCAGCGCAGAAACGCAGAGAGACTAACTTATGGTAACACAAAAGAAAACGTGGGAGCGGTGGAGATGAGGAGGTGACGGCATTCTGGCGATTTACTCGGAAGGCATACATTTATTTCATTTGACTAATCCTCCATTCGGGACTTATTCAGGTGTGAACGCGATCTGCTCTTTAGTTAATCAGAACTGCGGTGAGGAACTCCAGTTCGAAACCCACCACTGCGTCAGGCCATTGTGTCATTGGGAAAGAGACTTCAACCAAATTTGCTCCTGTGGGTATTGTCCACAGTACATGACCGTTACATGTCTGTAATGTGTATTTGTAAAGTGCTTTGAGCTCTGGAAAAGCGCTATAATAAATACAAGGAATTATTACGTGCCTGTATTGTAATCATTTTGATACATAA
Source organism: Notothenia rossii (assembly GCF_949606895.1). Taxonomy (NCBI): domain Eukaryota; kingdom Metazoa; phylum Chordata; class Actinopteri; order Perciformes; family Nototheniidae; genus Notothenia; species Notothenia rossii. Next base: position 64,638,156 of record NC_136904.1, read on the forward strand.
ATGATAACTTGGTTTTTGAGTTTATTTGTTTCTTATCATATACTTTACATCCTTGACCACCTAACTATTTTTTTACAACTCACACATAAAAGATTATTTATGTGTTGCATACCATTGTGTACATTTTGTATACAAGACACACAACCAAATACAGAACCTCAAATGTGTGTGGTGGTGACTCATTTTTGATTAATTGGCACAAACCTTCAAGCACACAATAGGATATTTACACTTCACACAGAAATGACTGACTGGAAAAAGGAAATGAAACGACAATTACAGTTTGTTTTTCTTATGTAGCACTATTATGATGTGTTGCCGCTTGCTTCATTCACACACAGATTCTGACGAAAGCAGTGACCAATATATTTACGAATGTACAGTGTAATATCCAGTTCCTGGTGGAGTGTTTACAAAAGGCAGGAAATTACATGAGTTTGTGTGGGTTCCCACGCTGACTGGGTGGCAGTGACAACAGGCAGGATGGTCCAATGGGAGTTCTGGAGCTTTGCAGATTTGTATTTACTAGTAATGCAGGTGCATTCTTACTTTGACTACAATTGTTACATTTTAGGTTTAAGTGAAATTCTCAAAATCCGGTCTGGTTATGATTGGCCTGAATGGGTTTGGTCAGACTTATGTGATTCACTTAGTCTTGTATGAAATGAGAATCACCAGTGTATATCGTCATTTTTATTATATTTTCTTAGGAACTGGGGCTGCTCTGCTCTTCTTAATTTTTCTTCTTTGGGGAAATCCATCATAATCTAATTTCAGGCTCTCTCCAAGCAAACCCATGATTTGGAACAAAGAGAAGGCTTCCTCTGGACAACATGACAAATGAATGACGCGTTACTTTCATCTCCATTGGCAGAGCTGTGAATATTTCATCCACTTGGGCAAGCCCTTGGAATACACTGGCAATGCTAAATTATAGGACATTCTGCCCCTTTTTCTTCAGTCAGTTCTGGTTGGCATCCACTACAGACAGCTTGGCCAGGGGCTTGAGAAGCTGGTCCAAAAGGCCCCTGCCATGTTTACTGTACTGCACAAGCCTCGGCACGGCACAACATGGGTGGCCCTGCTATGCAGTCGCCTTCAGTCTCAGTGAAAATGCAGCAGTATTATGGAAACACCGCACCCGTCTGGCTCGGTTTTTTACCAAGTATATAACAGTTCAGGCCTTCTGTCCTGCACATTAACTATGGCTTCCCTTCAGTGGAGGTTTGCTCATGTTCCTAAACATTATGGTTGATGTCTAAGCCAAGCGGGGTGGAAAAAAAGTCAAGCATGTCCGAAAAACAAGATAGTAAAAGATGGTTTTAGGTTGCAAGTATGGTGTCCTCACATGACATGTAATTTAAATAAAGCAAAAAACAGAAATTAGAAACAGCATCAAGAGTATATATTTACACACATTTTAGAATAAAGAAAACTGCAGTTAAAGACTTATATTAGGATGGCTGACCGCCAATTGTCTGTTGGTGACTTCAGTGTAGAGTATTGCTATTTGAAACCCCAACTCATCAACCTCTTGCGAAAAGGTCAGACACCCAAGAAGTGGCAATTATTGTGTAACTGTCCCTCAATTAAAAATGCTTGCCCTTTAGTGGCCTTTACAGCACCTCAACAAAACAACGTGTCCTATAGTCTTCACTTGGTGTTCCTATCATCATGCATTTTGCATGTGTGCCCAAGGAAGTGTTTGCATTATAAATGTGACATGCTAGCCTACAATGACGCAGAGCAAAGCATATGGTCGGCCTCCAGTCTGAAGAGAGCTGCTGCATTCCACATGGACCATGAAAACATTTCTACAGATAATTGGTACTCCTTGTTGAACCCAGTGCACCAAAGAGGTTGGACTTACATCAGGTCATGTCAGGCATCTCTTGCACATCACTGTAGTTTTTCTGGGACTCAACATATTGTACCAAACAAGTGGTTTCCAAACTAAGATCTAGAGCTAAAACCTCAGCAGGGCAAAATTAATCGTTTCATGTCAATAGTTTTTAATGTAAGTGTCACTCAGTTGGCAAAAAATCACAGAAAAACTCATTCAAACACACACATGATCACTCACGAAAATATTTTTGGATGGCAAGTGTTTTCTGCACCATTAACTATCCGCCGGATGACTCAGAGGCGTTTCATTTGTTTTAAGCATCCACTGCAGATCCAAAGTCCTGCACAATTTGACCAACTGCTGAGCTGCTCCCTCATCAGATCTGATGACTCAAGTCCTTCCCTGCCTTTGCACCCATCCTGTAATGGGTCACGGATCGGTGTAATTCAGCATGTGCATTCACATGGTAGTCGTTCAATTGTCCTCTCCCTTTCATGTGCTTCTCTGTGTGGTGACTGCCGTTTTCCAAGATAACAACTGTCAAACAAGAGTAATTATATTGGGAGGGGAGAGGAGGTGGGGCTGCCCAAATACCGGAGGGGAGAAAGGATGACTGATGTGATTAACGGCACATGGAAAAGTTACTTCTTAAGGCGCCAAAAATGTTTAATGAATTGGATCGTAACAAGAAAGGGAAAGTGAGGAGGGAAAGCTGAGATAAAAAATTGGGAAAACAAACAGATGATGAAAGAAGGGTTTTCCGGAGACCAAAGAGAGAAAGGAGGATAGTAAAAATAGATTAGAAAGTTGTTGCTATAAAAGGTCAGAAGAGGGGCTAAGACAACTGTGGCATTTTTGATCAGTGCAGTGACCACCAACTGGCAGCCCGCGGCCACATCCGGTCCGCCAGACATTCTCATCCGGCCCGCACGACGGGGTTGGCGTTGGCGGAGTGGTTAGTGCGTTCGCCCCCCACTAATTTTTTTTACAACGTCTCGTGACTAATGTGCAGTACCGGAGTCCAACAGACAGGCAGCAGCTGCGGGACAGTAGACTGCGTACTGCGAAACCTTCCCTTCCTTGAAGAAGAAGTGATCGTTCATTGTGAAGAGTCTTCCTTGTGCGCTCTGCACCACAGCAGCCCCGCTGCGACATAGTCCAACAGAGAGGCAGGAGCTGCGGGACAGTAGCCTCGAAGTGACCCTTCGTTAGCGTAAAGAGTCTGCAAAGCTTTATGCGCTCCGCAGTACCTGAGCGTGCACCACTAGCAGTAGCACCCCCCCCCTGCCCCCCCCAAGTCAACAACTTCAAAATTCTGGGCTATATAAAAATCGCTGGCCCGCAAAAGTGTCTATTAGTGTCTATATACATTTTGGCCCTTGGACAAATGTAGTTGGTGATCCCTGATGTAGAGTATCGAAGAACTGTCAAAGGAATATCTCAACATTTTAATTGTTTTCTTGCCAAGAGTTAAAAGACTAAATTGACACTACTAACTAGAGTCAGGAGATGGTAAGCTTAGCTGGAGAAAACCGCTGGCCTGGCTCTGTCTGAAATATGCTGCCCTAGACAACATGACCTTTTTAAAACTTTGGTTTCTGAATGTATTAATTAAACGTAATAAAACGTGTTCTTCTGAAGGAGGACGTTGGAGAACACAGAAGTCACCTCTGAAAGATCCATCATGGCCATGTTTTAGCATTGATCATGCTTACCAGACCCAGAAAGCATCAGTTGATCACGCAACATCGCCACAACAATCGCCACCTATAAATCTAAAAGGTTTAGGAAAATTAATCATTTATTTTACACTAAAGGGAATCATTATTTACATATTGAACATCAAGCTGTATTAACTAGCGATCGAGGCCATACATTTATTAGAGAAATACTTACTGAGACAATAAATCAAGTGAGAAGTATGGTCATTGTTCATAGACTTCTATACAATGAGAGGTTTTGCAAGCAGTTCATTGGCCCCTTGCTGGCTGTTAGAAGGAACGCAACTTAAGGAACCAGAGGATGCTGCCTGACCAAAATTCTTGTATTTCATTGTTGTGCATTTTTTGTTGGGCAAATTGGTAGGCCCCGGTCGTCCCCAGTGACACTCGGCCACTGCATGTAAACATGACTTGTTACTAATAAAAGTAATCACATTACGATGATGCATTAAACATTACCACCCAATTAAGGTCAAAGGTAACATCCTCACAAATGATGAACTGTGAATACATTCAGGGAAGAGACACATGGCCCTTCCCTTTTTGCCCTACTCCTCCTGTTCCACCACCCATAACACCCCATGCTTCCCCTTCACCGTCGCCCTAAATGCTCCCAATCCATACACCCTGAGCTCCCCCTCATATAAACGTAACAAATTCATATCTTAACCTTTCAACAAACCCTTTCCTACATATTGCATATATCTTCCATATTTGCATCAGAAGAAACATATATAGCACAGACAAACACACTCGCCCCTTTGCACGCCAATACATCCCTCAGAAACACCAGTTGTGATAAGTCAAATGTTGTCTTCCCATTAAATGTGTTGACGGGTTGCATCTGTCAAGGTGTTCTTGCATGATCGTAAATCTGTCATTATTACTATCCACCCATGGGTGTGTACACACATTTGGATAGAGCAAGATATGAATGATAAATGGCTTAACCCTACTGAAAAGGATGCTATCACTTTGGCTACTATAAAGCTAAGTAACCAGTGAAGCTAAACATATTAGCTTTTAGCAAATCTTGTGTGAATACAACAAGACAAGGTTATTGTTTTCCACATGATTTGAAAGCATCAAAGACAAGGAAAAAGTCCCAAGCAAAAATCAAGTCCCTTGCAGACTGCGTATTATCATAACACCAAAATTACAGTCATTTGAAAGAATATTGACTCTCTGTCATGTGGTCGAAGTGAAGGCTAAACAGATGCAAGCAGGGAGCCTGGAAAGTTTGGAAAATAGCTCTGCTTACATCAGCAGCACTGGGGAGTGATGTTGGCTAACATACACAGTTTGTTTACACAGACGACACCCAGATCAGAGTCTCCCCTTCTCATTACATGAAAAATGCAGTGGGGGAAAATGTCAAGACTTGTATTCAATCTGCTGAGTGTGACCAGGATACAAAGATGAGCGTGACACAGAGTAATGCTGAACAACTTTGGCGTGTGGGGATTATTACTGACATTAATAACACTCATTACAATTAAGATTGCGTGTGCTGCCACTGCGTTTGGAAGTTAGAGTTAGGGTCATCACATGATATTTGAAATCATTTTAAACCTGTGTTAATAACTACTTAAATGAGGATTAGTAAAATGACATTAGTCACAAAATAACAAAACATTTTTAGATGGATAACTGATACTGAAATACACCAGCTGCAGTGGTTCCTACGGATGCTTTCACAGGCTTAATCCATGAGTTTTGAAATCAGTCTTTGGCCAATACTATCAAAAAAGGGTCCAAGATCTTAAAATAACAAAGCTGTCTTTCAGAGCTGAAAAAAAATCCATTAAACTGAATTTAACAGAGCAATCATAATTCACTTTTCCCATAGTCTTCATTATTTTGCAGGTATAAATTCAAGAAGTTGCGTAATCTTTGAACCAGAGAGTCAACATTGTGGGATGCAATCCAATAAAACAGTAAAAGTGTGAAGGAATTGCAATGTGAATGTGACTGACTTTGTTTTTGGTCTAATCTCAGTTGTTTTGCCACATTTGTACACAATCAACACACTGAATTAGTCTTTTGCACTAATCTATTGCACTATTTAAGTAAATATTTTTGCATGTGAGAAAAAGCTTGAATCCTTTGAAAACTCTAACTATAACCATTATTTGCACCCAACATTTAATAAAATAGATTTGTTTAGCATATGATGTTAAAGGCCATGTAATTCATCCAACACAGGTGTTTTTTAACATGTAGTTTAGATATCAACAGAATAATTTTTTTTATTTTTTTTTAGGGGTTGGTCATAATTAAATGACATATACGTTAAAAAACGATGTTGGTTCCGAAGTTTGCCGAGTACGCCCCCGATCACTCCCGAACGAGCGGTGACGTCACACGTGGCAAATATTGCCATTTGATAAAATCAGTCAAAATGGCAAGCAACGCGACAACTTCAGACAGCGATAGCGATCATTCAAGCTCAGATTCGGTGGGTTATCTGGATTCAGTTACAGAAGTAGAGAGTGAACCAGCTAGCCTTAAACTTCAAGGCATCTTGCCTTATCAGTACGAGCCTCCTGCCCGGTAATCGAACAACGAGGCAGAAACTTGTGAAAGAGAAGCGGATAAATACTGAATGGTAAATTCAGATTTATTTAATTTGACCTGCACTAAATGTCGATCTTAATTTGTCATCTGTTCCTCACACGTCCGGCAGATATTGTTTTTTGTTCATGTTATGTACAATATTCAGGTGTACATGTTAATGCTGTGAAAGCATGCCCACTGCAGATGAATGTGTTTGCTGCAGAGAGATCTGGCAGGTGATGGAACAAATAGACAGTTTGCAACCTACTGACCAGATAGAAGACACCGACGAGAAACCAAGGTGCATTATTAGCCACCCAGGCTTTAGAGAAGGCTGTCTCAGTGTTTGGACACTGAAAATAGCGTATCTTCAAAACAAACAACAACACAGAGCAGTTGATGGCCCACTACAACAGTAAGTAAATATTGATTGACCCAACTGCCTATTGCAGCTTTGCTTTCATATAATACTTTTATTCACTACAGATATGATGGTACACTTTTAAAGATACCATTACACTCTTTCAAGCAGTCAAAAACAGCTTGGCTTTTATGTTTTCTGTGTATGCAAGTTCAATGTATGCTTGGGAAAAGAAACAACTACATATGTGAGGAAATATATAAGAGGTCTATGATTCTGTCAAGCAGTCATGTACAACTTCATATTTATTTTGTACAAGTAAAATACAAATATCATGTTATAAGCCAATTTGTAACCATTGCTACATAATAGTACTACATAACATTTTATTTTTCTCCAAATATATTTATAATCTGTATACTTTTTTTTCATTAGGAAGTATCGATATACAGCTTATCGACAGTTTGTACGTTGTTGCTGGGGTGTACTCGGCCCAAAAATCAGAGTCCCGCTGCCTGCATGTGCTGTAACCGAGATACGGAAGACTTACCCTGAGCCGGGAGGCCGCTATCAGGGATTTCAATGGCCAAATCTGTAATTTGACATAAGTCATGCAGCTGAACTGGTTAAAATGGTTTCACATGATGTAAATAATTTACAAAGTACGTCATTTACAATATTATTTTTCCAAAGAAACATGTAAATATAACAACATTTTCCAAATCACAAGTTTGTAAGATTGTATTAATTTACTGTTTGATAAATAAAAAAGGGTTCTTTTGTTAATTTTTCACTTGTAACATTTGATCTTCATTGCAGTGTACATTAGTCTATTTTGGTATATGTGCGAGTCCACAAACAATTAAAAGTGGTAAAAATAATAAAGATATTCAGACGTAATTCATTTTTGGCCTTACTTATTTCACTTCAACTTGTATATATTTCAGTCACTAGGCAAGTTCACTGTACTCTGGTGAAATTTAGCTCAAGCTGGCATAACACCTGCGTAACTTAATTCTGACCCGAGTTTTGTGCACAATCTTCCAGCACCCATGATCAATGTTTATAGCAATCAGCAAACATTCACAGCTCAAAAGTGTTTTTAAATTCTTCGGGCTTTAATTCAGCTTCTCTACTCATGATAGTAATATCTTTAATGCTAATCTGATCAACCAGAAGAAAGTAGAACCTGGATGTTGGAACACTGTGCCTACTGGTTCAGTAGAAGTGCATTGCACGAAATGTAGGTCCCGACACCCCACCAACAAGCACAGACATAAACATCAGAATGTAATGTATTAGGCAATAATATCAGTGATATGAGTGAGTAGAAACAATCACCACAAAAGAAAACTGTATAATATTGATGGCTGATCACCAGAGGATTCAATAACCAGTTTGACAGTCTGCCAGGTATTATGTTAATACAGTATATAAGTATAGAGATATTGTCAATTTTATTTGAAGTACACTATTATGAAGTATCACCCATAGATACAAGAAAAGTTTTTGGACACAATTAAAAGGAACTGTTTACACAAGATAAGAACCACACCACAAAAGAAAGCAGGAATCTTATTTCAAAGCAAAGATTAAAGATAGTCTAGTAAACACTGTTACTGGTTAATGAACCGACAACTGTGCCTACGCACTGCCTCATCTTTATCGGGGTGGTCCATCTCTGAGGCCAAAGGTTGTGGTTCTTGGTTACGGACTTCTTGGATGGACTCTCTCAAGTCCTGTGGCGAGTCAGAATAGGCTTGCAGAAGATCTTCAAGAATGTTTGTTGTGTACTCTGAAAATAATAGAATAGTTTAGCAGGGTCGGAATGCTCATGTGTTACTGTGTTGGTAAATTGGTATATTAAAATCTGTCCCCTATCTAAACTTACTATATTTTGCTGGTGTCTTTTCCTTGCATACTGAATGTTGACCCTTTTTGAACTTTGGGAAACGGATTGTGAAACGCTCTTGGCCCTCTCGAGTCACAGCCTGTAGTTTTGCACTGTTTTCGTTGTAGTGTAGTGCTGCCAAGTAGTACCTGAAATAAATATTTAAAACGATTATTTCTTAAGTAGACTGAACAATTACAGAAAATATAGAATCAAAGTATCCCTAAAACACAATTAAAAGAAATCCATTTAGTACAAGGCTATCATTAGTTACCTAGCAAGCTGACAGAGCCACATGAATCCTGTATGCTTCGGTGCAAAGCGAATGATTAAACTATGGAATGCTTCCAGAGATGATGTTTGGTATGTACTCGAGATCTTCTTGATGTCCTTAAGTACATGGGGATTGGTTAAGATGTCATTCAGCAGCTCAGCTGGCTTAGATCCTGCAATAAATAGTTTACATTTTTAGGGAAAGAGATTAACACCAGGACTGCTGCCTGGGTAGGTGGCTTTCTGATTTGGCAACTAAATTTGACTCTTAATTTTGCCTTTTAAATTATTCCAGTATGTGCAAAAAAAAAATCCATGTACCTGGTCACACATGGGGTATATCTCGGTATCATGCTCATGTATGTCTTGCACATGGTTAGCAACAGACTTCCACTTTTCCCCTAACAAGTCAGCCTGCCCTTCTGGAACTGTCCCTGCGACATAGTACATATGGTGAATGATCGATTTCTTCCACAAACCAACATCTTCACAACCCTTCTTTTTGGAGAGGGCATCGATCTTTTTACCAAGTCCTGTAATTAAAAGATTAAATTAATTACCAACATACATGTAGCAAATAAGCATATATATACACAACACAACACAAATGTACAATATTCTGATAAATTCAGTTCTACTTCCATAATTAGCACACAAATTCACACCTTTCGCTATATGCCATGCATCGAAGTGATGTTTCAGCTCTGCTGTGTGGGGGTTGTGTGGAGTTTCTTCTCTCAGGTACTTTTCAATAGATTTGTGCCGGTCAGTTACCATAGATGCGACATCCAGCTCATGCGTCTCGGTCAGGAGTGTCAGACACCTCTTCAAGCCCTCGAGGTCACAAGCATTGCTGCTGGTTACCTCATTGCTCTGAATAACGACATAAACATTGGTAATATGTCATCATTGTCCTATACTGTATTTGTATGGTGGTTTCATACCTTGCATTCATTATTATTAAGTTAGAAGTGTGGTAAATTGTACTGTACCATGTACAAGAATATTACTACATGTACTTAATTCACTAACTATTTACCTGGACTAGTTGGGTATCCAGCACTTTGTTGATCCTTTGTTCGATCACCGTGTAGCCTCCATATTTGGCCGAGTGGCCAGGGCTGTCACAACGACCATCCCCTGTCAGATGTATGCCACCTTCCATGCCTTTGAGTCTCTCCACAAGACTCGTCTGTTCTGTTTGCCAGGCGTTGACTATGGATGGGATGATGTAGGATGATTGATGACGATGGTAGGTATTGCGGCTAATCCTGCAAACTTTCATGATGTCAAACACCCTTAGAGTCTGGGAGGGTAGACTTCCTGACAACAAAATTGATGCCGACATGATCAGATTTTCAACAGGAATTTATTGAGAAATGGCTGGCTGTTCCATACTCTTATGTATTTACAGTTTCCACATTTCTGCCTGATCTGCACTAAACTGCCAATGGTGTTATCAACCTCGCTAGAACTTGATCCAGCACAAATTGGGCAGTACTGGAACAGCTCCAACAAATTGGCCTCAAAGACGAAATATTTCTTGTCTTTTGCATATTTCCTGGGGCATTTGTGCAAAAGTTCTTCTTGCCTTTGTCTGGAAGCAAACAACGTTATCAATGATGTGTTTTGTTACAAGTACATTAATGTAAATCTGGTTATATACATTTTCATTACCTTCTAACTAAACTATGGTATGTTCACACAAAACTAACCTATCTTCTTCACATATCTCCTCCTCTTTTTCCTGTAATGCCTCATCAATCGACAGCTCCGAAGGCTTGTAGTCAGAGTCATCTTTGATTGGTGTCTGATCAGCGTTGAATACAAGTGTAGCACAACCTTTCTTTGGTATTGAAACTGTTGGTGTAGATGCACTTTCTTGCTCTTCATACTGTGTACATGCATCAACCATGATAACTGGATTTGTTGAGGTCCCTTTAAATTGGAAATTATAGTAACCATAACATTGTCCAACACATTGTCAAAAGTGATAATGAGACACATGATAACAACAATTCACCAATCTATATTTTGTAACTGTTTTCTTCTGTACCTTTGCTTCTATAGTAAGGTCTTGTTCGAGTTGAGCACTGTGTGCTTGCCTCAGATCTATGTGGCAATGTGCTTTCAGTCAACGAAGCTGCAGCAGGATCTTCTGGCAAATTAGATTCTATATAAACATCTGAGTCGCTCGAGACATGATCCTGTTCTGTCAGCAACTGGAACCAAAAACAAACAGTTAAAAAGACCTAACAATTTCAGGGATGGATCCTGCAGCGATCATGTTGGTCTCAAAACGTTTAGCTTTTAATGAGACAGACATATGCACACAAGCTAATTCTATTTTATTTAGGCACACATTTTAACAACTCAAATTCTTACTATTTATGTATGTTTCCCCAGAAATGGGTTTCATTTAACTTAAATCACACTTTTATCATAGGCCCCACAAATACAGCACACCAAACTCTCATATATCTACATTTGTTTTCAGTCTAAATCAAAACAAAACATATTACTTTGATATAAATGAAATAACACATACCCTTGCCACCTCTAATTTGGAAATAGCCCTTCTAGGATGTGGGCAGATTTAACTTGTTTTCAGTTTTTTGCCGAGTGAAGAAACTGTGAAGAAGTGAAGAAACTGTCAACATTGCTTGCAGTCGTTGCCGACAAACATGCAGCAGATCTGGCTCTCTTTGCGCCTGATGCTTTTGGAGTTTCGGCGGGTCTTTCAGGGTTTATGGTGGGTACAGCATCTAACTTAAGCGTTTTTTTGGTCTTGTAGCCTAATTCCACCATCAAAGCTCCTTCAAAACTGTCTGGGTTGAAATGGCTACCACATATCACGGCTTGTGATTTCTCGTGCGGCGGATGAAAGTTTGCTCTTTTGGTCTGTACAAAACGGATCCACTGACGTCTAACAGCCGAGTTTTTCGGAAATTCGTGTACACTGTGACCTGACAGGCTTGAATTACCACAAAACTGAACTACACATCGCTTCACTATCATGAATTTTTAGATAAAAAAAGTTTAGCGAGGTCCGGTTACACATATGTTGAGCGAAAATAGCGGAAGGATACAAAACAAACAATCCAGACGAGGCTGGTGTTTGCCACGTGTGACGTCACACAGCTGGGTTAATGGCTGGCAAGCTTTTTGCTACTTTTTATTTGGGGGGTACTTATGGAAAGAAGAATTGATGTTGATATGTCAAATGAAACAGTGGAAAGTGATGAAGCGATTTATTAACACAGAATAATGTTTATTTTGGACATTTCATGGACTTTAAAGGTCCCATGTCATGGCCATTTCAACTGATCATAATTTTATTGTTGAGGTCTACTAGAATAGATTTACATTGTTCAATGTTCCAAACTCACATAGGTTTCTCATACAGCATCTCTGTATAGTATGTGTATTCACTCTCTGTGCTACACGGTTTGTTGGAGCCCCCCCCCCCCCCCCCCCCCGTGAGCCCACTGTGCTCTGATTGGTCAGCTCGCCTACTGGGCGTGTCTGAAAGGTTGGGGATTTTTTGCGAGCAGACCAACAACCAATCATATGAATATCCCGCCCCCGACATACAAAGCAAAAAACCCCGGTTCTTCTCCACTCAGAATATGTGCAGAAAGGATTATGACATTGTGTTCATTAATGTGATGCATATAGTTTATGATGTGGCAGAGGTAAAGTGTCAGCGGGAAGGGCTATGATGAAAGTGTATGAGATTAATGTCTATGGTGCTATTTTATGCTACATTCCATGCTGGCTAAAGATACCAGCCGTTTCTCAATCGCGAGGATACTGGCTTGGTAGTCGCACACTTCCAAGTCACTTCCTTCAGAAACGAAGCAAGTATACTTCCAAGCCACGGCTTCGGAAAACAAAGAAGAATGGAACAGGCTAACAAGTGTGCCACTCTCTCTAACGGTTTCAACATAAACTGTACCGAAAATAAATACCTCACGATGTCTATCTAATTATGAACTTGCTTTACTTTCACGGAACACATTTTTGGTGATAACAAATGCAACAAAGTAACATATTTACCAACACATGTTCTACGCCACCACATACTTACATTTAAATGTGTGCTGTGCTGCGTCGGTTCAGCCATTCTCCGCAAGGGTTTTTGAAATTGGTCCGTGCGCAAAGCATTGTGGGGATTTGAAGGACGCGAAGTCTACCCATGTGCAGCCTCAAAATTACCCCCAAACCAAGGACGTGGCCTCGGTGGAATTCCAAGTATGCTGGAGATTGGAACAGTCCTTCGGCGGCACTCGATGACGTAGTATCCTTGAAATATTGGCTTGGAAGCCAGTTTCCTCGCGATTGAGAAACGGCCACTGTCTATGCTTGCTAGCAATGTTTAAACAAAGTAAACTGGATATAAAATCCCCAAACAGGCTAAAACCTACCAGTTTCACCCACTGTCTCTGCCACCTCCCTCCATGCCTGGTTCCTCCGGTTTGTATCCCCGGAAGTTATTCGCGACTGCTCATAAGGAACCGGGTGATTTACTACCGCAATAACTAATTTCTCCTCCATTTTCAGGAATATAGAAAATTAACTGCGGTCTGGCTCTCCCAGCTTGCACGCGGTTTGATTGGCTAGCGCTTGTACTGTCAGATTTGCATAAACGGGATTTGATTGGCTGACGCTTCCACCTCAGCTTCAAAAGTTGAACATTGCTCGACTTTTGAATCCTGAAAATCCTGGGAATCTTCGCTTTGCTTCCCCACAATGCAGTTCGGCGAAAAGCGAGGCAAATTGAGGTCACCCCATTCAAAGTCAATGGGCAGAAGCGTTGGAAGATTTTTTTAAAGCTGCTGTGTGGACGGGCCGTTACAGAGGAACATCAGTGATTATGTTTTACAATGGCGTTAGCAACCAGAAAATGACCCCAGTAATGACTAACAGATGAGAATGCTGCGTGGGGTCTGGGTGCCGTGTTGGCGGGACGTTGCAGGGCTCGTTGCTGTTAGGGGGGGACAGCGAGACACAGCGAAACCAAGCCCGAACCCAGCCCGAGCACACACACAGGGGCGCCGTAAGGGAGTGAAAAGTTAGGATGGTTCTAATGGCACATGATTGACAGGGGCCCCAAAAAATGTTAGAACATTAAGAAAAAATGTTTAAGTAACCTTTCATCAATCATCAATAATTAACATTAATATAACGTCATATTGATAATGTACTCACTAAACGCATGATTCATTTAACTTATTTTCTTCCAAAAGTTAGTTATCCAAAGCATCGAACACACCCCTCTATTTACATGTAATGGTTTGGTCCTGCCTCCAAACGCTGTGCAGCACCGGCCCTTTCTAGCAGAGAGTGAGAGCATGTGAGGAGGGATGCTAGTACTTACGTGTGTACGATGTCTCAACGACTAACAAAGTCAGGCTTTCAAGAAAGAAAAGAAAGACAAGAGAGAAGGGACTAAAGGGGCGACAGTATGTCACCCAGTTTTTCAAAAGAAAAGGTGGGTGTGGTCCATGAGTGGTGGAAATGAGTCTGTTAGCTAAGCGTAGTCCATTGTAAATAATAATTGTAATGTTTTGCTTACATTAAAGGTGGGGTAAGTTTGAGAAACCGGCTCGAGATACACTTTTTGTTATATTCCATGGAATGCTCTTAACATCCCGATAGCAATGAATATCTTAAGTGCTTTGACAAAAAATCCATGAAAATAAATTAATCTGTGGAAGCAGTATTACTGTAAAAAGCACGACCAATCATCTGAGCCGGCCCGGCTAAAATAACTGGATGGCCTACCTGCCTGTCAGCCTTCCATCTGTGCACAAACTTATCTCGTGCCCTCATTGGTCATGTGCGCGTTCGTGTGTGTTGGAGGAGGGGCTCTGTAAGGAAGTCTGAAGGAAGTGGCAGATTTTTTCCGGTTGTGTATTTTCAAATTTTAGCGCACTCAAGCTGGTTTCTCCAAAATTACCTACCCCACCTTTAAGTACTGTTAATATCTTCACATAAAATTCAGAGGTTTTTTATTTCACTCCTCTTTTAGCAGACATTTAATAAATGCAGGTACATTTTTAGCAGCTATTCATACTAAATCAGTTGTACCTCCCCTAGTGCCAGGACCAACAGATCCATCTTTAGGCTCTGCAGCCCTGTCCCCCCATAAGGCTTTGCAGTCTTACCATGCTCTCCATTGAAAGCCAGTTGGCTAGAAAGCTGGACTTCAAGGACTTGATCAGTGACTTTGCCTGTAAGAAGGCTAGGCGCTGGGCTCTTGGTAAGTAAGACTGAGCAAGGCCTCATAATAACTGTTAAAGGCTAGCAAGGCTATGGTAACGATATTGGATCACTACACACAAGATGCATGATGAGAAAAAGACTGAGAACAGGTAATAGGCTCTGATTTAGCACCACCATCAGGCCTTTTCATTTCCATTTTGTTGTCCGTTTACACTTTAATACCCGCTTATTTTGTAGTTGGTATGTATATTTAATTAAAAAATCTGCTGCTTATGTAATTTTTTTGTTAGCATTCTATAAATGATAATATTGGTGTTAATGTTCACTTTATTTTAATTTAAGAGGTCATGTATATTTAAGTTATATTTATTTAGATGTTTGAATGTTCCATTCAAAAATGTTATTAAAAAGGCATGTACACCATAAAAGATGACTATTGAGGTCTATTGTCAGGAATGTTAGTGTTATATCAAATAGTGAATTCTACTGCAGTAGAATGTTACACGTCTGCACAGTTTTGTATGTTCACCGCTCAGTGTCAGTAAATATTGTGTAGTTAGTATTGGACTACAAGATAGATGCAAGCCTTTACAGGTAGAGTTATTTAAAGCATAAATGAGTCGGTTGGGTTCTGGAGGTGTGGTTACAGCATTGTGCTTGGTTGGCGTGGCCTGGGCCTGGTGGTGGGGCCCAATGTGATATCTTTTCATGGGGCCAAAAATCCCTGGCGGCGCCCCTTCACACACACACACCCGCAGCCTGGCTGTGAGTCTGTGTGAGAGCACACACACAGACTCACAGCTCGCCACGTCCCGCTGTCTCAGGCTGAGAAATCCGGAGCTGAAAAGATTGTGTGTGTGTGTGTGTGTGTGTGTGTGTGTGTGTGTGTGTGTGTGTGTGTGTGTGTGTGTGTGTGTGTGTGTGTGTGTGTGAGGAAGTCCGGATTGGTCCAAACATAACGGCTCCGCGGACGTAACGGCTCCGGATTGGTCCATTTTGATTGTATGCCTCGAACCCAAACATTTGTCTTTTTCTCATACATTTCTCGCACATTGATGTTGACTTATTTTTTTTTATGTAATATCTCCTGGCTAACTGTTAGCCTAATCCTCTACCAACTGGCTTGGTTAGCATAATAAAACTTGTTTTGCAATATTGGAAAAACAATATTTTTTTTATTTCTCAATGGCAGTAAACACACTATTCAAAGTTAAACAAGTAATTTAGTCTAACAGATATTTAAAAACAGCATTTTTACAGCTGTGTCGCAGCAGGGCTGCGGATACTGGTAGAACAACAAGTCAGGGTCATGCTTCAGGGAGGGCTCTCTAACCTTTAAATAATTTGCTGGAAATTATTTCTCAAATTTGTGAAACCTTTATATAACATTTGTGAGTCACTGCTTGTTATTTTTTATTTTCCTAATGGTGCTTGACACGGTGGCCGAAAGCAATTTACGGAGATCATCTTGTCCTGGGCACGAGCAAGACACACAGCGGGCAGCCCATTAAAATTTATTTTTGTGTCGGTGAGTTGAAAGGCCAAATAACTAACTTCAGGCTATTTCAAAGTGGTTTCTCGAAGAGCTGCAAACAACCCCTTCCTCAGCACAGGAATAGTAAGTAAAACTCTTATATTCATCACTATGAGCCCCAAGTGACCCGTACAACAGCCTGAGTATTTTTAAGTACAATCACAAGTGCTGGTAGGCTTTTCCACTGGCACTGATCTTAATTTATGTTAGAATAGTTAGCAAGGATGCTGAAGACAAGCCAAATGTATTCAAAAAGCGCCCTTATTGACCTACTAATTGGCATATTGAGACACAATCTATATTTTGCCATATTCTAGATAAAAACAACACTTATGTGTAAATACAACAGTATGTGATCAGATGTCATTAACAAGTTACAGATCATAAACATGTTAACACAAATGTTGTATGAAGTACAGAATTGTCCTAAATAATATACGGCATCTACATGTTCCAGCACAAAAAAACCCTGGCCTAAAGGCTACAAAATGTGCAATGATTTATGTTCACAATACACTCTCCCTCTCTCAAAGCTCCCTACGCCTGGGGTCTTTACGCCAAGAGATTGCAAAACATGACAGCAGTTATATGTCAAGCAATAAAGAAAAATAAATAAACCTCAAGCACGACTCAACAGCAAACACTTCATCCACCTGCAATCAAAACGACATTCAAACCTCCAAACAAGACATAGTTTTGACAAGGTTTTGATCCAAAGCCAACTGTTCTGTACATCCAGGCCTTACATCCCTCATTTCGTAATGCTAGTTGATAATAAAGTTATAACAGAAAATACAGAGAGAATAAACAGCTGAATATCCTTCCCAAAGAGGACGGGTTGACTGAATAGGAATGTGGCATTGCTGCCTTTCTGGTCGTCTCGTAAATGAGCTGTGCGGGTGCCCTCACGTCATTGGCTGCCATCTCCTGGTCCGCCTCCCGAAGATGGTGATTGGAGCAAGCCGGGCCCGACGCACTCCATTCTCAACACACAGCCGGAGCGCACCTGCTGGAGATGACTTCAAAGCCTGTGACTGACGATCACTCTGGAGGCTGTTTTAATTATACTTCTTATCATTCAGAAGCTTTTTGTGTGTGTTTTATGTTTTACTGAGTGCTTATAGGCAATTTCCATCCCAGTATTCAGTTAACTATTTATTTTCTGTGCACATTACATAGACTAGCTCATATTCTACCTTCTGCTTGGGACTTTGAGTCTTCAAACTGTCCAATGTCAAAGACTGGGACTTACTTTAGAGTCAGTTGTATTTACATTCAGTATGACTTGTTATGATTCAATGTGAAAGAGTATACTGCTCAATAAATAATGATCACTTCACCACCTCTCTTGACATCTAGGCGCTTGAGAGTGAGTCAGAGGCAGAACACAGGGCCAGTGGAGAGAGGTCCATTGCTGAGGTGAGTGATAAAAGGGAAATGACAGTTTAGAGTCAATTGTGATATGGACTCTCATCCCAGAATTTTAAGGAAATCAGTTGGGATATTGAACAGGAAACATTTCAGTCAAGGGGCATCATATGACCAATATAGACTGAAGAGCAACATTTATTTGAACATTTGAGTCAATGATACCATTCCTAGGTGAACTTAACATCCGTATGGAGTCAGATCAGTCTCAATATTAATAAATGCTCACAGAAGGATTTACAAATGTATTTTGCGATTTATATATAAATGACTCTCCACAACAATATCTCTCAATGCACTCACAAATATTTATTGTTGTATATAAATGTAAAAAAAATGGGCATTTAAACTGCTTTTATTAATTCAAAGACGGCTCTGAATTAATAATCAAATATGTTTCCTTTCTTTACTACTGGATGAAATTACAAAATGTATCCATAATTTTCCTCATGCTAGTATAGTCACATAAAAGTATCAAACCACCTGTTAAAATGCACCAGAATACAGGAAATCTATTTTTTTTTTTCGTGGTGGGGGAATTTTGCCTACCTTTTATACATTAAATCTATTCATAATTATTACCAATTCCAACTGATGTGTTGCATTTCCTCATCCCTAGTGGGGACGTGACAGGCATTTTTATAAGGAGACCATCTATCAATTTAATAGTATCATTAATAAAATGTCTGGAAAGCGATTTTAAGAGAGAGCACAAAGACGAGGATTTAACCCATAGACAGTTACAGTATATACGTAGTGTGGTTGAACAGTAAACTCTGTTAAGCCCCTGTCACACTGTCCCGAAATTGACACCCGATGGATACACGTTTAAGGAAATTTTCAAATTTGGCTCTGATCGTAACAACATCGGGCCATTCGTGAGGGCATCTTAAGCCATCGTATGACCGCCGGTGGAGTTTCTCAGGCTCCGGCAGCAACTTCGTGAGCGGCAACTTCGTAAGGCACTCGTGAGGGCATCTTGTTATCATCGGTGCCATCGGGCATTCGCCCTCACTCTGATCGGGGGGAATGCCTGATGGCACCGATGATAACAAGATGCCCTCACGATGGCCTTACGAAGGTCAAAATTGAAACACAAATTCAACACGGAAATGAACCTTCGCAAGGTCCTTCGGCAATTTTTTGGCATGCCAAAAATGTTGCCACTGCTTACGAAGTTGCTGCCGGAGCCTAAGAAACTCCAACGGCGGTCATACGATGGCTTAAGATGACCTCACGAATATCCCGATGTTGTTACGATCAGAGCTGAATTTGAACATTTCCTTTATCGTGTGTCCATCGGGTTGTTTTATTGCACAACACAATCATGTAAACATATTATGTAAATAACCCTGTTCTGTGAAACTGAAAAGGATATAATATATTATTTTGAAGGCGAGTTGACAGGAAGTTGTTGTTGCTATGGAAACAACATTACGGAGAAAACTTAATATCTTCTACATATAAAGACGGATAAAGTAAAGAACAAAGTCTGAAAATATCAGTACAGTATCATAGTACTTTAACATAATCGTTTTTGTTACTTTCGTTGCAGTTGTATGTCTTAAATGTAATGTAAATGTTGCCTTTGTGTGTGGTTCGGGGCCATCTTCGTGCGAAATTCACAATTCCATATTCGTGTGTCCATCGGGTGTCAATTTCGGGACAGTGTGACAGGGGCTTTAGAGGAGACTAATCCCTGGACAACAACACATTAGATCAATTGTCATCATATACTCTGAATATAAAGTAAACATATAATGACTCTCAGAGAGCACAGACCTCCAGCAAGGCAAATGGGGCATTACGTACTGGTGGATGGTCCAAGTCGAATGGCATCATCATGGACTCGTGATATGTAGTATTTTATTGCATACAATCAACAATCCAACCTATTTCTGTGTGATCAACTTGGCAATTCAGGTACCAACATTGTTGCTGAATTTTTCGTCTTTTCAACACATCCATGTGAATTTCTCTAGTTTGAATCATTTTAACATCAAATACAAGCAGCACAAATGCCTTATCTTGCAACTTAAAACTATAATTTGTGTATCCGCCCTATGATTTGGATGCCTTCCAAAATGTAATGGGCTTTTCTTGGCCCATGTTACACTCTTCCACCAGGTTTTATTACATTTGGTCCAGTAGTTTGTACATTATCTTGCTGACTGACAGAATTATCGAGCCAAAAACATAACATTATTGGCAGAGCTAATACAAATATCAAGCTGGTCAAAAACATACATAATTTATGAGTTTAGATGATACTCCTCCACTCCTCCACCTTAGTTCTGTGATCTCATGCTAAACAGGATTTTGTGCAAACATAAAGCAGTAGTGTAACATTTTGGGAAATGTGCTCATTTGCGTCTTTTTGACAGCGAGATGAAAAGATCAGATATATCACTCATTTCTGGGTGGTAGCGTAGCTTACCTAACACTAGCTGACTTACTAACACATACATGCCAACCTTTCCAAATCAAAAAGAGGTAGGTTTGCGCGCGGTAAATGTGCACGCCCAAATTAGGTAATCAGAAGAAATGGAACCCCAGTAATTACATGTATAAACCATGTATTTAACATTTATTGCATACTTTTATGCTGTTTGGTAAACAGTGACATCAACGACATGTCTGGTCTGTAAAATGCCCGAAAAGTAAAAGAATCGGAGATAAATATCCCAAAGTCTCCACATTTTATTATATTTGTAATGTGTTTCTGGTCCTCTTTCAGTTGAGAAAGTGTAGATCAAGGATGTGTCAGGATGTAGAATTCTTGTGTGAACATCGGATATAGCCAGGTTCATATTCTTGTTTCATGTTGTTGACATATTAGAGTCAAAGGTTTGCACAGAGCGAAATATCTTTGTGTTGCGCGATATATCAGAAAATACTGCATTAAAAAAAGTCATTTCCTGCATTTTCTAATGATAAAGTGTGATATAAATAATGTACAGGCTTTCAGACTGCTATAGTTCACTAAACAGAGACATTAACGACATGTTTGGTGTTGAAAATGTCAGAAAAAGTGAAAGAATGGGAGATAAATATCCCAAAATCGTATTATATTTTTTGTGTGTTTGTGGTCCTCTTGCCAACAATCAGGAGAGATATTTGATAGTTGGTGCTTGAGAAGACTAAATATGAATCTGCAATTGACATGAATGGAGAAATGAAGTATATTCATTACTCGTTATTCTCTACTAATAGTTAATTAAAGACTGTATAATGGCTAATTTGCACACCCCTTTCAAGTTTTATTGACATATTATATACACAACTATGGTGTAGTTATGCAATGAATGAACAACTTGGGTCGCAGCTGAGGTTCCTCAACAGTGCATCACAAGACATCTATAATATGTGTGTACCATTAAACTGTCATATTCTGCACATTTCTTATACTATCTACATACATAAGAGTATAATTCATATGTATATTAAAATAAGTGCTTCAACATTAACATTTCAGGAAAGCAATATATTAGACGTTAAGTACTTTGTCAGGCTTAATATTTATCTTTTGATACCCCCAAAGCTTTTCTCTTATTTAAAAGAAGACCTTAATCTAAAGTATTATTTAATGTGTTAATAAAGGTTAATTAGATTGTCTGTTTTGCACATCCTCATATTAATATCTTTGTACATCCGGCACTAAACTGTTTTATTGTAGAGATCACTTATAGTATCTTGTTGATTTTTTATATTCTATATTTCTATCATTGACCTCCTACTTTCCCCCAATGAAAGTATGTACTCTTAATATTTGTTTCATCAAATATAACACATAAAACAATAATTCATTTCTATCAGCTGTGCACCGTTATGGTGTAAATATAACCTATCTACCAATTAGATCAAATGTAAAAGTCAGCCGAATTAGTGTTGATAGTGCAAAGAGACGTATTGTGTGAAGAGAAATTGAAGATGTTGTTTAATTGTTGATATATTTATGGTCCACGTCACGTATTCAGTTTCGGCGGCAGTTCTTCCTGTTTGTCTAGAAGTCTTCTCATCAGGGCTCTATAAATAAAGAACTACAGCAGATGTGTAATATTTAATGCAGCCGAACTGTGTATTACAATACCGTTATGTGATGACTTTCAAAGAGAAAAGCAAAGACACTCGGAATAAAGTATTATTTTCTTTTATAAAAAAAGTTTTTCGGATTTGATATGGCAGGAACACCATATCCCTATATGCATTGCGGCTAACACATCCAATCAGCGAGCTTAAACCCTAGCTGAGGATCTTGGGTAATCAGTTCAGTGGCTGTGTATCGCAATGATGCTGTCTGTTTCCGGTTATTTTTATTTTGAAATTCAGTTCCTGACGGACGCCAAAAAAGCCAGAGATTATGGAATTAAACAAATAAATAAAAACAAGGATAATTGTGTGTTATTGGTGAGTAAATAACAGTGTGTTGTTTAGAAAAGAATAACAAATTAGAAGGGAAATAAATATTTTAAAAAATACAGATTTCAGTATTCTGAGGCTCTGAGCCCCATATATTTTCCTCACAGACGACAAAAAAAGTCAGACATTATACGATTTAAAATAAAAACAATAATCGTGGCTTGATATTGAGTAAGAACATGTTTTTATGAACCCCACAGCTTCCGGTCTTCCAAGACCCGAACGGACAAAAAGACGTGCTGCAGGCACGAAACATACTACCAATAGAAATACATTGCTTTTAAAATCGTTCTGTGTGACACGAAGGAAAGGGGAAAATCGTGTTGGTGAACACGAATCAATAGATTAAATGTTGTGACTATAACACGAAATGCCGTGCTATTACACCTACACCAGAGGCCTGTACTACGAAGCTGGATTTTCACTTAGCCGGCTAACTTCAGGGAAAGCTCGGGCTTTCCGGTCCTACGAAGCTGGTTCTCTTTTTAGCAGGCTAGATCTCCATGGTAACTTATGCTGTGCGGCTAACCTGCCCCGGAGCAGGTTAGGTTGCAGGCTAAGAGCTCAACTCAGTGAAAGCACTGCCTGCTGACCAATCAGAGCTCAGTGTGTGGAGTTTAAAGCGATGAAGTCATATTACAGGAGAAAGGAAATACAGAAAAGCTGCCGTTGCAGGAAAGACGGCCGGCAAAAATCACAGACTGTGTGAACGTGAACATTAATAGAATATCACCTCCCATCTTCAGAGCAATCTGACTATTATAACATAGCGTAAAGAAAGCTTACTTAAATATCTGCCACAACATAAGTAACCGGATCAAAGTAACATTAAGTACAGTCCGCGGCATATCACATCATAATGTATCATATTTCCTTATCTGAGTCAGCTGAGCCGTATCTGGCCGTGCAACACTCACAGTGTCACATACTGTATGCAGAAGTATTATTTTAGGCAACACATTCAGTAGACGAAACACTCGAGGCAAATGTAATTAAAGTCAGATCCAC
Organism: Notothenia rossii; assembly: GCF_949606895.1. Taxonomy (NCBI): domain Eukaryota; kingdom Metazoa; phylum Chordata; class Actinopteri; order Perciformes; family Nototheniidae; genus Notothenia; species Notothenia rossii. The sequence goes on from NC_136904.1 coordinate 64,661,421, forward strand.
ACTTGTCTTAGACGGGGCAGTGATATCATAAACCTGTTAATGTACGCATTCAAACACTTTTTCTTTTACCAGCTGTATTCACCTTGCAGGTGCAGCTATGTGGCTTTTATCCTGGATAAAGTGTTTAAGTCACGGATGTTTAAAGTTTAACTTCTTCATATGTCTAATATTATAGTTGACTTTTCATTCAGGAAGTATGACGCTGCGCTGTCAGTACGCTTCTCCATGTTCGTGATTGGTCGAATGCTCCAAATACCACCCCTTTCATGTGAACGCGCACCTAACTAGATAGGGCACGGCTGGCTTGAGCGATCCACTTGATAACCAGCGTCGTAGTACAGTTTAGCGGCAGCGCGTATGTTTTGGATTAGGCCAACCGTCTAACTCAAACATATCCAGGTTAGGAAAATCCAGCTTTTTAGTACAGGCCTCAGGTCACCAAGCAAATACAAATAACAACAGAGAATTGTACTTTGCTTAAAATCATAATTATTGTATGCTTTTTCATTTACATTTTACCAATAGTTTTGGTTGCTAGGACTTTGTACCATAAAAGCTTTCGGGGAACCTGCTGGTTGACCACATCACTGGCTTTTAAGATCTTGTTTGCACTTTTGTTGCGATGATGTCAATGTAATGATATACAAAAACAATTTTTTCAGCCTAAATAGATAGTTAAAGTTGGCCTCCTTTGAGGAAAATAACTGTAGCCCACTGGATATAAAGCCTGATTTTAAAAGAGCTACTTTTGTGAAAACAAGAGCCGAAACCTCATGTCCTCTATATGAACTGTTGACCAGAAACGTACCTGTCAATTGCTGTCCAGTTGGGACTTGAATCAACCTGCATGATAAATGATCAGACATAACTGGAAAACAAATAAAATCTCACCTCCAGAGCATTTGGGTCTTAGATTCTGGCCTCCCAGTGATTCGTAGCACTTTCTGGGAGGGCTTTCCAATCACAACCTGATTTACAATCCATGGTTTGAAAAATTGCTTTTTCTAGTGATGGAACAAGCTTTGCAGTTGGCTGAGATAATTGGCTGAACAAACAGTATGTTATAGCTTAAACATAGGGTTTGACATAAGACTTGGCAGTCCTATATAAATCCCAACATCACTGTTTTCTTGCCCCTGTACTCCAGTGTGACGCTTTGTCTCACAGTTACTTGGAAACATGTGAAAAAAAGTGATGGTTTCTTCATTTTGTAAAGCTTGTTGTCAGTCTGGCATCAAACCGGACAAGCTTTTCCAAGATTGACTGCAATGGAAACAATCACTGGGAGAAACACTCCCCAGGAAAGCATGCTTTTGACATTATGTTCTGTCCAACAGCTGACTAAGATTTTAAGGAATAGCCCTTTCAAAAAATGGTGTAAATCTATCACATGTGGGACACTGTGAGGAATTCACATTTAGGCACATGTGATTGTTAAAAAAGAATGAAGACAATTTAAACCGAACATTGCCTAATTTCAGTTTTGGATTTTTCACGCCTTGTTCTACACTGATGTTAACCTGCTTTTTTTTGCAGTGTCGTCTGGCATGAATAGCTACCACGGCTTTAACTATAAAAGAAAAGCAAAGACCTTGGATGAGTCTCAAATCTCAAAGGACATTACTTTTGTTTTTAAGTGGGGCTTTCTGTTTGGGTAAAGCCATCTTCTGCTTACGCGATACAGCACAATATATATCCTCCTTCATTTTCTCCGTCCCTTCTCTCTATGATCACAGAGTGATGTTTTGACTGGCCAAATCCCTAGCATTTCTCCCGGGGTTAGTGCACATTCAATCATAAGGGCTTGGGCCGATCTTTTAAAAGAACCTCGAGATTATGTTACCTCCACCCAACAGGCAGCTCTATTGATCCCGTCGCGCTCTTTGTGCACTCCTCCAAGTGTGCGCCGTTCATGTAGACTTCATTTCCCATGCCCTCCCTCTCTGTTATGCCACACTCTCTATTCAGTGACATATTTATGTTGGTAATTAAGCCAAGATCAAAGCACTTTTGCTTTTCAGGGGTTTGAGAAGGTAAGCCAAGGTACAAGACAGAAAAAGTTGAAAGGCGAGTTCCTGAAGGGAAGATAGTCGCTTGAGGGAAGGTGGTTGGTGCGCTCAGGCTTTATTCTATGCTGGAAACATATAATCATTTGAAAGAGGATAAGGTTGAAGTGAGGACATTACTGGAGCCACACCTTATCAAAACATGGTCCCTAATTGAGACACTGGTGCCTAAACACACTTTCCCCAGATGAAAAGAAAATGGCCTGTAAAAACAATTCCAAGTTGACTTTTGGACTGTCAAATAGAACTTTTCTCGGCTGGTGAACACCCCTGGATGCAAAGTAGAACAACATGACTCCATATTTCCAGCAATGTTAGCTATGCAGCTGACACTTTCCCATCAACTTCAGATAGATCTGCAAAGGAGAAGATAGTGTACATACCACAACTGATGACATCCAAAGAAATGACATCCAGTTTTGTTGAATTTGGCAAAGTTTACTAATAATGATTTAGATTTTAGCACCGTTTAAATGAGGTCAACCTCTATTTTTGGTACTAGTTTCTATATGAGTCAATTGCATCTAAAATATCTGAAGATTTCATACCTTGTAAAAAGGGGAGCTGCACTTCTGGAAAGTGAACAGAAACTTCCTTTGGTTTATCGTCCCCTAGCCCAAACACTGCGTTTACAAGAAGGACAGAGGAAAAAGACCCACACGCCAGAACTTTAATGATGTAAATATTATTGGGAAAATGTTTGCCACTGGCATGGAACAGATAAGCATTAAAACCACAATGTATCGGAATGGAAATTAGCACAGAGCCGCTTCAGCATCGCATGGAAGGTCATTGCTTGGCAAGATTTAAACTTGGCTTCCATTACTGCTCTTTAAGTCGACGTCTAGGAGACCCACAGGCCATCCTGCACGCAAGGGTACAAACAATCACTCCCTAATACTCTGTAAAATAAATGTTGATTAGGTTTCGATTCTTGGATATAAGAGAGAAATAAATAAAAAAAGGGTTCAACAAAAAATCATTGAGACTAAAGTTCTTCTTAATATCAAGTATAACACACATTAACATGTATGATGTCTTTTAACCTTTTATGCTACCACCAGTACTCAACATGGTTGGTATCACAACACACAGATTTCTCTTTCAGGTTTCTCGTTGCCCATCATTACATATGGATTCCAATATGTTGCCCTTGTGAAACACCTCAAGCTCTGTTTGTGGCACATGTAGACATTAGTAGCCAACCATTTCCCTGAATAGAAGCATCAAAGAACATTGACAACCTATTGTCATATTGAGTGCCATTCAATTTGGTAGAGATATCGTACGGGGATGCCTTGAGTGCTCATGTGGTGCCCAATAAGGTCAGACTTTCAATTAGACACTACTGGTTTTTCTCTTGTTTATCAGTTAGCTTTTCTTCACAGTGGGCATGACACCTCAACGAGATAAAAATATATATAGTATAGTAAACATTGTTTATTGGCCCAAACTGGATAATCAGACAGTGAAGCTAATGCTGTTTTTCTAGTTTTTTTCTCGAATTGTTCTTTGCTAGTGAATAGGTATTTTATTCAGGGAACTCGGATACCCATTCCTAGCTACAGCTTCTGTGGTTTCCGTAATCAAAAAGGGGCAGTGAATGTTGATGGGCAGCCCTTTTGCCCTGCACTGCTGCCAACCTTGATACACAATGCAGTGCGCATTGTTTAATTATTCCAATCAAAGAAGGAGATGGACACTACTTGCCTCCTTTGAAAGTAGCTTCATTCTCGTTCATTAAGATCAATGCATTTTGTGTCACCCAGGTAGAGTTGTATGTCCTGCAATCAAATCTAATGACATTTTTAGCAATTCAACTAGGGATGTCCCGATCACCTTTTTTTGCTCCCGATTCGATTCCGTTCATTTGATTTTGACAATCTGCCGATACCGATTTTTCCCGATCCGATCTTTATGCAATGCATTAAGAGAAAAAAAAAGAAAAAAGCATTCAAGTTGTCCCTTAGGGTTATTTTTTTATTGAAATGACCCATTCTATCCAACATGGATAGCTTCACAGCAACATTGGATCAAAACAAAATAAAGCTTATTAGTGGTTCACCACAAAATAACCATTTAAACAAACTGAGTGCAGATAGTGCAGTAACAAAACAAAAATAACTCTATTGGAAAGAGGTAGCTTGACGAGCTTCACAAGTTACAAATAATAAAATACAAATTTGGCTTAGTGCAGAATTCTAGCCTTAAGACTAACTATGAATGAAACGATGAATTCAGCTATCTTGGCTGTTATATTGTTGGCCTTTTCACTGTTCTGGGGCAGTTTCTCTTTCCTTTTAAACGTCTCTGAAAGTGTTGGTTGTTTCAGTGCCGTTACCTGAGTGGCCGCTTTGTACTCGTCGTGTTCTTGGTGGTGTTTGTTTCTCAGGTGGCGTATTATATTGGTCGTGTTGAGCGTAGCTCTGTTCTTTCCACCACGCGGAACCTCCGCCTTGCAAACATTGCATCTGGCTGTTACACTGCCTTCGCTTTCAATTTTAAAATAATTCCAAACTCCTGACATATTCTCTGTCCCGGCTCCGGATTCCCCAGCTGAATGTAGCCTCTCGTTAGCCTAGTGCTACTATTAGACACTGCGCCATGCCCACTCTGTTGCCAGATTTGAGAGAAATAAGCAAACAGGTCTTGGTCGCTTATTTCTCTCAAATCTGGCAACAGAGTGCCCAAAAGAAGCAACACATACATGATGCTGTGTAATTATTATTTTGTTTTGTAACATTAAATAAAATAATACAAATAATTTATTAAAAAGAAAATCCCCGATCCCCGATCTTTTTCTCCCGATTCCGATCTTTTGAAAATCACGTGATCGGCTCCGATCCCCGATCGGATCAGGACATCTCTAAATTGAACTTGTTTCTCAATATATCAAAGGTTAGTCCAGGCTGCATTATTTGAAATTGTGTTGAAATGTGCCATGTCATTTTTTTGTCCAACATTTATTTTGGAAACTGGAAAACCTTTGAATTTTCCCCTCAATCTTCTCTGTGAACAACACATTCTGTTATTTGGCGGCAAGGCCTAATCTTATGTCTATGGTCGTTCAACTTGTGTAGCTTTGTCAGTGTGTTGTGTGTTCTTCTAAATGTCACCTCACCGAGCAAAATAGCACTTTATAATCCAGACAGACGAACTTTAGCCTCTTGCTGTGCTGACCATGGAAAAAACGCCACTTTCAGTTGAATCACTTCTATGAAACTCCCCTTCAGTTTAATCACTTTGCAGCTGGTAGAAGTTGCCGGCCGTGCCAGTTTCCCTTCCTGTAGTTACCAAGACAGCCTGTCCTCTCTCATTACGAGACGCGCTAAGTCTAGAGTGAGCAACCGCTATAAGAGACACAAAGTAAAGAAATGCAATCACATCAAAAGCAGCTGTTATGCGACAAAGGAGTTTACATACATCGTCATACTATCACTGAACCATCAAAGTCTGCAGCATAATATTAATCTCAACCCTCTGTATCAAAAGCCTGTCGCTTTTCGTTGCAGCCTGGCCTGTAAAGTATTCTCTTCTGGGCCTTTGATCATCTACATTTTATCTCCTTTGATTATGTTGCCAATGTTGGGCGATAACATGCAATAAAACTAGAATACATGAAAAGAAAAAGACACGGAAAGAGAGTTGTGTATAGGATTTTGAGCTCCTTGGAAAAAAATAAATGTAGGATCTTGTCACATCTTAGGTTTATGTCACGGTTTTAGTGTTGTCTGTCTGGTTATGGGTTTTGTAAGTCTGTTCATTCAGTGTTTTGTCTTCCTCCTTGTGTTTTGTCTGGTCATCCTCCATGTCGTTAGTTTCCCTGGTGTGTCTGGTTGTCTCATTGTGTTCACCTGTTGTCCTTGTGTTTCTCCCTCCCCTGCCCAGCTGTGTGTTGTCCTGTGATTACCCTTCTGTGTATTTAGTCTAGTCTTCCCCTGTGTTCCATGTCGGTTCATTGTTTCCCCTCCATGTTATTCCACGGTCTGTGTTCCTTGTGCTGCTCATTTTGTTGTTGTTGATATTTTGGATACTGCCTTTTTTGCCACAGGTTTTATTATTTAATAAAGCTCGCTTTTCGTTAATACTGCTTTTGGGTCCTACCTTTTCCACGCATCCTGACAGAATTAACCGACCAACAATGGACCCAGCAGATTTTTATTTTGATTGGGACTTGTTCTACCTAGACTACACTCTTCAGTGTCATTATGCTGAATGGAGTAGAACCTTGGCTAAAAGGGACAAAGAGGCTGTCCTCAAAAAGGCACAAATGGAGGTGGACAACGTGCCATGATTGAGAAGCTCATTGCCTGAGTTTCTCAGAGTTCTTTCTCGTAGCCCTGAGTGCCAGTCTCCATTCTCTGACCCTTTCTTGGGATCCCGCCTGGCGTTTGGAGGTCCACGGAGCCTCCAAAAGACCTCTAAAAGTTGCAAGGTCAGGAAGCCAACTCGTACTCAGGTACCGGTCCTAGCAGCCATGGTTCCGGCTCCAGTGCCGGCCCCAGCAGCCATGGTTCCGGCTCCAGTGCCGGCCCCAGCAGCCATGGTCCCTGCTCCAGAACCGGACCTTACAGCCATGTTTCAGTGCTCCAGTGCCGGCCCACACAGTCATGATACCGTGCTCCAGTACCATCCCACACAGCCATGGTTCCGTGTTCTGGTTCCTTGCCCAGCGGCCATGGTTCCGGCTCCAGTGCCGGCTCCAGCAGCCATGGTCACTGCTCCAGAACCGGAACTTACAGCCATGTTTTCGGCTCCAGTACTAGCTCTCCGGCCGACGCCAGCTCCCTGTGTCCTGTCGGCGTACCGGCCAACGCCAGCACCGTCTCAAGTCACCTCTCCAGTTCCCTCTCAAGTCCCCTCTCAAGTCCCCTCTCGAGTTCCCTCTCTAGTCCCCTCTCAAGTCACCTCTCGAGTCCCCTTTCAAGTCAACTCTTGAGTCCCCTCTCAAGTCAACTCTCGAGTCCCCTCTCAAGTCAACTCTCGAGTCCCCTCTCAAGTCACCTCTCGAGTTCCCTCTCAAGTCTCCTTACAAGTCAACTCTTGAGTTTCCTCTCAAGTTCCCTCTCAAGTCTCCTCTCGAGTATCCTCTCAAGTCTCCTCTCTAGTCACCTCTCGAGTTCCCTCTCGAGTCACCTCTCAAGTATCCTCTCAATTCTCCTCTCAAGTACCTTCTCAAGTCCCCTCTCGAATCCCCTCTCAAGTCACCTCTCGAGTTCCCTCTCAAGTCTCCTTACAAGTTAAGTCTCGAGTTCCCTCTCAAGTCCCCTCTTGAGTCCCCTCTCGAGTTCCCTCTCAAGTCACCTCTCGAGTCCCCTCTCGAGTCTCCTCTCGAACTCCCTCTCAAGTATCCTCTCAAGTTCCTTCTCCAGTCACCTCTCGAGTCTCCGCTCAAGTTCCCTCTCGAGATCCCTCTCAAGTCACCTCTCGAGTCTCCTCTCGAGTTCCCTCTTGGGTCCCCTCTTGAGTCTTTTCTCGAGTCCCCTCTCAAGTCCCTACCCAATAGCCTGTCCCGTTGGGGGTCCCGCCGACTACTCTTCTACCGGGGGCCATGCCAACCCCATGTCCTCTTACGTGGGGGATCTTGCCGACACCTGTCCCACCTGCTCCGGTTCCTGTCCGGTCGACACCGGCTCCTGCCCGGCCCCCTGAGAGCCGCGGTCTTCGCCCTTGAGGCCGGCCCCCTGACTCTTCCTGCCGCTGCCTTCGCCCTCATGCTCGGCCCCCTGAGTTCGCCCGCTGCGGTCTTCGCCCCTCCATGAACTCTGCCTTGCCCCCGGGCCGTCCGCCCGAGACCCCCACCATGGACTCTGCCTTGCTCCTGGGCCGTCCGCCCGAGACCCCCTCCTTGGTCTCTGCCTTGCCCCCGGGTCTTCCGCCCGAGACCCCCTCCTTGGTCTCTGCCTTGCCCCCTGGCCGTCTGCCCGAGACCCGTCCTCCAGACCCCCTCCACCCACCCTTTCTTGGCCCTAGTTATGGGTCCCCCTCCACCCACCCTGCTGGACTTTTTTTTTGGGACGTCTGGGATCCGTCCCTTGAGGGGGGGGTTCTGTCACATCTTAGGTTTATGTCACGGTTTTAGTGTTGTATGTCTGGTTATGGGTTTTGTAAGTCTGTTCATTCAGTGTTTTGTCTTCCTCCTTGTGTTTTCTCTGGTCCTCCTCCCTGTCGTTAGTTTCCCTGGTGTGTCTGATTGTCTCATTGTGTTCACCTGATGCCCCTGTGTTTCTCCCTCCCCTGCCCAGCTGTGTCTTGTCCTGTGATTACCCTTCTGTGTATTTAGTATAGTCTTCCCCTGTGTTCCATGTCGGTTCATTGTTTCCCCTCCATGTAATTCCACGGTCTGTGTACCTTGTGCTGCTAATTTGTTTTTTTTGGATAATTTGGATACTATTTTTTTTGCCACAGCTTTTATTATTTAATAAAGCTTGCTTTTCGTTAATACTGCTTTTGGGTCCTACCTTTTCCACGCATCCTGACAGAGCTCTACTTTCTCGTTTTTCTAATTACCTGAAATTGTACTTCATGCACTTGAAATGTTGATATTAATCCTGAACCAGATTTAAGTTAGAGGCCACCAACCCAGGGCAAAGAGAGATGCTGTAGCAGAGGCATTATGAGGAAATTATTAAAGCGCCTTTTGAATGTTAAAGCATGAAAACATGTCACAATAAAAAAGGCACAGAAAACAATGATGAAACCTGAAAATGAAACTAATAGGTGCCGTTTATGATTTTATTCTCACTGCCGGTCATTTCATACATATCCAACCCAAGTCACATTTTTAATAAAAGTTTAGAGCAAGGCGTGTGCCCCGAGATCTGGAAGGAAGCCAAGGTCATCCCATTACCGAAGGATAAAAGAAAAACCTTTGCTGGTTCCAATAGTCGACCTATAAGTCTCCTCCCAGTGTTAACTCAATTCCTAGAAAAAATAGTATACACCCAAATTCAATACTACTTTTCAAGTAACAATCTGACAACGAACTACCAACATGCCTATAGAGATGGTCACTCTACAAGTACAGCACTTGCACAAATGACCGACGACTGGTTCAAGAGCATGGATGATAGGAGGCTTGTAGGAGGTGTGCTGTTAGACTTTAGCGCAGCTTTTGATGTGATCGATCAGTCTGCTGCTGAACAAACTCAAATGCTATGGGTTTGGTTCTGTTGCTATGTGTTGGATGGAGAGCTACCTGACTAGGAGAAGGCAGCGAGTCTTTTTCAATGGGAGCTTTTCTGAAAGTAAGGTGGATGAGATTGTTGGTGATGTTGTTAATGATATCAGGACTTACAGTATATCCTGAATGTTGCTGTATTATTGTTGTATTATTGTTGTATTGTTTTAAGTGTCGGACCCTAGGAAGAGTAGCTTTTGTCAAGAGCAAAAGCTAATGGGAATCCTTAATAAACATAAACTCCCTCCAAGCTTTGACAAAGATCTGAAAATCAAAGAGAGACATTCCCTGACGTGCCTGTAACTTTGAAGTCTTTTGCCCTAATGGATAATCCATATATGGCTGATTGAAGACCGCCAACGCTGTCAAGCTATAACAACAAAGCTAAAAAATATTTCTAATGGGCTCTGTTAGAAGGGAAGGCCAGCTCCTTCATATCTTAAAGAGGGGAAGAGACCGAAAAGAATGACGCATGAGATATGAACTCACAAATGGTAACCAGTGTGTTGGCGGCCAAACAGCAGGCCACAGCTGGAGGTAGATGTCTGTTTTCTTAAGCTTGCATGGCTCAGACAATGGCGATGTCTCACTGTTTGTCAAATCATGGCAACGCCCACCTCTTCTGGTCAGACTGCCAGCACAAGCTGCCAGGCTTTGGTCATAGAATTCAGAGAAGAGAAAACCAAGTGAGGTCGCTTGGTGGGGTGGTGGTGGTTGAACTGGTCTGGCAATGTGAGCGTATGATCATGATGCTACCACTTTATGCATTAAAAGCTGAGGCAACGGGAAATGTAAAGTAAATTCAAAGAAGGAATGCCTAAAGAGGTCCTATTATGCTTTGGGGGGTTTTCCCTTCCCTGTAGTGTGTTATATAGGTTTTTGTGCATAGAAATGTTCTGTGAAAGCTCAAATCTCAAAGTTATCTCCCACACAATCCACCCCTGTCTGAAATGCCTCCATTGGACTCCTTTATTTACTTTTCTCACATGTGGCCGTGTCTCAATTCAGGGGCTGCACCCTTCAGAGGCTGCATACGTCACTTCCGCAGAAAGAAGGCTGTCCCAATTTAAAAAAAAGACGAGACTCCTCCGAATGCGGCCCACGAATGCAGCCTTCTTTTCCCGGATTTTGGAGGATACAGCTGATGTATCCTCCGCGGTCTACCATATCGGTTCAATGCACGCAGGGACGAGTGAGTTTGTATCAAATGAAATGGCGATCCGGTCTCCCAAGCAGAGTGGATTTAAAAGCAGCAGCAAGCGGAGGAATCACTAATAAATGTGAAAATTGGGTTTTAACTTACTTTAAATGAACTAACGCCACACGTCAAACCCAAGGGGCATTCAAACGTACATTTTCGTTAAATAATACGGATAAATGTGACATTAGTGACACTAGCTAGCTGGACGTGCTGCACTGTTGTTTACACTTATTTTTAATCCAATTCAGAGGTTTACTAAAGTCATACAGAGATCTTGGCTCTGTTATACTTTATATTACATACATAGACCAAAGTGAAAACATTTAGACCGGTGTAGCCTATAGTACGTTGGGATTTATAAAATGCTACCCTGACGTGTAGCTGCTGTTTGCTTTATTTATTTCTCTGACATGTTGCAATGTTTTACTGTTTATTAAACTTGGGGACAACATTACAACCTTTTTATTCAGCTCATGCTGCTTTGAGGTAGGGCAAAAAAAAGCCTATTTTAAATATTTCCAACAGATTTTATCATCTTTTATTTAGGTTAAAGTTTATTTAATTTATCCTAATCCCATAATAATAAGACAATCAAAAATAGACAGCAGCCTTTGGCTTGATGTTAGTTTGTGCTGTGTTGTCAAAGGGATGCACGTGTGACTGTCATTTCATCTCTTTAGTCCCTATATGATCATTTTCTGATAACGATGAAATAGCCCGCCTCCCTCTCCCCACGTCTCCTGCTGCTGCTGGGCTGTCAGAAGCGGGGGAGGAAAAGAGAGGCAGTCACCGTTTATTAAATATTGTTATATTATTATTAGTGGTGGGCCGTTATCGGCGTTAACGTGCTGCGTTAACGTGAGACTCTTGTCGGCGATAAAAAAAAATATCGCCGTTAATCTATTCTCAAAGTTGGGTTGGGAGCTGGGTCTATACTACGCAAGCGATGATGACTTTCACCTTGATAATTTAGCGCGGATGTATACCTAGCCGAATTGCACTGTAGGGGGCGAGATCGAGTCTTTGACCTGTGTTTCTTCTACTGTCTATGGATCTGACCCCGGTCAAATCAGCCACATTAAACGTGACATGCTAACATGGATACAGCAGGAATGAAGCCGCGGGGTTTGCTTCAGGGGACATTTATTTTTAAGAAGCTTCCCGATGGAAACCTCAACAAAAATAAGGTTGTTTGCACCTTGTGCAATGCGGAATTAGTTTACTGTAGGAGTTCATCCAGTCTCAAGTACCACCTAAACGCAAAGCATCCCTTAGCTAATGCGGAAGATGCCGGGCCGAGCACTGATGTAGCGCGGGGGAAGACTCGTCGTCAAACAACTATGTTTGAGTGCAACCGAGGCAAGCCCGTCAGCACAGCTCTATCAGCCAAGCTAACTAGTCTCCTCGCTCAGTGGATTGCCACCAGCTGCAGGCCCATTAGCGTGGTTGAAGATGACGGGCTCGAGCTTGTTCTCCAGGCGGCCACAGGTGACCCATCTTACAAACTGCCTGCGAGGCGAACTATCATGAGGAGAATACATGACCAGCACGCAGAAGAGAAAGCTACGAAAGTTGAGAAGATGGTAGAGGCGAGGTCTGTAGCACTGACTGGGGACCATTGGACGTCCGTTAACAACGACAACTTCCTCGGCGTTACAGTACACCTCATCGATGCTAGCTGGGAACTTCACTCCTTCGCTTTAGGTATGCTACGTTATGTCATTTTAAATTACATAATTTAATTTTGTAGCCTTTTAATTACCACCACGTTATGTTTGCTTCTTGATAATTGCTAGTTGTTTACTACTAGTAGTGAAATTATTCTAATTTACTTTGTCTGTCTTTGTCAGTTTGTGATGCATTTTGGAAACTGGAGATGAGCCCCTGGTCTAATGCACCACCTGGCTTGAGAAACCCGTTCTCAAAGACTTACTTTTAGTCATTATTTGGGTAGCACACATATTCTGAATGCCTTCGGGAGAATTCAAATGAGCCATTTTAATCTAGATTAATCTAGATTAATTCCAAGAATACAGTGAGATTAATCTAGATTAAAAAAATTAATCTATGCCCACCACTAATTATTATACAGAGAACAGAGTCGTTATCAATTTGTTTTAAAGCTCAATAAATAACAAAGAAGACCTCTGACCGACACTTTTCTAATTTTGTACGGAAGATTTAAACTTTAACTGACATGTTGACCGGCGGAACATTTTTTTTACGGAAACTGCCGCACGGTCCCCTCGTTCCTTGGAAGAGGCGGAGATGTGGGTGTTTTTCATCTGCTGGTGGACTACCTGGGAGATACAGCAGGAGAACACGCCGTCCACCGCGGAGAATAAACAGAAGGGCAACCATGGCAACCATGCTCCGGGGTTTTCTTCGCTGCTTTTGATGTATTTCGGGCGGCAGCAGCGCCACTTACAGGCCTGACATATGTACTACATCGTTTCCAGCATTTCCAGCGGTCTAGTGTGAACGGACACGTTAATGAATCGAATGCGTGTGAACGGAAGCCTTTTTTGCACTTGCGTATGCGTTTTACCGTATGCGTCCTTGTGGGGCCGGGGTCTAAGCCAAACTATATCCGGTCACAGAGATCTGCTATTTTAGAGTAAAGTCAACACATATAGACCCTAAATATAGTCTATATTAAGAACGAGAAAAGTCTGAACATATATATCCTTTTTTGTAAACATATGACAAATGTGTGAGGGTGATGACGTCAGAGCATCGTCCTATGTGCCAGGGCTTAGCCCCGGACAGCCCCAGCCCAATTTAACCCCTGGGTATGTGTGAGGGAGCTCCTATATGGCATTACCCCGCTGAAGCTCACCAAAGTTTAACATATTTCATAGTTCAAAGTTTTGTCAATTGTTTTGTTTATTGGTCAAATACTGGTTTCTAATGGTTTCTGAGGAGTTTTACTGGAATGAAAGAACACAGAGTCTACAGAAGCAAAAAAGCAGCATACTGCATTAAACCTAACCTTCACAGAGAGGTTGAAGTTCATGTGGAAAGGAGGCTTCAGTAGTCTGTCTGCACTCTGTTTATTTTTGCTATCTTACAATCAATATAGTAAAGTGTGTTGCCAATGTAACCGGTTAGAACTCAAAGTTGCGATGAGGTCTTAAAAAGTATGGAAAGGGTCTTAAAAAAGGTCTTAAAAGGTATTAAATTTGACTTCAGGATTCCTGCATATACCCTGGGACAATTCTGGATAAATGGATCTGCTGGAGAAGGACCCCTAATCTGAAAAGTGCACGGCAAATCACCATCATTCCCCAAACAGCTGCTTCTATATACTTGCTGCACATATAATACAAATAAACAACTCCATAAACACACTTTTGCTGATTTTTGTGTTACTGCTGGTGATATATACAGTATATATATTAATATATTAATGTTGCATTGTTGGAGGGGCCTGTGACTTAAGATTTGCATTGCATAACTCATTGTAGCTGTGCAATTGACAATAAAGCCTTTAAACTTTGAACTGGGGCAATCAGAGCAGACTTGAAAAGAGGTGTTGCATCACAGGCAGTATGAGAGAAATATGTCACAATACAGGTAGAGCTCATTTCAATATGCAACAGAAAATAAGCATATGTCTTCTTTAACTCTTTAGGTTATAATTATTTATTCAGTCTTCAATTTTTACTTTTAACTTGACTAGGATACAATTTGGAAATATCAGACATTTGCACTTGCTAGATAATACAACTGTTTTGCTAACTCCTGTACATGCCCTGTATACACATCCAAGCAAACGTTTGCTATCAGAGACTCATATGGTACAGCTGCTACCAATTTTTCTTTGAATGAAGTCTGAGAAAACACAACTGATCATTCGACTGTAATAGCAAAGGCACACCCATACTGTAGACAGTCCATACACTCTGTCAACATCTGCCAAGGGTGTGGTGGCCGGTCTTTACATCCCCTTCTCCCCCTACATACTTGCTCTCTGTCAACTGCATTCATAAGATGTTGAATGATATTTTATTAAGGACATTGAAGCTGTCAAATAGCATTAAACAAAACTACGATAATCATCACCTGCGCGCTTTAAGTTCATAGTGTACCTTAAGGGTTTAAAGACGTGGACATTTTAACCACGGCTACCACTGCCAATAAGGTACACCCATACTGCAAGAAATCTCTTTAACAAATACTTTAGGATATTTAAATGGCTTACTGAGTAAACACTGAGTTGAATAATGGCAGTTACAAGTCGTAGAAACAGGACATTACCATTTTTCAAATTGCTAATGTCAAATTTGCAAATCAAACTTGTGTCTGCTCAACCTCCCTTCTCAAACTGCTGCACCCAAAGGAGAATCAACTACTGTACAGCGCTCAGGTCATGGGACAGCTACAGTAATAAGGTCCCGCAGCTAAGTTGTTAGAAGGTTGTTAAAAGTGTGTTACGTACTACATTGCTAAAACACAAACTCTCCCTACAAGACTTATCTAATTCCCTGATGGTCCATGAGTTATGTTTTGGAAGGTTAACATCTGCAAACAGAAGGGATTTATGACTGGAGGAAATAGTTTTGTACAATTTGCAATCAGATCTTGGCCTGCAGTGATGGTTTGGTTATACTTCATTGAGAGTGTAAATTCAGAATAGTTTAATGACGCTTGAGTTTTTCTAAATGTGACTTTATAGTTGATTATGATGGTTTTAGAGGTGTTATATGGTGTTGGTCAGCTAATGATGGACTCCATAATCACTGGTTTGGTACAGGTTTAGAGTAGATTTATAGCAATATTGTTTTAACAGTGAATCAAAGAACTCCCTATAATAAAAAGGTGTTGCTTTTGCTGCCGATCCAACTGAGAATCGTCCCGTTACTCTAAGATTTAGAAAAAAAAGGAGCCACTTGCAATAAACTAATTATCAAACAAAACTGTAAAATTGAAAAAACTGTGTAGAAGAACAAATGACTTGGAAAAATATAAAAAGAGAAAGAAAAACACAGATAAGCTGTTTAGTTTTGCTTCTTTTTTAACCTCAATTTAGTTTTGAAGAAAATGTAATTTGAAGAATACAATACATTTCATTTGGCTGACACTTTTATCCAAAGCCACTTTGGCCTGCGATACATGAATAACAGATTTGTGCACCATATTAATTATAAATATGAAATATTCAAATTTATAACACAGATCTATGGAATGCTCAATTTTTCTCCATTTGATTTATGAATCCAACTATTTCTCTAGGGCTGAAGAGTTCCAGCAACACTGTAGGAATATTTGGTAAAAATACAAACTTATTGTACAACAAACTTAAAATCTGTCAAAGTACCTCTTTTTCTTTCATTAAAACTACATAAAAACAATATTGTCCGTTTTTTCTCAGTCAGTGTGGTCTGTGAAATACCATTGTATGAGCTTTCACAGCCAACAGTGTAAACATGCTAATAGATTGCTCGCTCATAGCGGTCCATCGAGAGTCTCCCACACACCAGCTGCTACTAGCCAAGTGGGATATTGCACAGGACTAAAGACCCAGACGCATTTCTTAGAAGTCTGCGGACCAAACCTGAGCTGAATCACACGTTTATATTCAAATTGCATGGATAGCAAGCTAGAGGATGCCATTGTTGTTCTGTTTCTGCTCAATTAGGTAAGGAATATAAGTTTCATGTAACATTTCAACCATATTTCTGAGTTAATTTCCACTTATATGGCCAAAATGCAGTTTAATTTAATGCATCTTTAGGAACTGATGGAACAAAGTATTTGAGTTTGTGTGGGTGCTGCCTTAAAAGTTCCCAATGAGTGCAATGTATCCAGCATGTTTTCAAAATGCGACTAATTTATACAGTTCCATCTACAGTTCTGAAAATAAATATAAAAAATCCAGACACTTATTTAAAACCCTTACATGTTAGCACAACTTTTCCATAGAGAGTGGGGTGTGTTCTGCTCTGGACTAATCCGACAGCTGTATTTGGAGACTGAGGGGAGCATTAGGAATGGCACGGAAAGTACTAATTGGACACGAGTAGGATCAAGAACTCCAGACCAGGAATGGATGTCAGTGTGACCTTTGGACATTTGAGGTTTATACGTTAAGGTCTTGGTTTTTCTCCTTTATACTGCTTTTTGTAATGAATAGGGAGACAACGTCAAAACTGCCTTGAAACAAGAATGCCATACACTTGTAGAAATAAGGGTTCCAAAAAGATTCTTTCTAAAAGTCTAATGGTCGTTCACACCTGACGCAAGCGAAGATTAGCATTGCTGCCATCGCTCGAGTTTACGGCAGTGAGTTGTGTTTACTTGCATCATTCAAACTAGACGCGCTGTCGAGGAGGCGGGGCATATCTCTATGTAGATACCAACTACAACATAATTAACACATTTTACCATAATATAATTATAATATATGTTTCAAAATTATGCCATAATAACAAGATACTGATACCAGTTTGTAAAAGACGTGAAGCAATGCTTTGACAAGTGTGCACACACGACGGCAGAAGAAACACTTTTAAAATGCATGTTTTTCTGGATGGTGATCGATCGATCAGGCTAGGCTAAAATGTAGCTGCTCCAGTTTTATTTTTTCATGGTATAAAATACATTGAGTTCAGTAATGCATTGAAGGTTTGTTATTTTAGTTAAGTTTTAATGCACAGATATATTTCTCCTGGTTTAGTTAAAACCCCCCTGAATCAATATGTTTATGTTGACAAACATAATGTTGTTTTCAAGATAATGATCACTTAACACTGCAGTCCCCATGAAATCTACAGAGAGTTGTAACGTCTTTAAGATTGTTTAGTTTCAAGAACCTCAACTTTGATATTTAATCCAGCATGGTCTCTGGAATGCATTTTAATCCTCATAATATTTGTGAACAATAAATCCTTTGCTACAGTTCAATTGATTCTATTGCATGTTCGTGACATAGACGTTATATTAGTTTTGCCCAAAACACTCCATCTGCAATTTTTATGAGACTGTTGAAGCCATATTAAGAAACAATGTGTGTTCCCTGTAGTGGCATTTACAGGGTAAGAGAGCCACAGGGGGCCCTCCCACAAGCTCCACTATTTGTTCTGGGGCTGTGGATAGATATGAAGCAGTGATGTTGGAAGAATTGTAGAGCCCACCTATGGACTGACCGAGGGGGAACAGCCAGGCCTTTAAAGGGCTGCCCAAGATGTTCAGCGCTGTTCGGATCTCGAACACATGGTCGGGCAAATATTAGATAATAGATTGTCACCTTTTTCCTCTTGACAAGATTCCTTCTTCCTTCCTGCAGCTGGACATGCGGAGGCCTTCCCATCAGCCAGCAGCTGGGCTTGTCAGCCAATCAGGCACCTGCATGATTAGCAACAGCTGGAAAAGTATAACGAACTGGGCGGAGGGGGTCGGAGGAGGGGCTGCAACAGGGTGGTGGTGGGGGAATGGGGATAAATGCAGACGAAGAAAGAAGGAAGAGACAGAAGGAGGCAGAAAAAGCTTTTTTAAGAAATAAAAGGCATTGAATACAAGTCAAATGAGGAAAACAGGGACATCATCATAAAGTAAAAGAGGGGATTAGTGTTCATTTTCCAACCCCTTTTTTAAACTGATAAGCCACTTAAAGGACACAGAATCCCTTACGTTGTGCTCTACAAAAGTCACATGGATCATTGCAAATGTCCTTTTTTTCCTGTTTAAAATAAATGATAATAATTTCAACCTAATAACCGTAATAGTATAGCTTTCAACTAACCTAATACAGTTATGTGAAATCTGTTGACATAATACATTTAGTTAAAGACAACGTTTCAGTTTTTCCAGGGTTGTTGTGGCATAATTATTTAAGGTCACATATTTCAAGGGTGGGCAACCCTGAATATGAAACACTTGCCTTTTGGGTGAATAGCTATTTGTCGGAGTTAATATATTTCTGACTTGGGCTCAGTTCATGGATTCTAAGACATTCTGTCCCACTCTGAAACTGTATGATTCTCTCTAATTGTATATGAGTAAAGTATGCCTTTATTAGTGTCAATGACACAACGGGTGAACTTTATATGAAAGGGAGTGATGGTGTTCCTCCTCATTTATTGCATGGGTGAATTGGAAATATAAAACGCCTGAACTCCGAGGAGCCGGAGGATGCTAATTGGTTCTGCCATCCTCGAACATTTTTCCTTCCTACTTGCTCTAGCCCGAACTGAGGCTCAGTGCTTTCCCTGTGACCTCTTGCAAATGGTGCTTCCTCGCAGTGCATGATAAACATACCGTGCTTGCTATGCTTTCAAGTGCTTAACCATAACATAGTGAGTTTTTAATGACACTTCTTTGGGCTGTCAGACTAAGGGCAGCACTCTCACCTCTCAGAGCCGCCTCGGTTTGATTGCGCTTCCTCTCCTCAGCTCCGAAGTCCACTGTGGTTATGAGGACATTCATCACTCTTGCCTCAATGGCTTAAACGTTCCAAGGGAAAGGAAACATTCATAGTAGAGTCAAAGAACATTGCATGGATTTCTTTAAATCATTTTAAGAATCTCAACCTTTGTGAATATAGCCAACAACAATCCTTATGATGGATGTTAAAATTGTGTCAGGTCTATTTGTCTATCACCAAGCAAATATTTGCATCACTTTGTCACAGAAATGTCAGTATTAAACAGATGTAAGTGGGTAGGGTATCCAGATTGCTCGGTTGTCTCCTGCCATTTACACAACATACAATTATAACAAAAATAAATTATAGTTTCCATATATGGCAAGAATTGATCAATTAAAAATTCACTTTTTGTATCAAAACCAACATTTTAAAACAGATAAAGTAAAATTGATTTGTGGCCAGGAAATATGGAAACTTCCATTAAAAAGCATTTAAAACGCTCCCTTAATCAATATGCCATGTACCTGTCTATTGTAAGTCTTGCAAAGGGATTAGAGCAGGGGTCGGCAACAGGCGGACCGCGATCCGGACCCAGACGCCGACCCTTACGGACCCGGACCTATAATCAATACATTAATAGGGGATTTCAATTTTGACGGGGCGATTCTATTTTAACCAATGCCGACAGGGGGCGAAAGAGACGAGTGAGCGATACAGGGAGAGAAACACAGAAGAAGAGACGAGAGCGCGGCAGATAGAAGCGGAGAGGAAAGTGAGTGAAGAGAATAATTAGCGATACAGGGAGAGAAGCGGAGAGGAGAGTGAACAGGCGTGTTAGCGGCAGACAGGGAGAGACAAATAATTACACATGGCGCTCTCCAAGAAGAGGAAAGTGGACAGTGAGAACAGAGCTTTTAACCCCGAGTGGACGGACTCATTCATGTTCATCCTGCCCACTGGGAGCACAGAACCAGTGTGTCTCATTTGTTCAGAGACCTTGGTGCTCATTAAGTAAGTAAGTAAGTAAAACTTTATTTATATAGCACCCTTTTCAACACGGATGTACAAAATGCTTTACAGTACAGTACACAGAACACAATTCAAAGTACAACTATAAAATGTAGAATAAAAGGCATAAAACAGCAGCAGGTAATACATAGGATAAAACATACGATGAAACACCAATAAAAAAAAAAAAAAGACAGCCACTAACTCACCTCCTCCGACGACCCAAAGGCCTGTCGGAACAGGTGGGTCTTTAACTGCCCCTTAAAAATCTCTATTCAGGCAGAGGTTTTTATTATCTGAGGGAGTTTGTTCCAAAACCCTGGGGCCACCACCTCAAAGGCCGTTAGTCTTTAGCCTGGTTCGGGGCACCCTTAGGA
Organism: Notothenia rossii; assembly: GCF_949606895.1. Classification (NCBI taxonomy): domain Eukaryota; kingdom Metazoa; phylum Chordata; class Actinopteri; order Perciformes; family Nototheniidae; genus Notothenia; species Notothenia rossii. The sequence goes on from NC_136904.1 coordinate 64,681,621, forward strand.
GGCCTTGTTGAGAGGACCTCAGGGCCCGGGTTGTGATGTTAGGGTGGATCAGGTCATTGATGTAGGCTGTGGCTGGGCCATGGACAGCTCTATATGTGAAGACCAATACTTTGAATTGGGTTCTGAGATGGACAGGGAGCCAGTGCAGGGCAGAAAGAATCGGAGTGATGTGGCATGTTTTTTTGGACCGAGTGAGCAATCTGGCTGCAGCATTTTGGACCTGTTGCAGCCGGTTTATTGATGTTTTGTTAAGGCAGGAGAACAGAGCATTGCAATAATCAAGCCGGGATTAAATAAAGGCATGGATAGCCATCTCCAGTTCTGCATTGGATAGAAAGCCCCCGAGCTTGGTAATGTTCCTGAGATGGAAAAAACAGGTACGGGTCAGAAGTTTTATGTGTTTGTCTTGTAGCATAGACTGATCGAAGGTTACGCCAAGGTTTTTTATGTTTGCCCTAACAATACCACTGAATGAACCCAGGTGGCTTGCTACCTTGGAGGCGATGTTATCAGCCGCTAAGATCAAGACTTCCGTTTTTGATGCATTGAGCTGTAGGAAGTTGCTTGACATCCACTCCTCAATTGCAGACAGACATGTGATGAGGGTGTTTACTTTTTCCATTTTGACAGGTTTGAAGGAGAAGTATATCTGGATATCATCTGCGTAGCAGTGGTACGAGACACCCTCAAATTGGCTAATTAAGCGGCCCAATGGGAGCATGTATAGGGCAAAAAGAAGGGGGGCTAAAACAGAACCCTGGGGCAGGCCGCAGGATAGGGGAGTGCTATGTGATGAGACAGGCCCACCGCCACAGAGAAACTTCTCCCACTGAGGTACGAGGCAAACCACTGGAGGGCAGACCCTGAGCTGCCTACCCACTCCCTGAGTCTATCTAGCATGATGGCGTGGTCCACTGTGTCAAACACTGCACTCAGGTCCAACAACACCAGAACCACGCAATCGCCTGCATCCGACGCCATCATGAGGTCATTTTTACTCGCTTCCCCTGAACATAAGCGTTATCTAACGACATGACAAATAGTACGGCTTTATGGTCGGAAACAGAGAGCTCATCAACACAAACATTGCTGATATTTAGACCAATTGTGAACACAAGATCCAATGTGTTACCTTTGTTATGCGTTGGGCCAGACACATGTTGACAGAAATTAAAAGATTCAGTGACATTAAGGAAATCACTGGCACATTTGTCTGAGCAGTCATTTAACTGAATGTTAAAATCCCCGCACAGAAGAACTCTTTCATAGCAGATGATGGAGTTTAGAATGTCACCAAGATCGGATAAAAAAGAGTCATTCTTGCCGGGAGGGCGGTAGATTAAAATACAATAAAACGGGTTTGAGCGACCCACTTTTGTTATTAGCACTTCAAATGTTGGGAAGGATCCAGTGCTCACCATGTTGGTGGAGAAGCAGTCTCTGTAGAACGCGGCAAGTCCTCCTCCTCGGCCGATGCGCCTAGGAGCACAGGAGTAGCTGTAGCCCGGAGGACAAAGTTCGTTCAAGGAGGAAAGCTCCCCGGCTCTCTACCAGGACTCCAAAACGAGCATAAAATCCAGCTCTCTTGAGACGACTAAGTCATTTAATAAAAAGGATTTGTTTGTAATGGATCTGGCGTTCAACAAACAAGAGGATACGGAGTCAGATCCGGCTCTTCCTATCTTCGAGGCCCGAGGTAGTGGGCGGCCTTCTGTCAGCTTGCGGAACTTTACCGCCGCTCTGGCTCGCCTTCCCCTCCGTCTTGCTCTCCAGGTTCGGGGACAGCAACAGGTTGTAGACCAGATTACCTCTGGTACTTGGGGGCGCAGGGTACGGTGACAACTCCACTGTGCCGATCGATCCGACAGTGATTGTGCCACCAAAACACCTATACCCAGCAGAGTTTGGCGATCGTAGGAAACTGCCGGTTTGACATTGCGTACGCACAATGAAAAAAACAGATAAGCGATAAACAGGAGCGGTAGCGAGTGAAGACGACTAGCAGCCAACATAGGCGCGGCCATCTTGCTTAAAAGTGCCACAACGCCACTATGAGACAAAACACAAAGTGTTTGACAAAACATTCCCTCTCAAGTCAGAACTGAGGTCACAAAAAACTAAATATCGTTCCAGGGCAGGCTAACCGAGGCTAACCAATGAGCACCTGCATGTGTGTATGGAATGGCCCTGACACCGTTTCAGCTCAGATTTAAACTCCTGGCAGGACAAGCTCGACCTCAATTCAAACCGGAGAGACGTGATGTATGGAATACATATTTATTGTTACACGTCATATAAATGAAATGATTGCCATGATAATACAACAGGAGAATGGAATGGTGTTTGGCGATTAAGCCCCGGTTTGCAGGATAATCATTCAGGAGGGAAAGAACTGCTCCGATGAAAATCCCCGGGGTCTAGACAGTGGTGGTGGTGATAAGTAGGTGGGACCGGTCTGAAGGAGTTAGGTTTAGCTTTGTCCTGGAGGAGACGGGAGGCGAGAGGGGTTGCGTGTGGTCACCTGAAATGACAACTGACAGGAAGGAAGAGCAGGCATTTTAAGGAATTTAACGTGTGCAGCAATTGGCTGCTGGGGGGTGACGCCCACGCATTTAATGAGGGTGGAGAGAGCAATAGAGTGACGTGTAAGTGACTCATTGTTAGGTCTTCCTTATTGAACTTGCGCTAAAGCTTTCATTTCAAACCGGAGAGACGTGATGTATGGAATACATATTTATTGTTACACGTCATATAAATGAAATGATTGCCATGATAATACAACAGGAGAATGGAATGGTGTTTGGCGATTAGGCCCCGGTTTGCCGGATAATCATTCAGGAGGGAAAGAACCGCTGATGAAAATCCCCAAAACCAGTGAAGTATAGAATACTGAGATGTACTGAGTTTCTTACCTTGTAGGGTGACTGTGGTGATCTGGGGATGAAATAATAGATTAACATATGTATGCGGCAGGAGGCCGGAATCACTGCCGGAGCTTACGGGTCATGCTGAGACTCTGACGGCAGAAATCAGTGCCGGTCTTATCTGAAAACGACCTGAGGGTCGCCTGTCTGGCTAGCAGGACACACGGTCCCTTCTTATTTATCTTTTTCTCTCTTTACTCTCTCTTCTTTCTTTTCTCTCTCTCCTTTTCTTCTCTTCTTCTTACGACCTGACGTCGCAGGGTATACATTTTTTACACGGCACATTTGAACACAGACCGAGGTCTACGGGGACACACAGTCCACAACCTGACGTTGCAGGTTATACATTTTTACACAGGCACGATTGAGCACGGGCCTGGGATTAGATACCTGCGTGCAGGAGAATATATAGCCCGTGACATGTAGATGCAACGTGAGATGAGAAATTATTCCCTGTGGGCGGGGCCCGCGGACTAGGACAGGAATGCAGTTTGAAATCTGATACCATAAAGAAACATGTAAACGTGTAAACGTGTTATGAACCACCACCAGTTATGTGCATAAATAACGTAGTACGCCAGTACGGCGCTGATGTCCGGGTGAATGTAGATTGTGAAGGCGGAGGAGGACCACCATCCTAGTTGTTGTAGGGATGAGGTAGAGAGACCTTGATTAGCAGCAGAGGTGGCTGCGCCTATCCTGAAGGAATGTCCCGAGTATGATATAGGGGATAGGCCGGATTTAATGAGAACTTGCTTGAGGTAGAAATTGAACAGGCGCTGCGTTAAGGGAGCATTTCCTTTAATAAGAAAAAGTGGTGAGGACGGATTGGAGGAGGGTCTGCAGCGCAGGAATTTAATCATAGAATTAAAAGGGCAGAACGGGGAATCGATACGAGCTGCGATAAGGGAGCAGGCTCCTCCGCATTTGGAGTGTTTGAGGCTGAGACTAAAGTGGCTGGCGTTGAAAACTAGGTCGGAGAGGCATACATCTTGACTGGGGTCGAACGTGAGGGAAGCTGTGGTGAATTTGCCAGGTCGGAGGAACGCGTAGAAGGCTAATAGAAATACGGCATCGAGCAGCGCGTCGATATAGGGGGAGAATAATCCTTTCCTAAGTGTGGACAGCATGAGGCGCAGAACGGGGAGCGTGATAGGGAGCCTCGGGTCTGCAGCGGGGGGAAATGTCTTATACAACCCTTTTAGAATGAGTTTAACTGTTGGGTTTGAAAATAGGCTGGAAAAGCTAGGATCGAAGCAGCGGATATTAAATTGAATGCCTGCTAAGAGGCTCCGGATATACTGGGGTTTGAGGTTTCGGTCAGTGGTGCAGTAGCACATGAAGGCGCACACTTTGGAGATGAGGACAGGTTTGAGTGAGACACCTACTAACCGGCAGAAAAAGGCGAACGTTCTCCATGCGAAATCATAGGATTTGAGGGTGGAAGTGGCTAAGCCCTTTCTCATGAAGAATTTAGCAGACTCGAGGTGCCGAGCTAGGAGACTCTCATTTAGTGCAGAGAGAGGAGATGAAGTGGAGGGATTCCTACTGGTTGCGAGCTGGCTTCCGGGCAGAGGTTCCGGAACATCTGGAAATGAAAGCGAGAGAGGGAGTCAGCAACAACATTGAGGTGACCGGGAATGTGGCAAGCTGTGATTAAGAAGTTGTGGATTATGGAGGACCGCGTGATGCTTCTCATGAATGGCATAATGTCACTGCACTGGGAGCGCGCCTTGTTAAGGATTCCGACCACTGATTGGTTGTTGCACAGCACCGAGATGCGTTTACGGAACCACAGGTGACCCCATACGTGGCATGCAACGGCGATCGGAAAGATATTTTTTTCCAGAGTATTTGCGTGTGGCTATTCCGATGGGATTTGAACGGAACACTGAGAAGGGAGAGGAGCTAAAAGGACCGATTATATATCCTTTGAGAAGTTCTTTGTCGATGAGCTGGGAAACTATGTTGGGTTCTTTAGCGGCTGACTGTAAGTTTTTTGCTACGAAAGTCACTGTGGGAGATGAAAGGACCCCTACCCTGAAGCCTTGCGAGAGCCCTGACAGGAGATAGTCGACAAACACGGAATCTGGGTGAGTGGAAAGCGCAGCTGCTAGCTGAGGGATGTTGATGGGAGTGGAGGGTTGATATTTCAGAATGTTTTTCCACCACGAGGTTTCTGGCGCAGAGCTACTGTGAGGCTGCGGCTGCGCCTGGGGCAAACGGACTTCGGGTGTGCATCCCTGTAGGAACTGCAGATATGAAGAAATGTTTAAGCACAAATTAAGCACTTTTAAGATGCATATATTTTCAAAAGCTATTTTATTTATTTTCTCTATTTTATTTTTAAATGCAGCCCTAGAGAAACATTACACATATCCACAGTATTTACTGTATATCTGTTTAGTTCAATGTTAATTGACAATAAATATTGTTGTTTTTGAATTGTACTTTCTTTATTTGATTGACAGTCAGTTATTGATTGCATGCAGATGTTGATAAAGCTGCAGGCTACTTCAATATATATCACACTAATTCATAAAGCAACTTAGACATTTTGAAGCTCCGGACCTTTGCATGGGGAGATTTTCTCTAACTGGACCTCGTTGAATTTTAGTTGAATAACCCTGGATTAGAGGCTTTAGTACTTTTTTCTAGCTCATTGCTTAATTTTGGATTTTTTTCTAATCTATAATATGAAAAATCCTGATGCTCTAGCTTCTAGCAGTTCATGCCAACTATTAAACAATGGTTTGATTACTTTGCCACTAAAACGTCGGAATTTTCGAAGGCTATGACCCAACGTCAGAAGTGTTGCCGCCTCTGCAAAGAATGGGTTCCATCATACTATGTCACGATAACGTACTTCAAGAAGGTTATGGTATTGGTTAGCTCTGTTGGTTTATTTATTTGTCAACAGAACAACGATGAAATTACTTGCATTACTTGCATGAAACTTGGTGGAAGAATGTAGCACGGGCCAAGAAAGAAACCAATTGGTATCATGGTGTGGATACATGCATTACTGTTTTACTTATAGAAATAGCCTTGTGTGTGTTTCCATTAGAATCAGCTGTGACTCCAAAAGCAATGATCTAACATTTGTGTCAATGTCATTACCGTGCTATCCGTGCTATCCATGCTATCCGGTCTATATATCTATCTGCACAATCACATAAACTGAAGCATTTCTGAGTTATGTGCACACATACTGCAGGTGTTTGGAACAATGGCGGAAAGGAAGCATAGACAATAAAACAGTGATGCTTCCTGTCATCATTTAAGTAAAGTCAAGGTGCTTGAAGGGGATAAACCTTTTAAGCCATCGTGTTGTTCTGGGGCATGCAACATACGGGTGAGATGAAAGCCGGAGAGGGGAGAAGACACAGTGGCAGGACCGCGGCGTGTTTTCCTGTATCAATCTCATCTGGATGTAAACACAGCTGCTGTTAAGGAACTCATGCATGGCCCATATACCAGCTGGCTTTGTGAAACAAACTTTGACCCAGCAATGGGCCTATTTCTGGTGAGAAATATACCACTAGGCTGAGAAAAATGAATTCCTAACGTGGGGTTAAAGAGGTCATTCCGAAGGGGACTGTCTTTTTCTAGGCGGTCACTTACATCTGCTGTGCCACTTTCCTCAACCCACACATTTACACATTGTGGCACCAAGATGTACAGTATATGCACAGTCTATTCCTCTCTTGCACATATAGTGAACTATTCATATTCCTTCAGTCCTCCCAGCATGCCACCTACATCAGACCATCTGGTCTTGGAGCACATAGCATGCAAGGGAAAAAAAGCTAGGCCATTACTGTAGGACACGAAAAGAGAGAGTGCGAGAGATTGCAAAAAAAGGGAATGGGGGAAAAGTAGGGCCATGCAATTTTAAAGAGAGTCCTAACACTGTTCAGCTTTTTTATCATGGAGTCTGTCACGGGTGAATGACTCGAATCAGGTAATGTGGGGATGACATCATCCCTGAGTGAAAAGAGTGACTCATAGGATAAGAACTCAATACCATGCCCCCCCAGTAGAAGCATGGCATGTTTTTAAATGTATTCCAGGAAGACATGCAAGTAATGAAGAAGAGAATGACTCAGAAAGATGAAGCAGGAAGAAATAATAAAGATTAGGTAGGTAAGGATGAGGTAGTTGGAGGAAGGAAGGGTGGGAAACGTTTTTAACGGTGTAATAATAATAATAATAATAATAAGAGAGCGAAATCTAAGAGAAAAGATGAAAGGAGGGTCAGTAGGATTTCCCACGACGCTTCGACTTATAAAACCTGAGAAAGACAACTGTGTGAAGTTCGAGGGCAGCTCACAGCGAGATCCGGCTTATGAAAACACGGAAAGGACATAGCGTAACATCCAAAACAAATCCAACACACAATCCCAACATCTGAAAGAGAGCAGCGGTGAGAGAATGGATGGTTACCACCAATTGATAAACCCTCAGAAGTTCTGTAAATGTTTTATTTTATGGATTATCATGAATTTGTGGCTCCTGCTCTATTTGTTTCTTATTGTTTGTGAAGAGTGAATCTGAGCAAACACCATGTCTAATCCGAAAACACAGATATTTGACAGGAAATGAAATCCTGTGACCACTCCATGCCTACCTTTCCCAGAAATCCGGGTTGATCTTGTGCTGAATTTACAAGAAACATAACGGTGCTGGTAGAAAGCCCGCGATCGATGTGAATAAATAAATAGCTAATTAGTTCAACTGAGCCAAGAGCGGAAAATCCCCGATCCCCTAAAGGCCAGCGCGCAAAGTCCAACTGGAGTCCAACTTTGCCTTTGATTGATTATGGAAAATAATAATATGCCCGATTTTTATGGCTACTGATGGAAAAGCAAAAAGGGTTTTCTAGAGAGAGTAATGACTCCTCTCCAAAGTGAATCTCTGATGCGTGCAAGTATGCTGCTGCCGGGTGAGAGGTCTGGAAGCGCTGTCTTCAGGCTAGTTTTGATTCAACTCTCAGATCAAGGTTGGTTCAGGCATGGCCGTATCCACCATTGAGGTCACAGAGGTCCGGACCTCGGTAATTTTTTTCGAGCTTTGTCTATAACAAAACTTGTGAAATAATTGCACTAAACGGGGTATTTTGTAGTACTTCCATTTATTGCCGATGGGGGCGCTGCATAACTACGTAGCCTCGATTAAAGCAAACAGAAGAAGACCACATGTATCAACAAACCACCGCAGCCCGGACTTGAACCGGAGCAGCGGAGGAGTGATGAGGTATCTAGAGATCTGAGTCCAGTGGGCTGCTTGTGCTTCTGTTCTCCAGGAATGAGAGCTCCAGAGGCTAAACTTTGGTTTAAATTGCGTGAATAAACTAGCTAGAGAGCTAAAGTTAATAACATTCATTCAATGTCAGAAGGATTACCTTTTAACACACGTTGTAATGCTTTTCTGTCATTTCAATTTGAGTAAACATTGAAGATATAACATTGTATTGTTTTCTTTTTACACTGATTCAGATATAATGAAAATACTTCGTCAGTCGAAGCTCAGCGTTGGTAAGAGAGAGACAGGACAGGCAGAGAGAAAGAGAGAGAGAGAGAGAGAAAGTGATGGAAGTCAGGGAGGAACTGCAGGTACAGTCACACAAAAGAATGTAGGCTTAAAGAGCCTGTGACACGAACCCAACAACTGTTGTGCAATGAAATAGTGGGCTACTAGTAATCTCGAACCGTCAGTTTAAAAAATAAAAAGCGATACCGTTCCGATAAATATCAATAATTTCGAACATCGCGGAAAAATTCCTTCGACTCATTTTGAGGTTTTGGGGGAAGCCGGAAGTGACGTCAATGCGGGAACGCTTCACTGTGCGGCGAGAGAGCCAAACACGGACAAAGTGTGTTGTCATGCGTAGAAATGGTGAATTACTGAGTTGAGGCACGTTAATAACGTTTTAATGAAGTTGACTACAGTATATTCATATTTGTCAGTGCTTTCATGTCAATTCGGGGAACATAAACATAAATGATCGTGGTGAAGATGATGATTAATTTAGGATTAAAAATCGGTAGTGAGAGCTTCTGAATTTCCTCCCGTCGGATGTGATATAAAAACAAATCGATTATTTTTGTAGTTGTAAACTCAAGTGGATGAAACTACATTTATTAGTGCTTTCATGTCAATTCGGCGAACATATGATACATTAAATGATCGTGAGGATGATGATTTAAAAATCTTTTGTTTGAGCCGGTCTGCATTTCCTGATGAGAAAACAAACCTTAGCTTTTTGTAGTTGCAGTCAGTGGTGTAGTGAGCGTTGGACGCGGGGGTACGCCGTACCCCCACTTATTTAAAGCATGATTTCTTTTTTTAATAGTCTAATACATCTAAAATCATTGCCAGTGTTATCAGTTGGAAGTATGTTTTGTTGTAATAATGACAAAAACATAATAGGCAGATTTCACAGTAATTATAATAAAAACGTAGCTCAGGCATTTATGCAACTTGATTTGAAGCGTGTGTGTGTGAGGGGCAGAACTGTGTGTGTAGGGTGTGCAGTCCCGCACAGTGCGGGACACCTGGTCACCCTACACACACAGTTCTGCCCCTCTCTACGATGAAGCCGAGAAGTGCTTCTACGAGGGAGCCAACGGACCTCCTTCAAAGTATTTTTATTATTTGTCCCGCGTCCCACACATTGAGACTATGTCCCGCATTTGAGTGATAGTCGCGCAGAAAGGCCGGATCGGTTCGCTGACAGCCGGCACCGCCCTTTATTATTATATTGTCTAAACGGCATCATGTAAGTTGCGCTGACAGGCGACACAGAGGTCCCCAAGCCCCCCCCCGTTAACAGTTCACAAGCGCGTCCATAGTGTCTCCCGTCCACCCACCACCCCGTCCACCCAGTAAAAACATCCCCACTACACCACTGGTTGTAGTAGTACACCAACATGGATTAAACGTGTGTTTTTTTTACCACAATGTTGGGGAAATTAATGGATAAAATGCACGGATTATTATTATTATTATTATTCCCACTCCGATCGGGACACTAGGTCCACCGTTTCCCCGCAGCGAGGCTCCCCCCGTTGACAGTTTACGTGGGCTGGGCTGGGTGCAGTGGCGGACTGGCCATCGGGACGAATCCCGATGGGCCGGTACCGAAGTGGGCCGGTCGGATAAGTCACTAGCACATCCCCCACTCCCCCCGTTGACAATTTACTAGTGGTACCGAAGTGGGCCGGTCGAGAGTCCCGGGCTGATTTTTAGTCCCAGTCCACCACTGGCTACATGACCGTATGATCGCCCATATTGACGCACCTAATTCCTAAACTTCTAACAGATACAACATAAACCGATCCTTCAGCCTCATATGAGCTCTCAGACACGTTCAAAATTAAACTGTCATCGCTGTCTGAGCTTGCTGCTGTGTGCCCCATCGTGCATTTACATGCAGATGCTGGGATCCTGAACGGTGCAGCTGGAGCGCTGTGCCCGCAATGACGTAACACATCATTTGGCGGGACTTGAAGAATCCCCGAGAAGATCTAGAAAATTGTCAACATTGAAGGGCAGATTAATGGTTATCAAAGTACAAATATCCAAAATCAGTTCAGTAACGGTTTTCAAGGGGACAATATTTACTCAAATTGATGGGTTTGGATGATGGGGGAAACTCGTGTCACAGGCTCTTTAATTACCCCATCTATCTATCTATAACTTGGTCTTCATTTACAATATAGACAATAGGCATAATTGTAAAACAACATACATCTATTGCAGTTATAATAACATACAATTGTATAAAACACAATTTGCTTACATCTTTGTTCTCTTTTGAAAATCAAACAAAACAGATTTAAATGACAAAAATAATGCAAACAAACAAGTGAAATGAACTAAATGGCTGAATTGTTTTTGATTCACTGGCAGGAGCGACAAGTGAGAAGCTGCAAAAAGTGAACAACGAGGGAGAGATTGAACAAAGAGAAAGATAAGAGGACAGAGAGAGTAATGAACAGGAAGAAGACAGAGAGACTAAAGAAGATGGAAGAGAGGCTGCAGGTTAGGGAAAGGAGATAGAGACATGGAAAATGAATGTTGACAATGTTTTGTGATCATTTTAGCTCTTCTGCATGTCCAGATCATTAATAGTAACAATCAACTGATTCTTATGTATTACACTTTCAAAGATAATATATGCTGACATTGTCAGCCCACTGACATGGTTTGAAATCAATATATTATCCAATGTGTGACCCCCCACAGGACTTAAAAAGCACCTAACTAGATCATGAAAATCCCAAGAATCTCGGGGGGTATTCCCCAAACCCCCTAACATGTTTGGACCTTGGTATTTAGGAAATCCTGGATACGGCCCTGGGTTCAGGGAGGGAGAAGAAAGCGTCCAAGAGTCAACATTTCAGATTGATTCATTTGTTTGCTATCACCCTCAAGACTCAAAGTTTCCATTACAAGACAAGTGCAGCCTGTACTCATCCATGGCAGAGCTGTGCAAGTTGAAAGAAGAAACTGAACAGTTTCAAGCATTGTGTTCGAGAATCTGAACGTTTCACTTCAAACTCATCTTTGCTCAATCAATTCTGGTTTCAGATGTTCTGTGGTCTTGAATCCCCCATCAATCCTACGGAGCGCCGTGCGCTCCCCAAAACAATAACCCTAATATTTGCATATAAACTAGGAATGTGTCACACAAGCAGGACCTTTACCCTTTGACTCGTGTCAAAAATCAACATGATTTAAATAAACGTACCTTTCTTACTTGACTAAACGAAGTGAAATTAAGTAAGAAGCGTCCAAATAGAACCAATAGTTGCATGAGAATACATTGAAATAAAACATATTTTTACAGATGGTATTTCTATTGCTAGCTTTGCATGTTGAACTAAGTTTAGAACCAAACTATTTCCATCAATAAAGAAGTCTAAAACCTGACAGAAAAACAACAACACAAATCTTCATTGGGACATTTTAATGGTAGGCCCAAAATATGGTTGCTGCTTTGGCTCAGTGGTATCGCCATATTTTATGGACTTAAAAAAACAACGTGAGAGTTGGTCGGATTTGGATTTACCGACCATTCGCCTGTCACAAATGTTCAGGCCAGAAGAGTGACAGAAAAATGCAAAAGAGCCAGTCAAGTTCAACCATTCTGGAAGCGGAAAGTGTCAGAAACTGACAGGTGCTTTATGTTAAGATTGATACAGTTTGACTTGTGCTGTGCTCAAGAAATATGCCACGTGGAGATAGGATTGCTTTACCAAGAAAGACCAGAATGATTGAAGAAGAGGGCAAGGCTCACCGTAAAATGAACGAGGGAGAAATTTAGACAAGGGCAGATAGCTTGACACAAGGGTGACCTCTTAATTCCTAAGGCCCCCCAGCAGATGAACAACACTAATTAAGATCTAAGATTACTCTTGGTTAAGAAAGACACCAATCCCAAGAGACACATTAGACTGTGGTGAAACACAATATGAATAGATCATTTTATTTGAGTAGCTGACAGAAAATAGCGATGAGGGCTTGGATGACTAAGCCTCTGGAGCTGAGATTAGGACTCCATCTCCTCATCTTTGTCATGGCTATAAATTACTCTGCCCCCACATTAAGGGGTTTGGCGTGATTGCTCATGTTGTTCAGCAGGAGAGATGGGAATAAGCATTCAGTTGGCTTAAAGTAAAGCAAGGGAGCATGTGTTCCTGAGAGCATGTGGTTTGTGGTAACTCTGAGGAGGGAGATTATCTGTTTGTGCCAGCTCCACATTTATCAACGTAAAGTTTGGGTTTCGGGTTACCAGAAAAGGTGAGAAGGGGTTTTGTAATTCAATTCCAGTGGGCACGCTGCACTTATTTGAAGTAACCTAAACCACTCACTTTTAATCCTTCTCGGTTAATATTGAAATAAACGGGCTCGGCTTGAACCACTTTAGTCAATCAAGTGTACCGCCGTGAAGGTTCATGAGGAAGTTAATGAAAAAGTACAAATGTGGTGTGCAGTAAACAGCTTAGATAACCAAACCCAGGAAGTGAAACTTCTTACTCTTTAACTTCCTGTACATATCTGTAAAATGCATAAACTGTTTAAAGAATGCATTCAAATTGAGCTTAGCACAATTCTGGGAATTTTTCAAAGATGGAAACTTTCCACGGGAATTAACGGGAATAAATGGGAATTTATGGGAATAAACTGGGAATAAACTGGGAATTTTCAAAATTGAAGGTTGGCTCTTCATAGGGAACTTAAATATAGTTGGGGAAAGTATATTTTAGCATAATCTTGACTAAAACAAACAGATGCAATTCAAGTACACTTGAATATCCATGCCATACTGCTTACTGCATGGCTATTGAGACCACACAAAGGTTCGCAACAGGCTCACAAATGTGAGAGTGGAACAACTGGTTGGCATTCGGGCAAACCTATAAGGCTCTTTGAGCCTGACACAGAGCCATCCTCAACAAGGCTGGACAGTGACACTGAAGAGGAAGACTCAGAGTTGGATGTTGATGAGGCCCAGGGAGAAGGGCTCTTTTCATTTAACATTTTGAATGGGACTTTGTGGGGATTTTTGGATGGGGGTGCATTTTTGTTCATTTTTTAATGGGTGGGGTTGGGGGGGATGAGTAACATTTAACTCAACATCCCTGTTTCTGTTCTTCAATGAAACAAATAATTGTTCAATAAAATAATTAAAACTTGTTCTGTTCTACGTTAAAAAAAAAATCTATTGAAATGTCATGTTTTTTTGTTTAATTTTGCATCGAATGTTTCCAAAATAACCCAGCTTAACTTTCCATGGAAACTTTCCGCCCCTTTGCAACCCTAATTGAGCTATACAGTATTACACAACTGTAAATCAACATGCACTGCTCGGATTTGGTATAAGCAAGAGGTTACTAACAAATATTATGATAACAATCTAAAATCGCTTTCCCAAGGAATTAAATTAAATTAATTCATGATTAGGATACTTTGATTACTTTTTCTTTAAAAAAAACTCAAAGGGATGCCAACTTGTATTAATAACTTCAATAGCCGTTTCCTGCTACGATATTTCGCGTTAAATGTTTTGTCAGATTTTTCTGGAATATTGCTATTTGTGATCAAATATTGAGAATTACCTCAAAACCATGATTGCCATTGATTTGCTTAAACCTAACAAGCTGCATTTTCTATATAACACAGTTTTGTTGGAATCACACTTTGAACAGTCTACACAAAAGCAGGTTGGTTGGTAAAAGTTAGACATTTTGGGAAATACTCCACCACCAGTGAACAGGCTAACTTTTGAGGTATGCTAACAGGGGAGGACATCTAGCCTGGATATGTCCCAATTTAACACAAATCACATTATAAATATTTGAGTATTACTTTGTTAAAGAAAGTTCTTCTGTCCATGTGACGGCTGTGACTCAGGGGTTGGATAGTCGCCCTACAATCAGAAGGTTGTTGGTGCGAACACCTAACCCAAAATTGCTCCCAATGGCATGGCCAACGATGTGTGAATGTGGGTGAATGTTAGTCTCCCCAAGTAGTTGGCACCTTGCAGTGTTGTAGTCAAGTCACCAATTCACGAGTCCAAGTCACTCTCGAGTCACCACTCTTCGAGTCCGAGTCCAAGTTCGAGTCACCAAGGGAGAGTCGTAGTCGAGTCGAAGTCCGAGTCACCCAAGGAGCGTCCGAGTCCGAGTCATCATTACCTGTGTTCGAGTCTGAGTCCGAGTCACCCAAGGAGTGTCCAAGTCCGAGTCATCATTACCTGTGTTCGAGTCCAAGTTTGAGTCATCTAAGAAGAGTCCAAGTCAAGTCCGAGTCTTCATGTATTAATCTTCGTGGATATATGTGTTGAAATGTAGCTGCTCCTCTACATTGCTTTTATCCTGTCATGTTATACTAATCTGTCTATTTAACTGCTGTGAAGCCAGTTTGGCTACAATTCTTGTAAAAGGTATAAAGCTTATTACTAATATGAATATTATTATTATATATAAATAAACTATATTTAAAATGAGTTACCTTTAGAGAGGTGATTATATTTGTATGCCAATATTTTCCTATGGTAAAGTTTTCGTTTTTCACTTTTAATTTTATAGTAATAAGATCGGGACTCTTATTTTGAAGGACCTTTTACCGGTTAAATCGGTTTACTGTTAAAGATTTAGCCCCAGAGAGCACATGGCTACTTAGCATGCAAAATGACGTCATTCTGTATGTTAAGTAGCCATGTGCTTTCGCGTTATCGGCTGAATCTTTATTTATTGATTAGATCACGTTACTCTGTTGATAGTGTTCAAGATATATCTGTCTGAACTCAATCCTTAGAGTAATGTGTTACGGAGCCTTCTCTTCAATATTGTTTTCACATAACGAGCATTTAGTGCTACTCTTTTCCTATGTGGAAGCAGAATGTGTGAAAACATAAAGCACAATGTGTGGTGTCTAGACATTTGTGTTAAGTTAATTTATTTAGTTCAGTCCTTTTTGTCTTCTGCTTTGTCTTGTGATTTCCTGTTTTATTTTGTAATAACCTTTCCCTCTCGTTTCAGAGCATTCCTGCCCTTGTGTGTTTTTCCCTCCAGTGTGATTGTCAGCCCCTCCCTTAATTGTTGCCACCTGTGTTCCCTTACCTAGTGTGTATATATCGTCTGCGGTTGCGTTCGGATAGTTTAAAAATCAGCTCCTAAGTTCTTACCCAATCTCCTATTCCTTGACCTCTGAGTGAAACTTCATGGGGTTAAGGGATAGTGGATAGGAGAATTCAAAAGGACTTAGGAGAAGAGACTGCCGTACTTTAGAGAATCCGAATGCACTTTCACTATCCGACGTGTTTATGATGCGCCAGCGGATGTCATTGTGTGCGTCTGTTGCAGTGGGGAAACTATGGAAACTACAGTTTTCTATACAGAGGACTAGAACATGGATGTTTAATAAGAACGACAGACTACTGTAAACTCATCTAGAGACTCTGCACCGTGCTCTGATGCTGTTGCTTTATGCTTTATGAACGTGGACAACAGAAACGTATTCTTCATGACCACAGTTGGAATTGAAATAAAAAATGAAAGGGACATTTATGCTCGTCACCCTCTCCCTCCGGTCCACATTAATACAAATGATCCCAGTATGATTGTATGAACTATGAAAATATCTTAAAATCAATACAAATGTATTTATTATAAACGTTAGTCTTTAACACCTATCACTATGTATATCACCATTCAAAAATCTTTTAAAAGTTGAACAAACCCCACACAGCTCAGTAAAGACTGTGAAATGTTGACTTTATTTGATCATTTCAGTAAAAACTAACGTTCATATTTCTCTTTTTGATTATAATACTGATGAACGTTCAAAACAAAGCACTTTGGCAACTTACCACATACGTTTTAAAATGCTTAATAAGCACCGTAACTTTCATGATATAATTTCTCCGTCATAATCGTTTGTGTCCGTGAACGGCCGACTGTCGTGTGACGTCAAATGCTGCGGCTGCAAGGCATTGTGGGGCAGCATTTTCTCCTCTCCTTTCGGTTAGGGAGGTCCAGTGGTTCCTAAGCTAAAGGAGGTTATAAAGGAAGTTTGAAACCTCCTTTCCTATCATTCTAGAGAATTCGAACGGCACTTATCATGGCTGCCACTGAGGGACTTCCGGGTCATTTCACTCGGTTAGGAAGGTTCCTAATCTAAATGGACTATTCGAACGCAACCTGCGTCTCCCTTGGTCCTGTGCCAGTTCGTCTTGTCTCGTCAAGCCTGCCAGTCATTCCTTGATCGTGTTAGGTATATTTTTGATAGTCCATGTAGATGTTTTTGTTTAGAGTTTTGATCCTCCAATGAGTGTTTTGTGTTTTGACCTTAATTAAAAGACCTTGTTAATCTGCCCTTTTTCTGGTGTTGTGCGTTTGGGTCCTGAGTCTTGTGACATTCTTAACAGTACGAACTGGTCAAAGAATGGACCCAGCCGACTCAGACAGGTTCGGAACAGCTCTGCGCTCACAAGGCATGCTTTTGTCTCAGCATGACGATCAGCTGAAATCAATTGACCAGGGCGTGAGAGACTTGAGTGGTCGTCAAGAAAGCTTCCAAACATCTGTGAACAGCCAAGTAAACCACCTGGCAGAACAGCTTGTCCATGTCCTTTCTCACCTGGAAGCTGGATCTCAAACTTTTTCCGCTGCTGCGCCCCTGCCTGAGGCTGTGAATCCTGTGGCTCCTGTGATCAAAGGACCTACTCCTTCTTCATGCTCTCGTCTCGCATCTCCAGAGAAATTCTCCGGTGACTCATGTGACTGTCGTCCTTTTTTAGTCCAATGCGACCTGCATTATCAACATCAGCTTTCTGCCTTTCCAACAGACCAGTCTAGGATAGCTTTCATGATAACACACTTGACTGGTATAGCAGCCTCCTGGGCTACAGCAGAATGGGCCAGAGACTCTCCTCTTTGCAGATCACTCAGACTGTTTACTGATTCCCTGAAAAAGATTTTTGATCGTACAGCACCAGGGAGAGAAGCGGCTCAAGCTGTAGTTCAACTCAAGCAAAGAAATCAAAGAGTGTCTGATTATACCATAGAGTTTAGGACAATAGCAGCAGACAGTGGCTGGAATGATCTGGCCTTGCTGGATGCCTTTGTAAATGGACTTTCAGGCCTTGTCAAAGATTACTTAGTCCCATTAGATCTTCCAGAAGATTTAGACTCTGTGATTGCTCTGGCAATACGAATATATAATAGACTCTGGGATAGACAAAAAGAAAGAGAACAACCTGCAGTTCGTTCACCAAGCTCCAGGGGGCCTCCTCATGGCATCCGGATGGGGGAGGATTCTTCTTCAGGGGTCTGGATCAAGCCTCCTTTGACAACGCCATCCACCACATCAGATGAACCCATGCAACTTGGCCGAGCAAGACTTTCACTGGAGGAGCGTGAACGGCGCCTCCGCCAGGGCCTGTGTTTCTACTGCGGGCATCGTGGACACCTGATGTCCGCTTGCTCACTAAAAGCGGGGCTCCCCAGGCAAGAGGAGGGCGCTGGTGAGCCGACTAACTTCTGACTACTCTCCTCCTACGCTGATTCCTATCCAAGTAAAATTTGGTAAGCAGACCTTAACACAGAATGTTCTCATTGATTCAGGAGCAGACAAAAGTTTGATTGACTGGAGTCTTGCCAAAAGCTTGAACATTGTCACCATGCCCTTAGCTCAAACTTTAAATGCCAGCGCCCTTGATGGAAGATTATTCTTTCAAGTCACTCACCACACAGAACCCGTCCAGGTTATCATAAATCACAACCACACAGAATTCATGACATTCCATTTATTCGAATCCGCCCAACACCCTATGATTTTTGGCTTCCCATGGTTGAAAAGACATAATCCTCAAATTGACTGGCGTTCCGGTAGGGTGAAGCGTTGGGGAAGAGAATGTAATCATACATGTTTGGTTTCACCAGGGGAAGTTGAAGGGCTGTTAGTAGGAAGGGTTACTTCAGGTAGTGAGGTAGAGACTAAGGAAGTAACTCATGACCATGCCTCTGACTTACCAGACCTGCCCAATGTTCCCTCCTGTTACCACAACCTGAGGGAGGTTTTCAGTAAGACTCGGGCCTCTACGTTGCCTCCTCATCGACCTTATGTCTGTGCAATTGACTTACTTCCGGGTGCCCCCATTCCCAAGGGACGTCTATACTCAATTTCTTATCCTGAAAGACAATCTATGACGGATTAAATTGACTCATCTCTGAAGGCGGGCCTCATTCGTCTATCGTCATCTCCTGCTGGCGCCGGATTCTTCTTCGTGGGTAAAAAAGACGGATCCCTTCGACCCTGCATAGACTACTCTCCCCTGAATGATATAACGGTAAAGAACAGGTACCCTCTCCCCCTCATTTCCGCTGCTTTTGAACTGTTAAAAGGAGCTAAGATCTTCGTGAAACTTGACTTGAGGAATACCTATCAGTTGTTCAGGATAAGGGAGGGGGACGAATGGAAGACTGGATTCAAAACCCCCAGTGGCCACTGTGAATAATTAGTAATGCCGTTTGGACTAACTAATGCTCCTGCTGTATTTCAGGCTCTTGTGAATGACGTGCTCAGACAATATTTGAATCATTTTGTGTTTGTCTACCTGGATGATATATTGATATTCTCTCCTGATGAAGAGTCCCATGTTCAGCATGTCCGCCAGGTCCTCCAACGCCTTCTGGAAAACCAACTATTCGTGAAGGTTGAGAAATGTGACTTTCACAAGACCTCTGTCTCATTCCTGGGCTTCATCATTGCTCCGGACCAGGTCAAGATGGATCCAAGAAAGGTCAGTGCTGTCGCAAATTGGCCCACACCCACCAACAGGAAGAAGGTACAGCAATTTCTCGGTTTTGCTAACTTCTACAGACGATTCATAAGACATTGTAGCTCCATAGCTGCACCTCTCCACGCACTCATCTCAACCCATGTTCAGTTTTTTTGGACTCTACCGGCCGGCAAAGCTTTCCAGGAATTGAAAATACTGTTTACCTCTGCTCCTGTTCTCATCACTCCTGATCCACTACGGCAGTTCGTGGTGGAGGTGGATGCATCCAATGATGGAGTTGGGGCTGTGTTGTCACAACGTTCAGCCAAGGACAGCAAACTTCCCCCATGTGCATTTCTGTCACGTAGGTTAACACCTGCTGAACGCAACTATGATGTAGGCAACAGAGAACTTTTGGCAGTTAAAACAGCGCTTGAGGAATGGAGACACTTTCTGGAGGGGTCAGAGCAACCATTCATAGTCTGGACGGATCACAAAAATCTTGAGTACATCCGAAAAGCTAAGAGACTGAACTCACGTCAGGCAAGATGGGCTTTGTTCTTCACCCGTTTTAACTTTTCCTTGTCATTTAGACCCGATTCACAAAATGCCAAGGGCCAGATGCTCTTTCTCGTGTTTTTGATCCTGTACCCTCGGCCAAGGAACCAAAGCCCATCCTTCCACTAAACTGTGTGGTTGGAGCGGTAACTTGGCCAATAGAAACAGAGGTGAAATGAGCTATTGGTGAGAGCCCGGGGCCTCTGCCAGCCTCTCTTCCGGCTACCATCTCCAATCAGAGAGACTTAATAAAGAGCTGGAAACCTGCCTCCGGTGCCTGGTGTCCCAAAACCCAGCTTCTTGGAGTAAACACCTCACGTGGGTAGAATACGCCCACAACTCATTGCCTACCTCTGCCACCAGTTTGACCCAGTTCCAGTGCGTCTACGGTTACCAACCTCCCATGTTCTCCGAGACAGAGAAAGAAGTCATGGTTCCCTCGGCACACGCACTGGTCAGGCGCTGTCATGGCATTTGGACTTCAGCACATCGGGTCCTCCTGAGGACTTCGGCCCGCATGAAGAAAGCGGCTGATCGGCATCGCCGTCCTGCACCTGTTTACAGACCGGGTCAGAAAGTGTGGTTATCCACCAGAGACTTGCCCCTGAACGTAGCCTCTAGGAAGCTGGCACCAAGATTTGTAGGCCCATTCACTGTGTCCAAGTGTATTAACCCTGTGTCTGTTCGTTTGCGCCTGCCTAGATCACTCAGAGTCCATCCAACATTCCATGTAAGCAAACTCAAGCCGGTCAAGGAAAGCAAGATGGTTCCCGCTTCCAAGCCCCCCCCCCTCCTCCCAGGATCATGGACGGAGGTCTGGTCTACACCGTCAAGCGTCTGCTGAAGGTCAGAAAAGGAGGAAGGGGTCAGCAGTTTTTAGTGGACTGGGAGGGTTATGGACCGGAAGAGCGGGAGTGGATCCCATCTAGCTTCATAGTGGACCAGAACCTGATAAAGGATTTTTACAACAGCCATCCTGAACTCTCTGGGCCATCCGTAAAGGAGGTGGTACTGTGGTGTCTAGACATTTGTGTTTAGTTCAGTCCTTATGTCTTTTGCTTTGTCTTGTGATTTCCTGTTTTATTGTGTAGTAACCTTTCCCTCTCGTTTCAGAGCATTCCTGCCCTTGTGTGTTTTTCCCTCCAGTGTGATTGTCAGCCCCTCCCTTAATTGTTGCCACCTGTGTCCCCTTACCTAGTGTGTATATATAGTCTGCGTCTCCCTTTGTCCTGTGCCAGTTCGTCTTGTCTCGTCAAGCCTGCCAGTCATTCCTTGATCGTGTTAAGTATATTTTTGATAGTCCATGTAGATGTTTTTGTTTAGAGTTTTGATCCTCCAAGTGAGCGTTTTGTGTTTTGACCTTAATTAAAAGACCTTGTTAATCTGACCTGTTTCTGGTGTTGTGCGTTTGGGACCTGAGCCTTGTGACATTCTTAACAAAATGGGGAGTGTGTCTACTCTATAGACATCTTTAGACTGGAATAGCGGGGCCCAGTACGTGAACTCGCCTCGCAGGTGCACACGCCAGGATAGAGGACATCACGAGTCCGAGTCCAAGTCATCGTGCTCGAGAATTCACGAGTCCAAGTCAATCAGCGCGCCAGTCCGAGTCGAGTCACGAGTCCCGAAAATCGGCACTCGAGTCCGAGTCCAGGACTCGAGTACTCCACCTTGTAATGCAGCCTCTACCTCTGTATTAATGTGTGTGAATGGGTGAATCAGCAGAATATCGAAAGCTATAAGAATGTCATCCTTCTAAATGCAGTCTTTATTAGCGTTCAGTGTATCAGTACTTCTTGTTTTTGGCACGTTGTTCCAGAGATGGAGTACTCGAGTCCTGGACTTGGACTCGAGTCGAAGTGCAAAACGAAAACTTTACCATAGGAAAATATTGGCATACAAAGATAATCACTTCTCTAAAAGGTAACTCATTTTAAATATAGTTTATTTATATATAATAATAATAATAATAATAATAATAATAATACTAATAATAATATTAGTATTAAGCTTTATATTTGTATAGCACCTATTACAAGAATTGTAGCCAAACTGGCTTCACAGCAGTTCAATAGACAGATTAGCATAACATGACAGGATAAAAGCAATGTAGAGGAGCAGCCACATTTCAACACATATATCCACAAAGATTAATACATGAAGACTTGTGACTCGGACTGGACTTGGACTCTTCTTAGGTGACTCGGACTCGAACACAGGTAATGATGACTCAGACTCGGACACTCCTTGGGTGACTCGGACTTGGACTCGGACTCAAACACAGGTAATGATGACACATACTCGGACTCGACTCGGACACTCCTTGGGTGACTCAGACTTGGACTCGGACTCGACTACGACTCTCCCTTGGTGACTCGGACTTGGACTCGAAGAGTGGTGACTCGAGAGTGACATGGACTCGTGAATTGGTGACTTGACTACAACACTGCGTTGTTCTGAGTCCACCCCTAATGGCCAAGTTATGGTCATGTCGTCTTTATTTACAGTGATGCCCATAATCTGCTATTTGGTTTGTATGTTCACCTAGTAGAATTTTGTAGAAGCAATTTAGAAAGTATTTGAGTAAATGTGATGAACATAACCAATCATATACAGAGATTTTATGGCTTTGAAAATGCTCATTTGGGTCCCTTTAATCTGTCAATAGCAAACAGCGCAGTTTCGATCTGTTTTGACTGACATCTACCAAAAGTAACATTATACAGGGTTTAATATATTCAGAACAATCATTTGAAAAAGTATATGCCTCTTCAAGTTGGTCTGGATGAAATACAGAAGAGTGCTAATGCCCAAAACCACAATCCAGTTCCCAAGTGAAAGCCTGTGCTAGAGTATGGGTCATACAGTGAAAGTACTTAATTTATTTTTGATTTATTCAACTTAGGAACATTTTTCTCTATTCTGTACGCTGTTACTGGAAGAATAAAGCATAATAATGAGGATTTTTCTAGCTGGCTAGAAAATCTGCTTACTGTGTCTTACAGCTGAAAAACAATTTAAATGTAGTCTTGTTGAATGATAATGCTGCCAAGCTATGGCTGAACGGTAAATCATAGCACTGCTCTTGCTCTCTAGTGTCATTTTTTTATAATCATGCGCTTACCAAAAAACATTACTGACAGCCAGTGGTTGACATGCACTCTCTGAGACACTGCGGCCCTCAACCTGACCCCGAAACACTTTGGGTTGGCACATGGATGAAATAGGTCATGAACAGCAGTGATGGAATTTCTAAATGGAGGAATGAATGAGAGAGATTGAAAATGTCAGCCACTAGACATGTAATATAGGTCTCCTCTCTTATACATCTTCAGGCAATTCGTAGGGCCTAGGATTTGTTTTTGAATTCAATGAGTGTGTGTGTGTGATTAATGACATGTTTATACTTCATGGTAAGGCTCTGTTCAATGCAGTGTTGTAGTCAAGTCACCAATTCACGAGTCCAAGTCACTCTCGAGTCACCACTCTTCGAGTCCGAGTCCAACTCCGAGTCACCTAGGGAGAGTCGTAGTCGAGTCCGAGTCCAAGTCCGAGTCACCCAAGCAGTGTCCGAGTGGAGTCCGAGTCATCATTACCTCTGTTTGAGTCAGAGTCCCCCAAGGAGTGTCAGAGTCAAGTCCGAGTTATCATTACCTTTGTCCGAGTCTGAGTCCAAGTCTGAGTCACAAGTCTTCATGTATTAATCTTTGTGGATATATGTGTTGAAATGTAGCTGCTCCTCTACATTGCTTTTAACCTGTCATGTTATACTAATATGTCTATTGAACTGCTGTGAAGCGAGTTTGGCTACAATTCTTGTAATAGGTGGTATACAAATATAAAGCTTATTACTAATATTAATATTATTATTATTATTATTATTATAAATGACCTTTAATATGTCTAACTATATTTAAAATTAGTTTATTTTCCTATGTTAAAGTTTTCGTTATGCACTTTTATTTTGATAGTAATAAGATCGGGACTCTTATTTTGAAGGACCTTTTACCGGTTACATCGGTTTACTGATAAAGATTTAGCCCCAGAAAGCACATGGCTACTTAGCATGCAAAATGATGTCATTCTGTATGTAGCCATGTGCTTTCGTGTTATCGGCTGAATCTTTATTGATTAGATCACGTTACTCTGAGGATAGTGTTCAAGACAGCCTATATGTCTGAACTCGATCCTTAGAGTAATGTGTTACGGAGCCTTCTCTTCAATATTGTTTCCACATAACGAGCATTTTGCGCTGCTCTTTTCCAATGTGGAAGCAGAATGTGTGAAAGCATACAGCACGATGCGGGGTGTGTCTCTCTAGACATCTTTAGACTGGAATAGCGGGGCCCAGTACTGAACTCGCCTCACAGCTGCCCATGCCAGGATAGAGGACATCAGACTCCGAGTCTGAGTCCAAGTCAGAGAGTCAATTTACAAGTTGAGTCCGAGTCATCGTGGGGGGGAAATTCACGAGTCCGAGTCCGTCCAAGTCGGCGTACGCGAGAATTCACGAGTCCAAATCCGAGTCGCACCAATCAGTGCGCGAGTCCGAATCGAGTCACGAGTCCCGAAAATCGGCACTCGAGTCCGAGTCCAGGACTCGAGTACTCCATCTCTGGTTCTATGTAACTGGATTCATTTTTGCCACAACTTTTAAAATGTTCCACTGAGGATAATAGTCACGATTATCTGAATATTAAAATTGGTTGTGCTATTTAAAAATGGCAGGTCTATGCAAGATGTCCGATGCCTCACCATGCAGTGAAAATGCTGTATTGAGCATGTAAAGAGTGGTCCAGGAATAATTCCTAAATCCCAGAAATGAGTCCCCATTTTAGAACTTTTGGCTCCCTCGGCTCAAAGTTTCGTTCTACGACATAAACTACGTCAGTTAACCCAACTCTTGAATGTCCATAGCTTCTAAAAAAACAGCGGTTTCTCACAATTGACTTAATAAGACTGCTTAACGTTTTCATGCCAACATGAGCCACCTGTAACTTAGCAATGGTGCAGACATGCGACTGTGGTGTAGTGGTTTTACTTTATGGAGATACAATTTCCTGAATTATTCCTAAAACCATTTAAAATTTCATATTCCTTTTTGTCCAGAGATCCGTTCAGATGCTTACTTCCGGGATGGCGAATCAAAATAAGTCCTCGCACCACTCTACTGTTAATTAAAAATGAGCAACGAGTTTTCTTTCTCTAATTCTTCTTGGTAGGGTGTTTCACAATTTCAGGTTGACCAGTTGCGGTGTAAAACATTGTCTCTGGCTTCAGACCTCAGACAGAAAATGAGGCTCACAAGTGGAACCCCTTGCGATGCTAGCTTCCTGGTCAGCTGACAGAAAAACGTCATCACTGCAGCACTCTATTGTAAGACACAGTCACGTAAAAACACTCCCATCCCATTACATGAGCCATTCTATCACACCCAGCTTGTTTTCAGTAACATTGCCAGCTGACCTCCAGCAGGCGACACAGCCGCGGCTGGCTGACATGTCTCTGACCCCACAGTGGGAGAGGATGTAGAGGAGGGAGAGGAAGAAGAGGTCACAGAGCCACCGCCCACTCAGGCTTCCACTGAGCTCTGAGGACTGATGATAACTGTCCGTCAGAACAACTCTGTCCAGTTGTTTAGTTTTCTGGGTCGAAGGTCAAGCTGAATTCTGAGTTTTGTCTGTATCTCTATTGAAGTCACCAAGTGAACACGTAGTGAGATGCGTGTCTCAAGATGATTGTAAAAAAAACAAGAACAAAATGTATTTTCTTAAAGGCCATGTTAAGTAGGGCTGTGCGATTATGGCAAAAATCATAATCAAGATTATTTGGGTCAATAATTGACATCACGATTATTTTGACGATTATTCATTGACCATTTATTGAACTTTAAAACAAATAATATTTTACCAATAAACAAGATCAACAAATATGTTGGAGCGCACTTCCAAAACCATACTAAACATATATTAATATGATAAATAAAAATAAATTAGACCAAAATAGATTAAATCAAATATGTTGCAGTGCAATGTCACAACCTACTGAAGACTCCTTAACATAGCCAACATTTTGGTAAAACATATTCAACATATTCCACTCAGTTAAACGTTGAAGCCTGGCCAACCGTCATGGTCCAGAAGTAACAGGAAATAAATGTTGAACTACAATTTAAGACCAAATAAAAATGTTTTGGCCACCATGGCAAATGCTGGTAGGGCTGTTCATGTCATCTCTTAAAGATTTTTTGCAAGAAACACCAGCCTGTTTACATGGTCTGATTTCAGAGATGAGCACAGGCAGGTGAACATATTGCCACCTGGAACTTGTGGCAGTGCTATGACACAGGAAAAAAGAAAATACTCTGAACCCTTTCTTTGCCATTATATAAAAAGTGTTGCGACAAAAGTATAAATTAGGCTTACTAATAAGACAACTCAGATCTGAAGCTACACAGGAATCTGCTGCCAAAGTGCAATAAAAAAGACAAAATTAATAGAATAAAACCCATTTTATTAGAGTATAAAAAGAAATGCCTTTAAAATAGGATGCAAGCAACACTAGTTTCTTAACCTGAATTGATAATAGACTATAATCAATTTAAACAGAACAGATCTTAATGTTTGCATTCTTATACCATTTTGTACAATAATTATAATGAATAAATTCAAACAAACTAAAACTTATAGCTGATTAATAACGGTATCTAACTTGAGTTTTTATTATATCAAAAACCTGTTGAAATGCTACTGTTTTTTTTTTTACTGTCCCCCAAAAGCGCGCCTGCAGCCTCCAGGAATGCTTCTTTCACAACTTTGCCATCTTTGAAAGACTTCATGTGTTTCGCAAGAACGTGACTGACACGATAAGATGCTCCTTATTTTTGTCGGAGGAGCGAGGAGAGAGGAGCGAGGAGCGATAATGGAGGAGCTATAATCGAGGAACCACCAGACCATCCTCCGATGAAATCCTCAGACACTCGCCCCCCCCCCTTACTGTGTATTGCTCACTGATTGGACGATGCAGTGCATGCACTGATGTGATGCTTCTTGACATGAAAGCAGTTTCCCAGCGGAGTGAAGAAAATACATGAACCTCACGGGAGTCACTCCTCAGTTTATACCGTCTTTTGTGTCAATTAATGTATAATTTAGTTACAAATATGTGATATATCTGAACAACAAAGTGGTCAAAATCATTATTCACTTTTTGGAAACATTTTCATGATCGCTTTTTTCGTTTTACATTTTCATTTATTATCATTTCCATTCAGTCAGTCATTAAGTGCTATTTAAAATGTTAATTTGCTACATATCCAAACAAACAAACAAAATGTGCAATCCAATGAATGTTAATCTAACTGGGTTTTGATATATAACATATCTCTTTTTCTTCTCTCAATTATTTTATTTATTTTGTGCACTCTAATCAATATTAATCAAACTATTGTTTGTTTATACATTTTAAGAATGGCGTTGATGATACAAATGTTTGTGTCAGTAAATGTGTACTAACAGAGGCGGGGGTCTGTGTGGAAATAACGGGGACAGAGCTGGCTGCTGTCAGACGATCAGCTGTGCAGCGTCATCACAAACGGACGTCGCTTCACGTGACGCTCCGGAGGAAAGGACGTCCCATTGCTCTTAAAACTAATTTCCCTGCTTCTCGTGGTTTCCTTGCGTCCCTCCATGCTTCCCTGGTGGGAGGGACTAGTCACAGGGAAACGACGCAAGTGAGGGACGCAAGGAATCCATTTAACTGAAGTGAGAAAGGCCCGTTGACACGGACAACAACAGTGAAATAGTGCCCACTGCCCACCAGCGACGCCCCGACACATGGGGTGACGCCGGCCAATCACAAAGCTTTGATGCGTTCATGTGCATTATTCTAGCACAGGAAGATTATGTTACAGGACATTAACGATAAAACAGAATATTGTTGTTCTATTTTTAGACACATCTCGCGATCGACTGGGAATCTCCTGCGACCCTTCTTTTTAACGAGTTGCTGCTCTTGTTCTGACATCTTCGCTCGCGCTGAACACTCACAACTCGGCCACATGTCACTCCCACGTGGCCGAGTGGGCTTTTAGGGAGGGGTGAAAGCGCACCCAGCAAAATAATCGTATTTTGTCAATTATGCTGTTTTCATAATTGTCGCAAGCCATAATCGTAATCGCGATTAGAATACGATTAATTGCACAACCCTAATGTTAAGGTATTAATATACAGAATAATATGACCATGCAGTTTAAAAGGAGATGACAATCCAGTTATCTAAACTAAACTAAACCAAAGGTAATTACTCACTGGTGAATATATAAAACTCTTGAGCAAAGAAGATAGCTAAAAACTATTTAAAAAAACAAGGTCTGTACATTTGAAGGTATTAGGCACTTGTCCTAAAAAAAAATTGTTTCAATCAGCTAAAGAATGAACTTTTTTTTTGTGTTGGACTAAAGAAAAAGGAGGTTCAATGCCAGAATGGTACTCAAAGCGTTGTGAAGTTTAAAATCTTTAATTAAATGCTTTCGATGTTGCAACATCAACACAAAAACGTTGTCTTTGTGTTGCACTCGGGGTGAAAAGACCTTGACAACCTTTCTGCGAACTTGATCGTGTGATGTCTACTGTTGTGGATAAAACATTTGCTGCTTGGTGGTTTTCTCTCCAAAATACACTTGACTCATCTCCAGGAGATGGTGGGATACTATTCCCCACGGACCTTTGATGGAAATTGATCTTGGCACATATTTGAAAGACTTGCTAAAGAGGTACGTCATTTACACACATGCTTACTTTGTGTCTGTGAGAACATGCTGTCCGCTGTCCATGTGAGCTCTGTTATAGGCCTGGGAACAAATGAGGCGTCTGCCTGTGCTGTGCTTCTCCTAAGCAACCGTATCAAAGTAAACTGAAAACACACTGGCACTTAGTTACCAACCATGCATGTGAACAACCTCTTAAAGTTTGCCCTGTAGTTTCTCGAGATTCTCTGATGTTGGTGTAAACATTCAAACAAAAATGGTCTTAGGTTGGCCATGAAATCAGGCAGTAGAGGGGTAATTGCAACAATAACAAAGGGATACATATGGTAACCCTTGTTATATAAGCAAAGGCGGAGCCCTCTTCTGAACTCTATGGGTACTACCTTATCATGCAAGCATTCACCTACTGAGACTTCTACAGGCGTAGCCGGCCCCAGGTGGGCCTACCTGAATGCGCGTGCATCTCACCGTATAAAAAGGAAGCCTCGCCTCCTGACCCTCATCCTACACCAGGGGTCGGCAACAGGCGGACCGCGGTCCGGATCCGGACCCAGACGCCGACCTATATGGACCCGGACCTATAATCAATACATTAATAGGGGATTTCAATTGACGGGGCGATTCTATTTTAACCGCCGCCGATCCGGGGCGAAAGAGACGAGTGAGCGATACAGGGAGAGAAACACAGAAAAAGAGACGCGAGCGCGGCAGAGAGAAGCGGAGAGGAGAGTGAACAGGCGTGTTAGCGGCAGACAGGGAGAGACAAATAATTGCACATGGCACTCTCCAAGAAGAGGAAAGAGCACAGTGAGAACAGAGCTTTTAACCCTGAGTGGACTCATTCATGTTCATCCTGCCCACTGGGAGCACAGAACCAGTGTGTCTCATTTGTTCAGAGACTGTGGTGCTCATTAAAAGTGCCAAAACGCCACTATGAGACAAAACACAAAGTGTTTGACCAAACTGAGGTCACAAAAAATTATTATCGTTCCAGGTCAGGCTAACCAATGAGCACCTGCATGTGTGTATGAGAATGGCCCTGACACCATTTCAGCCCAGATTTAAACTCCTGGCAGGACAAGCTCGAGCTCAATTCTTGCACTGAAAAGAACAAAGTTAGTGAGGGACTGCAATATAAGAGGGAAAGGAAGAGAAACTTTAAAACTGTTCAATTGTTATGATGTGTAAAGACTGATATTGTTCTATAATCGGCTGAAACTGTTAAGTCATGATGTGAAACGGTTAACAAAGAAAAAGGGAAACTCGAGCTGCTGCTACACTTTATTTTATTTATCTAAAATTAAGCACTTTAAGATGCACACATTTTCAAAAGCTATTTTATTCATTTTCTCTATTTCATTTTTAAATGCAGCCAGAGAGGAACATTACACATATCCACAGTATTTACTGTATATCTGTAGAGTTCAATGTTAATTGACAATAAATATTGTTGTTTTTGAATTGTACTTTCTTTATTTGATTAGCAATCAGTTGTTGATTACATGCAGACGTTGATAAAGCTGGCTACTTCAATATATATCACACTAATTCATAAAGCAAGTTAGAAATGTTGATGTTCCGGACCTTTGCATGGGGACATTTTCTCTAACTGGACCTCGTTGAATTTTAGTTGAATACCCCTGTCCTACACCTCTCTTCAGCGAGCGGTATAGCACAGACAGTGCCCAGAGTAGAGGGCTCCGCCTGTGCTTATATAACGAGGGTTACCATACGTAACCCCTCGTTATATCTCTCACAGGCTCCGCCCTCTCTACTGGACTCTATGGGTACAGTGGGCGTAGCCCCGGTGTATACACGCACTGTCGTCCAACAACACCGTTCCACCTCACTGTCCCTGACCGGCTTTTGCAGCCGCTGCGCCTCACTCACGTCTCCCTTGGCTGTAACCGAGGAGAAGTCTGGGCTGCGGCTGACAGAGCACACTCTGACGCGCTTACCTTGCGAAAAGTGTGCTCAGAAAACAGTGCTGAAGGCTCCCCCCCCATCCGCCCATAGGCAGACGGAGAGTGTCCCCAGCTTGTATGGGCTCACTGTGCACCACCTCCCCCGAGTCCCTAGAGAGCACGGGGACCCACGTCCCCCACACTACTATACTACTATAGTGTGGAGGGCTCTCCCCTCCTGCCCCCAGGCAGGCCAGGCAGAAGGGGAGAGCTCTGCGCTTCACCCAGAGGTGGTGAAGCGCCCATTCGCCTGGCAAGGGCCGCCCCTCTCCAAGGAGATCCTCTCGGTCCTTCTTGGATAGGGCGGTGAGTCCTAGCCACGGTCACGGCGATCTCTCAAAGCTCCTTTAAAATTGCAGCTTAATAAAATAAAAAAAAGAGGATCTATATTCCTGTCTGCAGTCTTAAGGCAACTTTCTAATTGTAAGAAAGTCTTCAATGTTCAAACAGTGTATTTAAGCTCTTAAATAAACTATTTGGGCTGGGTGGCGCTCTATAGCTTAGGGCCAATAGGAGACCTTGATGCATTCTTTGCCCTCCTCCTCATTAGTATTATGTGCAACTAGTGTGACTAGTGCACATTTGGGGTCCACTAGTGAACATTTTAAGCCTCACTAATTGAATTTAAATGTATCTCACTAGTTAAATAGTAAAGGGCAAAGGGTTCACTAGTTAACGTGTAGACATTTTGAGCCCCACTAGTTAAAGAGCATCTTGCAGGGTTTTTCTTTTTCTACATTTATGCTTAAACTTGCTTGAAAATTACAATTAAAAAAGTGAATGTAGGATTTGATATGTTTTACGAGACATAAGGGCAGGAATTCAGAGGGAAAGGAGCAATTTTTAGCACATACTCTCTACAGCTTTATCAGGAAACCGTATTACATCTCTCTCCCCCCCCCCCCCCCCCCTTCGCTGCTTTCTCTCCCCTCCGGTACATGGCACCGTAAGACGTAGTGTGGAGTTGCATTAAGTAATGTGTAAGTGTCTTCTGTGTCGAAACTAGCATTGGGATCCATGTTTATTAATACGTTACACCGGCCGCTCTCCCCCTTGTTTCCCCCATGTTACGTCACACGCGGGAGGTCACGTGCCGAGGCTTTTTTATGCGGAAGTGAAAATGTCTTACAAAAAGGACGCCAGATGTCCCTGTAGTGTATATTTCGGTATATTTTTAAAAAAATCTAGTGTATTCATCATTTTCCTACACATTTATTCACAGGTGTCTTTAACCTGGAAGTTGCTCTTTAACTAGCGCTAACTAGTGAACCTTTTGTCTTTAATAGTTAACTAGTGAGTGATTCTGGGTGCTAGTTAACTAGTGCAGACAAATGTATGCCACTAGTTAACTAGTTCTGCTTCTTTTTTGTAACTAGTTAACATGTCAGAGCTTTTGCAGCGCACTAGTTAACTTGTAAGACTTTTAGGGTCACTAGTAGAGTCAGAGGGTCACTAGTTTAATGTTTTATTTAACTAGTAAAACAGAGTGCCAAACTAGTTTGACCATATATCTAACAAGTGAAATCAAAGAGCCAACTAGTGTAGGCAGCTGCCGTGTGATATCAAGTATATGGAATAAATACTCAAATGGCGTGCCATAGTCTTCCGGTTGTTGCCTCTTTTGAATGACAAATACACACTATCGCTGCCTGCTGGTAAGGGGAGTTATTGCCACTCATGCATGCGCAGTGCGTACGTGCTACTTGGCCGTTGGCTGAAGTCTTTGCGGTGCGACTGTTGGCCAAGACGCAGGAGACGTGAGGCGACAACAATCGGGTCCATCGGGACATGTTCGTTGGTGTCAGTTTGGTGTGTATGGGCATTTACATTTGCTGTTTTCTGATCAAAAGTTGTGTTCAATGGCATTAAAACACATATAAACACTACTGAAGGTTAATCCAATGTCTCTGTGTCACTTTGAAATGATTTCTGATAATCCATCATAACATTTATGGCAATAAACATATTTTTCATATAGAATGTAACGGAGCTTCCGGTTTTGATTAACTGCATGCGCATCATTCTAACTCCTCAATGGTAATGTTTAGATGGATTTAGGAACTTCCCCTCAATTCTATTGGCTCTAACATTTACAAAGTGGTATATTGGCTCTTTATTAGTCTTTATAAAACACTTATTAATGCCTTATTCTACAAGTAATAAGCCATTAGTTGAGAGTTTTTCCTCAATAACCCTCTAATTAGTGCTTATTTATTGCAAGTAAGGAAGTTGTTGTACATGAGTTTTGGTCTTAATATGCTCTGCTCAATATGGGCCTAATAAGGCAGTAGTAACACAAGAATAGTAATTATCCCATAATAACACTTACAAATCTATTATTATGTAACAAGACATGCAACTATAAGTGTTAATTGTGTCTAAATAACTCAAAACTAGATATTTATATCTAAGAATATGTTTTGGGGTATTGACAGTTCAGCTACAAATAGCAAGGTGATATTGACCTGTATGTTTCATATTTGCACATTTATACTGAAGGTTAGACAGGAAACCGGGTACAGGAAGTAGGAGAAAGTGAACTGAATAGCATGGCAGTAGACATGAGTAGACTGCTACTAATTTTCCCTTTGCACCTGAAGAGTAAAAGGGTAAATTCCGCAATGACTGTAAGTTTAAGCTTTACACTTACACTGTTAGGATTAGTAACATGTATTTTGTTTATGTGATGACATTTGGAGATGTTTAAACACAATGAGAAAATGCGTTAGCATTCGCGCCAGCGTTAGCATACACGGTAGCGTTACAATTCATGCTAGCGTTAGCCATACTAGCCTGTATACATGCTTATTGCAAAGCTAGCATTAGCTATATTTACCGTGTTAATTTGTGTATGTTACACTTGAATGTATGAGGTCATTAAGTGCCTTGTAACTTCTTTTTGAAT
The DNA here is from genome assembly GCF_949606895.1 of Notothenia rossii. NCBI lineage: Eukaryota > Metazoa > Chordata > Actinopteri > Perciformes > Nototheniidae > Notothenia > Notothenia rossii. The sequence goes on from NC_136904.1 coordinate 64,715,033, forward strand.
AGTTTCACTCCATTTGAATGTCAATGGACTGCAAATAATTCAATAAAGGAGCATGGCTGCTCATTCCCTGGCTCTCAAAAGAAGTTTGGCTGGCTGTTTAATCTATGTTCACACTGAGACAGTACACCTATTGTGTAAGTAAATACAAGCAGGTCACACAGTATGATCACAAATACATAATATCTGTTAAAAATCAGTTTTTATCAAAAAGTAAAGGCTGCTTATGTTCTCAGCTTTGGAGAAATTTGACATGTTTTGGTATGTGACTGAACCTCTCTTTAGTGGTTCATTAATAAAACAGATATTTCAACGTGTGTCTACTTTGTTCATGTACAGATGTAGCGATTCATTTCAGACAGTTTGAAACGTGAGGGCCGTGATTGGTACGTGATCTGCCCTCGCTCAAGGGAAAACCTCCAGCTTAACTTGAGACCGCCCCTGTGATAGATAAATGTAATTATAATGAAGCCAGCTGCAATGGATCATTGATCCACCAGGGGGTACAGTGGGGTTCCACACTGGAGCTCATGTGAAATAAAGTCAGATACAGTACGCTGGATGTACAGCGGAACTTTGTTAAGATCCATATGTCACGGATATCATACTCTGTGCTAAATAAGAGACATTTAATCATTTACAAAACATCACCATGTTGTTATTTAACAAAATAATGTTGTTTAGTCGAAAAAAACGAACAGGAGGAAATGCAGCCCGGCTCTCGATTTTTAATCCTAATTTAATCATCATCTTCAACACGATCATTTATGTTTATGTTCGCCGAATTGACATGAAATCACTGACACATATGAATATACTGTATTCAACTTAATTAAAACGTTATTAACGTGCCTAAACTCAGTAATTCAGTAAAAATATTTATATTTTAATGGAGCCCCGTAGTCAGATCAGGATCCCAAAGCGTGGCGGAGGGATCCTGATCTGCATGAAGGGTGCTATTTTCCCCATAAGGAACAAGTCGTTGCAAATTATCCCGCTTATTACACGGCCACATTCTCAACAAAGTAACGACATGACTCCCAGTATTAATTGAAATGCTTTTATGGATTTAGAAAATGTTTTTATTGATTTAAAAAATAGTTGTATTGATTTAAAAAATAGTTGTATGTATTGATTTAAATTGACATGCATCCGCTAAGAAAAATAGTCTGTTGTTACCGTTTTTTAAACAGTCTAAATGAAACAGCAGCTCTCAGCTGTGTATTTACACATCTAATGGCCCATGAACCACAGCTCTCTCCCCCTTGATCTTTCTTCTCCAGCAGCTAAATTAACTGTAGGTTACTCTGAGTGACAAGCTTACAGTTAGACACAACACTGTCATTGCAAGTGACCCTCAGTTAGTTGAATATTATGTTCAACTGCTAAATTCGTTACTGATAAAAAAGGGCTTCTACTGTACCTGATTACCTTAACACTAGAACCGCCAGAGGTTTTTTAATAGGGCTACCTAAACCCGTCAAATCCCGCTGTTAGAATGCAATTTTTAACAACATAGGGTGCTACATAACACACTTTCAGGAAAAGTAACGGACTGGGAGACTTTAATATTTTATTGAAAAAAAGTTACATTGCACACACACAACACACATCACACAAATTGACCCGATTGGCGATTCTAGTGTTAAATAAACTGACTAATTAATGAAACCAGTTCAATACGCATTATTCTTATTCTTATCATTCTTTATGAGCGCTGAAGTAGTCTTAAAATCAGATCTGTTTTTTAAATGAAATCTGACGGCAGGCAGTTAGCTCTGATCACCTATGATAAATGCGCCACACCTAATCGCTGGCCATTCAACCACAGAGGTCCCTCTATACAAATCAAACTGTAGACGGTGTGAAAGCACCTATTGTTTTAAATAATGGTCGGAATGTGACCTGTGAGTCTTCTGAATTACCGTGGGACAGCACATTCTAAACTAAAATGTTCAATCAATAAAGTAACATCTGATCTTATCTTAATAATATCTTCATATTAATAATAATAATAAATCATACAGTATGTGTCCGAAAGGGAGCAGGAGGAAGCAAACACAAAAATATACAAAAAATATACTGCATATTAAAGCAAACGATTGTAAAGGTAAAAGTATGAGCATAACAAATAAAGAAGTGTAATGTAAACATTTACATTATAATTATGATTATTTAATATATAAAGACTATATATTATTGAATTACAAGATTAGATATACTTTAGTTGATCTAAAATATTGATGTGTTCAAATGCTCTTCAAAACACAACTGAATGTCCATGAAACTTGTCTTTCTGTATTTGTGAATGAAGCGCCATCTCCTGGTTAAAACCTGAAATTGAAAATCTGGCAACGCCCTCTTGGAAAATAGTGGGAGGGCTTAACATTCCTCTATACTGGTCTTAGGCAGGTCGTAGGCAGGAAGCTGTAAGCTGGAGTCTGAAATTCAGTGCTACATCTGTACTGTTGAGGTTAATTTCAGTAGTTGTGTGCTAATGTATTTATAAAGTGTGAAGAGGAGGCAACTTTAGAATAGGGAACCTGTTTAGGTCAATTAGAGTCAAATTACTAGCTTATTGGTTATGAACAAGACTTCATTTTAAAATAGGGAACATGTTCTTAGATATAAATACCTAATTAGAGTCAAACTACTAGCTTATTGGTTATGAACAACACTATAAATACCTAATTTTGAGTTATTTAGACACAATTAACACTAATTTCATGCCTTGTTACATAAGAATAGATTATATTTGTTAAGTGTTATTATAGGAGGATTACTATTCTTGTGGTACTGCTGCTTTATTAGGCCCATATTGAGCAGAGCATATTAAGACCAAAACTCATGTACAACAACTTCCTTACTTGCAATAAATAAGCACTAATTAGAGGGTTATTGAGGAAAAACTCTGAATAATGGCTTATTACTTATAGAATAAGGCATTAATAAGTGTTTTATAATAAAGAGCCAATATACTGCTAATATGCATGTTAATTAACAACTGGTTGATGGTTAATTTGTGTACCTTAATATAAAGTGTTACCAAATTATATATTGATTCTGACTTTTCTACATCCAACTCACAGGTTTATTATTGCTTTGAGAAAAAAGAATATTAATTTACACCTTTTAGAAGTGAAGAAAACCTGGAAAACAGGCTCAGGGCTTAACAGGTTAAAGGTCACTTATTATGCAAAATCCACTTTTTCACGTCTTTTAAACATAAACATGTGTCCCCTATGTGTAAAGAGATTCTGAAAGTTTCAGGAAAAAAGTTTCTCTCACTTTTTTTGTACTAATCCATTTATATAAAAACCTATATCAAAATGAGCTGATCAGATTTTGGCCACTTTATGATGTCATAACGGTGTTTTGGCTTGTGTAACCATTAACCAATAACCAACCAAGGTAATACCCCCCCACCTTATCACCTGAATCTCCTCCTAGAGCACCATTGTGTTCTTTTTAACCAAATATCTCGCAGAGGGGCGTGGGGAGTGGCACCTTATTTTCATCTAAAGTAAAAGACAGAGAATCAGCACTTTTGGAACAGGGCTGAAACAGAGGGGCTTATGGGATGCTACAATGATCTGTTTGGTATTTCGAGCCAAACACTTCAGAGACATGTTTTGTATATATACCTGAGAGCTATTATATACTAGCCGCGTTCACACCACAGTACTTTTCCCACTTTAGTTCCGATATAGTTCTGAAATGTCATGTTCACACCAAAAAGAGCCGGAACTAAAATGAGTTAATGAGAACCTTTTTACCCCCTTTTCCGTCCCTGCTAGAGAGCAGGTACTTTAGTGGGAGAAAAGGTTCCTATGTCTGATTGGCTGGGCGGAATGCAAACTACGGCCCGTAAAACTCCCAAAAAGTTTTGTGAAGCCGCCATTTTTTTATCCTCGTATTAGCATTATTAGCATTAGCCCAGCGCACAAACGCAGAGAGACTAACTTAAAGGGGACCTATCATGCAAAATGCACTTTTGTACGTCTTTTGTACATGAATATGTGCCCCCGGTGTTCCAGGGAACTCACCAAGTGTCACACACAACCCTCTCTATTTTCCTCCATACCCAAATCTCAAAAAAAAAGGGGCTGCAACGGATCTGGTACAGACTGATCCAGATTTGAACACTGTCCTGACGTCAGGACGGTGGCGCTACGGCTATTGGTAAATTATCCACCTATCAGGGGAATGAGAGGTTGGGCCACGGCCGGCCATTGCCGCTCGAAAGCGCTGGAGACCCTGTAGTACATATGCCAGGCCTGTAAGTGGCGCTGTAGTCTGCCACAAAAGCAGCGAAGAAGACTTCCCTTGCATGGTTGGCATGGTTGCCCTTCCGTTTATTCCCTCCGCTGTGGCTCTTTTTCTCCCTACCCGAGGCAAGCGTTTGCGCCTCCTGCTTTAAAACAAATGAATAATTTGTGGGGAAAAGAACACCGACATTATGCAATGTGCACATTATCCCGCTTATTACATGGCCACATTCTCAACAAAGTAACGAAATGACTCCCAATATTAATTGAAATGCTTTTATGGATTTAAAAAATAGTTGTATGTATTGATTTAAATTGACATGCATTCGCTAAGAAAAATAGTCCATTGTTACTGTTTGAACTAACGTAGCAACGGCAGGAACTGCTTCAATAGCGTTTTTGAGGAGCTTTTTGATTGCAGATTTGAAAACATCGTTGCTTGCTTTAAAAGTAGCACAATTCATTATGTCAAATCTTGTAAAGTATCTAGATATCTCTGCCCTAATGCCAAAGTAACTGGCAACTGAATATTGATGTCTATGTCTGGACCGCTGTGTAAAAAGGAGGGTTTCTGCCCCATTACTTCTCTTCTTACTTCTATAAGAATAAAACATTGAGGACGGAGATCTCTTTTTCTCCCCCTCTTCTCCCCGCTGCAGCCTAGCAGCTGACCTCAAAGCACATTCCCCTCTCCTGCAGGGGGGCGTGGTCAGCTGCATCTCACAGAATCAGCCCCCTGCAAAAACAGCGCTGGAAAGAGCATATAGAGCGAAATGAGGCATGGCTAAAATGCAGGATCTTCTTGGTGTTTTGAAAAAAACTATATTTATATACTTTATATAGGTACGGCCCTACAATATATTGTTCAAATATAGCATGATAGGTCACCTTTAAGGCAACACAAAATAAAACATGGGAGCGGTGGAGATGAGGAGGTGTCGGCGTTCTGGCGATTTACTCGGAAGGCTTCAGTAGAAGCTTGGGGAGTCCCAGCAGCTTCTACTGAAGCCAGTCCCCAACTCCGGGGACTTCCGGCCGGGACTTCGGGTGGCAGTATACGCCGTGAAGTTGTTTGCGGCCTGCTAGTAAACCCAAAGCAGAAGAAGAAGAAGTGACGTCAGCGGCTTCATTTGCCTAATCCTCCCCCAGGGACTTATTCCGGTGTGAACGTTCATGAGAACTAAAGAGTTCTCATGAACTAAGTTCTGATGAACCTTTGTGGGAAAAGTACTGTGGTGTGAATGCGCCTATTGATAAACAACAACATATTAGGGGACCTTTAATATTTAAAGTTTCAGGCTAGCTGTTTCCTGCTGTCTTCCAGTCTTTATGCTAGGCTAAGCTAACCGCTTCCTCCCTGCTAATCGCATACACTTTTTTGTTATTTTACCAGAAGTAAAGCTCTATTCATTACGGAAGGAGGAAGTTGGGGTGGAGGGGTTAGACATTAACAGAGGATCATTGCCGCAGGTCTTGCCGCATGTAAAACCTGAAGTCAATGTTGATTTTTTAATTGACCTCCTAGTAATGCTTTTTGTAGATATCCCAACAGAAACCCTATTTTTAAGAAGCTATATCAAGTTTTTGTGCTGTCTGTATATTTTCCACCCTTCAGGGGCGTGTGTTTGCACACTGATCACTTGTTTTGCTAGACAATTGTAGTGGAATGCTATAAATAGTGTGAGGACCAGTGTACATTTCCATGCCTTGTACGAAACCTGTACTAACCATCTAAAATCAATGCATGAAACCAGTCTAACAGGTGTAACTTATCAAGTCGTTATTAGCGTTGGGGCGTGAGTGAAAAGGTGAATATCCTTGAAAATCCCCTCTTTTATGTTCCCTTTGAGGGGGAGAAGATTACTCATTCTCTTTTCCCACCCAAGTTTTTCCAAGCTGATTTGGACCAATACTGTTTTTATGGAAAGAATTTGATCTCAATGGGAGTTCCTCTTTTTTGCCAAGGGCTTAATGCTTTCACAGTTTTAGATTATTAGAACTATTTGGGGTGACAGCTTTGACAAATTACTTTCAGGATTTTTCCATGGTCAAATATCACCCCACTGCTAACCGGTATGTCCAGAATCCCTATCCATGACTGGGCACACCCCTTACTTTGTTCCCCACCCTGTCACCGTACTATGTAAAATTAATCAGCACTCGGTACACACAGTTCTCGTATTCCCTGCAGGAGCTGTGTTCTCCTGCAGCTGCACTGCATCCAACAGACAAAAGAGCACTCCCTTCAATCTTCTCTGGGGGGAATGGCGGATGACTTAGCTAGGTGTGTGAGCCGTCACACACCCTGCTGACAGCCTGCACGGTTCCAGCTCAACATCACACAGATGCTCTATGTGTGTGTCTGACCTGTTTGCTTCTGCTTATCAACACAGAACAACTTCACTATGATGATTCATATCCAGGTTTTTCTCTGTTTTATGTTCTACTTACACTCCATTGTGGTTAGTTCCGATATGAACAAAAATACTTTATCTGACCCTTACCACCAATTAATACTAATCATCAATGTTTCAGACATTTAAAACCAATTTGGACTGATTTAATGTATGTTGATTTTGCACAGGCAACAAGCACACAACAACTTTATTATTGCATGTGTTGTTTCTGCATTTATTACAGAGTTGGGTAATGATTGTGTAAACGTCATACGTTGTTATAGAAATAATTGATCAACCCCATGATGGAGATGTTCATTGTTTTTCTATTTCCCTATTGCCAACAGGGTTACCATTGTTAGTTTTTTGTTTACTGTAATGCATGCACTATTGTTTCTGCTTATTTGTCAGGCAAACAAACGCTTCCCCGACAACAACACTCTGACAAAACCGTGGCACTCACTGTTCTGTTCTTTTTCTTTGTTTACGAGCAAATGTAAGTGAACACACGTTCCCTCCTCAAATATTTGTGTAAGGTTAACAGAAAGGTCTCCTTTACAGCAGTGTGTATGTGTTTCAGGGTGGCTGCGTGGGTGGGTGAGGGCACATGATTCACAGGCATGCACCTCTTCATTCTCTGTTTAATTTCCATTGTACGAGCGAGGCCAGCTGGGTCACTGGTTTCACCGGTCTGCAAATGTTGAAGGAGCTGACTCAGCACAGAAGCAGCTAGTGGAAAAAAAAACCTCCCACAGATGAAAGAGGAGATAACTGCTTCACTGGGTTGAATGTGTTCCATTGAATTGGTTTGATACATTCCCCTACACCAAGTATGCCTTTTCTAGAATGTGCCAAACCACTGCAGCCACAGAAGATATTCCAATCCAAACTATACAAGAGCTTCTGCCACTAACTGCACTCTGACACAGTGACCAAGCCAAAGTAAGATACATATGCTTTTGCATAACCGAGCTTAATTTGCGAAAATAGTGTTGAGATTAATACGTTTTTGGTCCATTTTACTGAAATACTGACAGTTGTTCGGAAAAGGCAGGTTTTTATCAAAGTCATAAAATATGCCAATAATCGTTTCCGTGGATTTTCTAAGCACATTGCGATGATGAGAATGGGTCACAACGAAGAGCTAGCAACATATTTACTTCTATACTATATACAAAGTGGAGTCTTTTTAAATGCTGCTGCCTTCAATGAATACGAAAATTTCTTTTTATTTTGGATATGACAGCACATTTTATGGAGGTTTTGGGGATTTTATGAAACTGTTGTCCAAGCAAGAGTGCAGTATTAGCTAATGCTGTCAACATTATCGCGTTAACGGCGGTAATTAATTTTTTTAATTAATTGCGTTAAAATATTGAACTCATTTAACGCATGTGCAGAATGGCCCGCCCCATACATCCCACCAGTGGCAACGCTGGGGTAGGCTACACCCATACAAAGAAATGGCTTAAAAATGATGTTAAAGTAAGCAAAATAAAGTCTGCCAACTCGCGCCGAGTAAATTGCAGAGACAGCAGTTAGTAAGATTGATTTCAGTAGTCACTTGTCTGGAAATACCGAAGACTAGAAACGGTTTTGAAAACTATTGTCACGTAGTGATTGTCTTCTCAATAGAACATCTTTGATAATGTCTTCTGGCCAATCAGAATCAAGATAACAGCGTGGTGTTGTTGCAGGAAGTTGATAGAAATCAACACGTAATGAAATAAGACCCCACAGTTTGATGATTGATAGGTGTGTGGGCTGTCTTTCATTTTGACACACAGAACAATGTTATAATAAACTACTGTATGTTAAATGGATATATCCGCCTTCTTTCATTTATCTTTCCATTCCCACAACAATATACATAAAGAAATTGCATATTTTGGACATAGTTTGAATGGTGATTAATCATGATTAATTAATTTTTAAGCTGTGATTAATCTGATTAAAATGTTTAATCGTTTGACAGCCCTAGTATTAACATGTTTCTACAAAATCCCCAATTTCCATTATGTCAAAAGCCAACAATTCTTTGGTCTGGTTAAGGGAGTTTGGGTATTTTTGGCCTATTTTGATAAATAGAGCAACTTGGGGTTGAGAGCTTTCCCAAGGATACATTGACATGTTGACTGCAGGGGCTGGGGTCAAACGCCCACTCTTCCGATTGATAGACTACCACACTAACTCACAGCCATGTTGAGTTGTAAACAGGCAAATTATGTTCAGGTTTAATCATCACTCAAATGCATTGTGTGTGTCCTTGGAGGGTTTTCTGTGTATTTAGAAACCTACATTGATTACATATACCATTACCAGCCAGCACTCTTCTCTCATGGCCATGTCGGTGCTATACTGGTGCTATGTTCACATTATTTACTGAAGATTAGTAAACTAATGTAAACTCGTACGCAGTGTTGGGCAAGTTACTTCCAAAATGTCATATATTACATATTACTTATTACTGTCTTTTGAAAGTAATAAGTTACATTACAATATTACTCTCTCTGAAATGTAATGAGTTACACTACTTTTTAGTTACTTTACCAAAATAACCGCAAAAGAATGGCTAGCTAGGTATTTTAAATGCTAAAATGTAGTTTAGTGCAGCTCATTATACATCCAGTGAAGGGCAATGTGGTATAGCATAACAACTGCGTAGGCCATTAAGGCTACTAACAACTTTTATTACACGCCTTAGTTGAATACTCGATTCTGATTGTAAGAGTCATCATTCATATAAATCAAATCACCATATTCCAGTACAGGTAAAAAGGTCACAGTGACTAGCCTTTTCCTGGCCTCAAGCGAGAAACAGGACTTGTTCCTGTAGAAGAAACCTAGCCTAACCCTCAGTTTTTTAAGCAGGTTATTGACATGACGTTTAAAAATGAGACAATCATCAAGCCAGATACCAAGGTATTTGTAACAGGTAACCACTTCAAGTTTTATTCCTTGCGTAGTTACAATATCCATCGACATTTTCACCTAAACTATTCATGTAGATGTAGAATAAAAGTGGACCTAAAACAGAACCTTGAGGAACCCCATTAGTAATGTTTAACCACTCAGAAGACAGCCCATCAAAATGAACACATTGGGACCTTTCAGAGAGGTAGTTCACAAACCACTCTACTGCATGGCTGGATATGCCAATACTGAGTAGACTCTGCTTTAAGATGCGATGATCGACGGTATCAAACGCTTTGGACAGGTCAATAAATAGAGCTGCACAACTCTGCTTATTATCTAAAATACTTGCCACATCATTCACCACTTTCATTGTGGCAGTGATGGTGCTATGTTACTTTCTGAAGCCTGACTGATGTTTAGACAGGATGTCAAAATGACTCAGGGTGCATCTGAGATTACAGGGGGTGCAGCAGTAGTAGGTTTACATGAGCAATAGTGGCCGGCAACAGCAATGAAAAATAGCATTCATGGTCCCCAATGAACAGATTATGGCATTCGTTATGTTTTGAAACCAAGCAAGTGAGAACATTTCAAATGTGTTAAAAGTGCAACCCTGAAATATTTCATATAGTCCAAAGTGGACTATGGCAAAGAAAAGAACAAATGAGAACATATTGTAAATCAAGGCAAATATGATTTGAACCAGCTCATGGTTTGAAATGGCAAAAGTATTATTAAAACCACATCATCACCTTGGTCCCATCATATACTCTGGGAAGAGAATATTTACTGTGCTTGAAAACTGGTATCACATCATCATGTGAGGTTGACTTTGTTACATGGAGAACATTTCAGCTGCAACATAAGCTTATTGATAAGCTTGGGATATGAGATCTTTTTGTAGCCATTCATGGTGAAGGCATCTGTGCTATTGTATGCATTATTTTTGACCCAACATTTCTACAGGCATGGCAGAATATGGCACTATTTTACATGAATATTCTAGCCATTGTCTATTTTTATACCATGAGCTGCATAATGACCGCCTTACCCCACTGTACAGGCCGGTACTTGTTTAGATATACCTGGGCAGGCTCTGTTTTGCCGTGATATCCTGGCACCTGCGGGCCGCAGAGGGGCGGCGGAGGGCAAAAATAAAAATAAATGAAAAATGAAAAAAAGAGAATTCTTTTTTTTTTGCCTAAATCCTACCGGCCCACATTTGTAAGGCAGGGAAACGGGGTTCAGGGGGAGTGGCTGTACCCGTAGGATAGAAAAGGGGGAAGTGACGTCTGACTCAGAGGTCGCGCGGCTGTGGAAAAGAACGTGTTGCCCACAAAGTTGAGAAAAAAAAAAGTGAACTCGTGAAGTAGTGATGATGATGACGTGACGTCATCAGTTCGCGCATTACAGAAGGTAAACAACACCTACCCTCACCCACATTGAGGATGCTTCCTACGCCCATGTTTTATTCCATGTGTCAAGTCAGGCAAATTGGGTCAAAATGTTATTGCATCAATGATCTGTTAACATTAAAATCACAAAATATATGCTGTAACTATTTTGCTCTAGGAAACTCAAGGGCTTAGGTAATGTGATTACTATATGAATAATTGTCCCAAATAACATAAAATGCATAGGGTTTTTTGTTAAGTAACATACTTTCGTCGCCGTCCAGCCGATACATGCCGCGCATTAAGTGGGCCTGTCTGTCAATTAATCCCCGGGCCACTTTTTCCCCCCAGTCCGCCCCTGTCCTCTTATCATTTAAATATAAACTTCAGATGAGCAGGAATTTGGGGGAAAACCTGCCACAACTCAGTCTGCTTGGGAATTTTTTTTTCAGGCGAATTAGCTTGGTTGCTAAAGCCTTTAACTTGTTTTCTTTTCATAGATGTTAGACACTGACACATTTTTGAAACTTGTTTGTGAAACATGTACAGGACATTAATAGAGGTGGTGTTCTTTACACTTGAAATGTAAAGAAAAAATGAACCCTATCAACATGAATTGATATTGAAATACCTATTAAGTAATTACAGTATTTCAGGACTCATTACGTCTCAACCCATGTTTTTTCTGTCACGCCCATTCCCTCAAAGTTTCCACAGTAATGAACCAGAAAACAAGACAGGACTTTGTAACACTAAGTACCATCCCACTGTGGCATGTTCAAATACTCCAAATGGAAACCTCGGCTTGCCTTATTAATTACCAGGAATGCACTCTGCGAGCACCCCTCCAAAATCTGAGTGCTAAAAAGTATGCCATCAAGAAGCCACAAGGCATGTGAGTGTTTGTTCTCCCTGTCCAACCAATGCACTCACTCTTTTCTTTCAGGGAAAGAGTTGTGCTCAAAAGGAAAGGGATGAATAAAAATGGGGTGAAATGGTGGAGGAGAAAACACTTATTTGGTGGGAACAGTCTTTGAACTTTAATGCACTGGTAGAGTATTTATCCATCCTGCCATGGTTGGCGGTGTAAGTGGAATTTAGAATATAAATGAAAATGAGTGCACCCATACTGTACAAGGCCATTGAGGGCAAACTGTGTTTCAGTTTGATTGGAGAGGAAAGTTAATAATGGCTCGGCAGTAGAAATACTTTTGGTTCCCACAGAACGACAAACAAAAACAGGAGGTGTTGTGGGACACACACTGTCATTTATGTAACACAATAATCTGAACTGATCATAAATAAAGAGACATGCCAATGTGAAATGGTTTCCATTGAAGGCCAGTTGGTTGTTAATATGTGTTTATCTGGGTTACATATTTATGAATTTCATTTCATTTCAAACCTTTATTTATCCAGGTGTATCACATTGAGATCATTGATCTCTTTTTCAAGGGAGACCTGCTCAAGTAGGTTCCACATGAAACATAAAAAAACATAAACAGAACAACAAAAGGACATCTTACAGCATCATTACAGGGATTAACATTTACATAACTATCCACATGAACAGGTACCAACAGCTTCCGAATGAGTAGCATTCAACCAAGCTTTAAAAACATTTAGTGGCACCAGATTGCTCAGTTTCCATTTCAATTGAATACTATTCCAAGACAGTGGAGCTGGGCATCTAAATGCTATCTTCCCTAAGACAGTCCTAGCAGTTGGCACATTTAATAAAAGTACAGCATGCAATCTCAGGCAGTAGCCACTTACAATTCGCCGTGGGATCAGGGAGCAGATGTAGGATGGAAGTTTCCCTAACACATGGCTTTGTACAGTATATGAAAATGTACCAGTGACTGAGCCTCCGTACAGTTAGTGAAGGCAAACCAGCCCTTGCATACAGGGTACAGTGATGGGTTAATGCTTTACAGTTTGTCACAAATTTCAGTGCACTGTGATACACAGCATCTAACTTGACCAGGCAATTGGCAGGTGCATTCATAGAAATCAAATCACCATAGTCCAGCACAGGTAAAAAGTCACAGTGACTAGCCTTTTCCTGGCCTCAAGCGAGAAACAGGACTTGTTCCTGTAGAAGAAACCTAGCCTAACCCTAAGTTTTTGAAGCAGGTTATTGACATGACGTTTAAAAATGAGACAATCATCAAGCCAGATACCAAGGTATTTGTAACAGGTAACCACTTCAAGTTTTATTCCTTGCGTAGTTACAATATCTACAACAGGCTCTGGTGTCTTTTTAGCTTTTGAAAAGAGCATTACCTTGTTTTATCAACATTTAAAAGAAGCGTTAGTTCAGAGAGCTGAGTCTGAATAATGTTAAAAACAGCTTGCAATTCAACAACAGCCTCCTTAATGGAGGGACCTGCAAAGTACATCATGGTATCGTCCGCATAAAAATGTAAGGTTGTTCCATCGACATTTTCACCTAAACTATTGATGTAGATGGAGAATAAAAGTGGACCTAAAACAGAACCTTGAGGAACACCATTAGTAATGTTTAACCACTCGGAAGACAGCCCATCAAAATGAACACATTGGGACCTTTCAGAGAGGTAGTTCACAAACCACCCTACTGCATGGCTGGATATGCCAATACTGAGTAGCCTCTGCTTTAAGATGCGATGATCGAAGGTATCAAACGCTTTGGACAGGTCAATAAATAGAGCTGCACAACTCTGCTTATTATCTAAAATACTCACCACATCATTCACCACTTTCATTGTGGGAGTGATGGTGCTATGTTGCTTTCTGAAGCCTGACTGATGTTTAGACAGGATGTCATTTGTACATAAAAACACCTTTACATGTTCACTCACTAGGCGTTCAAGGACCTTAGCCAGAACTGACAATTTAGAGATGGGCCTATAATTATTTAATAAAGTGGCCTCCCCACCTTTTAGTAGAGGCAGGAGATACGCTGACTTCCACAATTTTGGAATTGTGTTTGTGCCAAGGGAGAGGTTAAAAAGAGTAGTGAGAGGTGGAGCAATAAAATCTGCAGCTATCTTTAAAAAGAAAGGTTCTACGTTGTCCGGGCCAGCCGGTTTCTTAGGATCTAACTTGGTTAAAGCTTCACGAACAACATCAACAGTAAAAGGAGTAAAACTGAAAGGGTTTTCCAAAACACGTTTTTCAGAGTCACAGACTGTGGTGTTCACAGAAGCAGAGTTAGTGACAGAATCAAACAGAGAGCCAAAGGACACAAAATGCTCAATAAAACAATTTAACATAGTGGCCCTGTCCGATATAGTGCCAGATGCAGTGGTAATGCACGGAGTTAGCTCATTACGGATATCACCGGTGGATATCGATTTTATGGCTTTCCAACATTTTCCAGGATTATTCAGGTTCTTTGTGGTAACTGACAGATAATACTTAGATATCGATTTTATGGCTTTCCAACATTTTCCAGGATTATTCAGGTTCTTTGTGGTAACTGACAGATACTACTTAGACTTAGCACTTTTGATTTGCGATGTGAAGCTATTTCTTAGCTGCCTAAAGCGTAGCCATTCTACCTCTGAGCCTGATATCCTAGCCTTTGCCCAGGCCTTGTTTATCTCATGTAGGAGACTAGATAATTCAGCAGAAAACCAAGGATTGTCTCGTCCATTCACTCTAAATTTACGCAGGGGTGCATGTCTATCTATAATTTCCATAAAACCAAGATACAAATAAGACTTTGCAGTTTATACATCAGCACACAGATCGATTTTACCCCAATCAAAATAAAACAGATCATGTACAAAACCCTGCTCCACAAAGTGTTTTTTGTCTCTCTTACTGATAATGCAAGGTTTACCCTTTAGGACTTTTGTGTCCCTAATTGTGGCTACAACACAGTGATCACTCAGATCATTTGCAAATACTCCCACAGATGAGTATTATGATGAACATTAGTTAAAATGAGATCAATTAGGTAGGATTTATTTGGGGACTTAATGTTAGGTAACATTCAGAGAGATACAAAGGTTTTTAAAATCCTCTGACACAGAAGTTAACCAGTCCCAATTAAAATCACCAAGCAGCACTATTTCCTTGTAGTCAAGTTGAGATAAAAGTTTTACCAAAGAAGATAAAGAGTCCTTGACAGCTGAGGGGGGTCTGTAGCAGCCTACCACCCTGTTGACCCTTTGCTACTTCGATATTTAAGGCTAAAAATTCTAGTTGTTTACAAATAGATTTGGAAACCATCTTGGTTACACAAAACTTATTTTTCACATAAATGGCAACGCCATCACCTTTTTTAGGACGGTCGGTACGATATACACTATAACCATTTATGTAAATGTCAGAGGCCAACATGGATTTATCTAGCCACGTTTCTGATAAGACAATGACATCAGCATCAGTCGAGCTCGCCCAAATGCGGACAAAATCTAACTTAGGTAACAGACTGCGCACATTTAAGTGAATGAATCCAAACCCAGATCTAGAATTAAAATCAGCAGGAGTAGCTATCTGACTACTACTGCTACTGGGCGGTCCAGGGTTTAGTTGTACATTCCCTGATAGTAATAATAGCAAAAAAATGAAGGGAGCAGGGATGCTCCAAATCGATTGGCCGATACTCACTCTCTACCGATCGATCGGTGCTCTCTAAACATGCCGATTGCGAGAGCCGATCGCATGATGTAAAATTCATGCTCCTTTTCTCTGTGCGCGGCAAAACAAGCTCGCCATAATGGCTTCACCGGTCTGGCAGTATTTTAAGGTGTCCGAAAAAGACAGTAAAATAGTGGTATGCAACCAGTGTGAAGCAGAAATCCTGCAGCTCTGCCCGCCGCACCGGTGAGCGGAGCAAAACACACACTTAGCTATTTTATCTACCTCTGGAACAAGCTAAACTAGTTATAAATATATTTATTCTTCACTGTCAGGTCACTCATTACTAGGGTTGGGTACCGAGAACCGGTTCGGAACCGGTTCCAACATTTGGATTCCAACGGCATCATTTAGAAAATGTGAATTTCGGTTCCGCTTTTCGATGCCTGAGGAAATGTTTCTCGCCGCTCTCCGTAGCCCTACTGTATGACTGCGGCGGTAAGTGATGAAAATGGGGGATGTTGGCTTATCTGGCACCCGCAGCTCACAGCCAAAGTGCGAGTGAGCGTGAGAGCGAGCGAGGGAGAAAGGGAGGGTGCACCGGTACCAGCGCTGTTGTTATTAGAATCTGGTGCTAGCTGCTCTAACGGATATTAGAAGGAGATGTTTCTACAATAATGTGGAGGGAGAGTCCTCTCCAGTCAGACTGAGAGGCTGATAACTACAGCTCGGTGAGGTAAAGGACTCTTGATTGTTTAGAGTTTAGGGTCTCAACCGTTTTGATCACAATTTATGTAAACACATATTTCCAAGGCACTCTTTTATAATTATTGGGATAAAACAGGTTTGAAATCATTCCAATGTATACTATAGGACAGTAAACCAGACCTATAGTTTTAAACTGGAGAGATAAAAAAATATGCATAAATAAAATAGTAAAATAAGATAAGAATGAACAACAAAAATAAAATACATTACATTTATTTGTTATTGGCTATGGTAGGTTATTGGTTATGTTCACATACTTATTTAATTATTAAAATGTAAACCAATCTTTTTCATATGGGTGTTTAGAGTTGTACCCCCTAGATCTAATTCTGCTTAAAGTGCACCAGATTGAAGCATTTCACTTTAAAATGTTCAAACATTTCTTCCCGGAATGCCTGAGAAGGCAGATAATGCTGTTTTTTCTCAACAAGAACTGTTTTTAAATGGGGGGGGGGGGTTCCTTTAAAAGTTGGACTGTTGTAGCTTCAGTGGTTCTCAGGTTACATAGCAGGTTAGATAGCAGTGAATATAAACAGACTGAATGTGAATATTACTGTAAACTAACCTGTGTAAAAGTTTCTCGAATAAATGTAATTTTTTTGGTGGAAGAAGCATGTATCATTTTTTTACCTTGTGAACGCAGGAATAAAGGAACAAAGGAATCACCTATTAGACCTACCTGACACAGCGCTTAAGTTGCAGTGTTTCCGTGTTTTCAGAAAATAAAAGGAATTTATTTTAAACTCATGCACGCCTCGAATTCCCTTTTGTGTCCAAGTATGAAACCTATTATCAGAAAGTATAGGCAGCAGAGTCCAGCACTGCCTGAAGCACAGTGATGAAGAAAATTAATGATGTTAGCTGGTGTTTTAGGACAGGGGTTCCCAAACGTTGCCATGCCAAGGACCCCCATATAGCATTATCCTCCGGCGGGGACCCCCCTGTTGCAATTTAAAAAAAAAGGATGTGTACAGGTGCCTCGCGATGGAGCATGCAGTGTGTTGCCACTACATTTGGGGCCTTCTGCCTGATCAAAGCTGTCACTCAACGAGACCAGTCACGTCCATTTGAGATGATGTACTCATCTAAAACTTGGAACATGTCTCTTCATGTGGTCCTACCTTCCAGTGCTTTGTAAAATAATATTTCCTCAACAAAGTTGTCTTCTGAAATAAATCTGATGTATGCAAGCAATTCTGCGACATTTGCTACATCCGTGCTCTCATCCAGCTGCAGAGCGAAACATTCACTAGCTCTCACTTGCTCCAAAAGCTGAGCAGATACTCAGTTTCACTCTCAGTAGCGGCAGCTCGATTTTGATTGGCTTGAAGGGCGGTCGTGTGATTAAAAAACAAAAAATATGAAAAGATTGGCATCAAAGTACACATAGATTGATAGATATGCAGCTATGAATAACATCTAAAAAAAAGAAAAAATCCTATTTCCCTCAAACTTTGCGTGACCCCCCTGGCGGCCCCCCGGGGGGTCGGGTCCCCCCTTTGAAAAACACCAGGGCTCGACATTAAGGACTGCCCGATGGCCCGGGGCCATCTAGTATTTAGCTCGGGCAATGAAGCCTCACCTGCTGGTTGCCCGAACGGGCAATCTATTATGCCAGTGTCATGCAGCTTGCGGATCCAGTAATGAGTGACCCGACAGTGAAACTAAACATATCTATAACTAGTTACGGTAGTTTGAGAGGTATTTAAAATAGCTACGTGTGATATTCTAACCTGAAGTGTGTGTTTTGTCCACTCACCGCTGCATGTGATCATGCAGAGCTGCGTGTCGACTCGTCAGCAGCAGCTGACTCTCTCTCTCCCATCAGATTAGACTTCACTCGCGTTTATGTCCATATCGATCAGATCCAGCTAGTTCTAGCTAATGATATGACTACCTGCTTATTAAAAGACACCTAAACAATAAGCGTCGCTATGCAACTGGGTGAGGCCACAAAGTATAGTGCGGCATTATGCATTTGTTTACATGCCCACCGGAACCCCGAGGCATTACCAACAGATCAACGCACAATCAACCCATACAGCACATCTCTTTCTCCACATTAAGTGTTAGACATTAGAATGGACTATTCTTGTCTGTCGCATACTCTTCTTGTCTGTCACATAAGTGGCGCAACTGAAGCGGTATTGCGCTAAAGGGAAATTATTTTGACCGAAGAGATTTAGATTTGCCGGCTAACGGGAACTCTGACGTCGCCATTTTGTGTGCTTCGCGGATGCGCTCGGCTCCTCTCGACTGCTGCTCGGGTCTGCTCGGTCAGCTTCCGGATGAGGAGGCATTAGTTCGACCAACTTACAGTAGATAACATTACAAACATTTTGAACAGGGGCCATAATAGTGTAAATAATGTTTGTTTTGGCAGTTACAACTGAATGTAATGTTTTCTACTTTTTTACATCTGGGAAGGCATTTGCCTTCATCAGATGGAAAGTGTCTTGACCAACATCTTAAGTATTTCTTATAGCTATGCAGGACATGCAAGAGAGCAAACACAAACCAGAACAAACAAACAAGTGAAATGAAGAATAACATTGAAATTGTACAATATAATATTGTGGTGGTTCATCTTATAATTCAGTGTATAGAATGCACCAGACAGCATCTAAGACCTGCAAAAATCTAAATGTTCTAGGGGGAGGCCCCCAAAACCCTTCGTGTGTCATTTCGTCCGCGCGCATTTTTCAGGGCAATCTCTATTGGGCTCAGGGCCATCTGTAAATTAGCTTAGATGGCCCACAGGGCCATCTCCCAAAATCCTTAATGTCATGCACTGAACACTGTTTTAGGAGACTTGGTTTGCCTGGTTGAATGTGTGTTGGCAGATTTTTGTCAGACCACAGAATGGATGGAACAGATCTCTGTGGAATTTTTTGCTCAGTCAGGCTTTGGGGCTATGCAGGAGTCTTGTTTGGGGTCTTGGCCAAGGCCCAGGTGTGGGCCATTCTCTCCATCTGGACAACATAACCGGCATCCCCTGGGCCCGGCAGGAGGTGGGGCAGGCCGAACCAGAACATGCAGCCCCCAAATTAACTTTACGTAATATTTAGCCCCCCTTGTGTTGCCATGAAACCACTCATCAAATGACGCATCAAAGAATGCCACCCTTTGCCTCGCTGTTTGACTGTGTTGGCTCTTATTCCCACGAGCAGTAGTGATGTCAACACAAAGTCAACTGTGTCATTCCAGCTTATTGTGAGCAGGGATTTTTAATTCGTCATTTTTTCACTATTAAATCTATACAAAACATGGAAACAAAGCAACTTCTGCAGATTTATAACTGTCTTGTTTCATTTTTCCCCAATAAATTGCATTAATGCATTTTGAACTGTAAAGTTATAAACCTTAGCTAAACTGTACACCCTGGTTTCCTAGATCAGACCAGCATTGAGTTACCACTCGAGATTCTAAAGATGATATTTCATGGAAACCCGTCCTAAATATAGAACCAGACTAATTCAACAGACAGAACTACATAAACATACTCAGATGCCAATCCTCACTTTTGTTCCTGGGATTTTACAGGGCATGTACGCACTTTCACACTACCATTGAAATAGGTGCAATTCTGTTAAAACACACATACTGCCTGACACACGTGCAGGCACACACACCTTACCTTGGTGATTACCTTTGGGTTATTACAGCAGTCTAGACAGAGAGAAGACGAGGACTCTTGGGAATGCTCATTGTTGGGCAGATTTAGGTTTCAACAGTAGCTTAGACCGAAGCTTTAAGTGTAATCATTTGACAGGCTCTTGAATTGGATATACTGTATGTGTAATTTGAATACAAACAAATTCACAGGTATGAAAGGGACATTTTATTTGATTGCTTTGATTTCCGTAAGTGATGAATAAACTCTTGAAATAAAAGTGCCAGAAGACCAAATAATAAATGCATGACTTTTGTGATTACGCATTTGTATATCCGTTATTTTTGGGAAAACTGAATAGCATCATGTAGTTTAAAAAAAATATTTCTGTCAACACTACATTTAAAATCAATTAAAACCTTTTTTTTATTTCAAAGTAAAGCAAGCTGATCCACACATTTTTCTTTTCAAGTCATGTATTTTTCTAATTAAATCTGACACTATGTTGACTTTTAATTAAACTACAGAGACTTGAGAAGCATTTGCTATGCACAATAGTGACACTGTCCTGGCTTATAAAAACTCTCTGACTGACACTTATGAATAAAAAAAGCATTTCTCATTAAAAGTATGTCCCTGCCACGCTGTGCTGTCTGGAAGCACAGTTGTTTCTCTCAAGCTCTTCTCCAAATTATGCCAAACAAAAAAAGGCTTATGTATGCAACACCTTGTTAAATTCTTCCAGAATCTGAATTCTTTGAAAACAGACGTTGTGTTACTCAGCGTCTCAATTATCAGAGCAGAACAGTTTAAACTTCAAGCTCAATTAGGATCGGTTCATGTGTTTAATTGACAAGCTCTGAGCCAGAAAGCTGGCTGACTAATTGAAGCAGCAGAGACCATTTGTAGGTTCTGACCAGTGGCGAGCCGTCAGGGCCCTCTAGACCCTCTGTGAGGGCCTAAGATATTCTACAAAATAATATTTAAAAACATTAAAAAAATAATATATTTTTTTCGTTATATTTTTTCATTAGTTTTACCAAAATAACTTGATTTAATTGTATTTAAAATAACATTTCCAAAGAAATAAATCCTTCGAATCTGCCTATTCAGTTTCTGTTGGAATGTGAAGGGATAAATGAAAGAAGCTCGTCTCTGCGAGTTACTGTGAAGAGAGGAGCTGTTGTCCAGGCGTTCCAGCTATAAATTCACAGAGGGCCCAGCTATAGAAACTGAACGAGAGAGTATTGTCAAATGACAGTACAATTGACCAATCATATCTTCCCTCTAAATGGGTGGGTGTTATAGAGAGCCGCAGTGACGCGTCCTTAAACCCGGAAGTAAACTCCTTCCGGTTCCTTCATCAAAAACGCAATGCAATTTCTCCATAGGATTTTGGAAAATAGCTCGAAATAAGGTCTGTGGTTGACACATATTTAAGAGATGGATCACGTTTTGTTCAGCCGGATAATATCCACATGTCAACCCTACTTTTATAATTTTTGAATCATAAATCTAGTCGCCAGAAGCAAAATGCTAACGTTATGCTATAAACAAACTACAAAAAAGTACAGCAGCAGGGTCGCACGACTTCAACGTCACGCCAACTTAAGATCGTTTCAACTGACTTTCGCACGCTTGCATATTAACAAAGCTTTTGATTTGAGCCACATTGAATTTCACTAGAAGTCGTGGCTGTGTCAATTACCTGATATCATTTTACAAAGATGACAAGAAGAGTGTAGATAGAGGAGAGAACCACTACAAGTCAGGACACGTACAACAGTGCAGCCTAGATGAAGGTGTGCTTACCGGTTTTGTCAGGGCTAGCATGAGGGACAAGGTTTATAGAGTGTCGGTGAGTAGTGATAGCGAGAGTACCGTTAACCTAGAGTTAATTTATTCACATTAAAGATGAAGGTGTGCTTACCGGTGTTGTCAGGGCTAGCATGAGGGACAAGGTTTATAGAGTGTCGGTGAGTAGTGATAGCGAGAGTACCGTTAACCTAGAGTTAATTTATTAACATTAATTCCCATCAACAAATCCATTTTATTTGTCACATGAAATCTTTATTACAAATTTTACACACCAGAAAACACAGAAATATCCATGAAATAAACATACAGTAGGCTATAAACAATTAAAGGGATAATTGGGAAGGCATTACAAATGTAAATATATTTTAAATAATAAAACAATCCCACCACCACAGGTATCTACAGGAGAAGAGGGAATTCTCTCCACAAAATGTGAATGCCCACGTGGAGAATGGAAATGCAGTCATGCCAACCCAGTCTCACAAAAAAACGTGTAATAACTACGTTGGTCCACAACGTAGGACGCAGTATTTCTACAAAAACGCCTCTGAAATTGTAAGATCCCTTCGTTTGTTTTCACCATTCATTCCAATGGCTGGCGTCTGTCACGTGATCTTCACATTTCTCCCTGCAGAAAAAAAAAACATGGCCGAACTTCGTTTTATTCTCGGTGTAAAATGCCTATTTTAAAGTTAGTTTGGCCATTAAAATGCGTTTTGATGTCATTTGATGTGAGAAATATGAGTTGTTATTTCAGATGATGTGTGCAGTGGATGTACATGATCTTTAGTTTGCTAGTTATTATGAAGATTACTTCAGGAAATTGTGTCTATACAACGTTTTCATTGTTACCAAGGTGGTTGCTAGGGACGCTGCTATCGATATTATTTCTGTTATGTTGTGTAAAATGGTGCTATCTTTATTGCTACCCCCTTCCCCGTCAATGTTGGTCCACAGCGCAAACGTATTAGTTTAACAAAATCCGCAATTGTGGCATAGTGTGGTGCCGAGAGATGGGAGTCGGCTCACTAAAATGTCTGTGCAGAACAATACCCTAACCCATAGATCCGTGGGTGAATAATGTCAATCACCACAATAGATACGTTATTTTCCCCTGTGCAATTCTCAATTTACTCAAGAATAACACATAATTATCCTTGTGTTTATTTATTTGTTTGATTAATAAACACAAGTTGGAGTCCGTCAGGACCAAGGGTCTGAGCAGCTCATTTGCTTTACAGAATATTACACCCGGAAGTAAGTATTCTCTCCGCTTTGCTTGGCAAAGCCCGTGATAGTCCTCAAGCTCTGTGATTGGAGAGTGTGCTCCGAGGGTTACGCCGAGCGCCGAACAGCACTTTGAAAGGGGATGGAACCACGGCAGACTGTCCAAAACTGGATTTGAACGGGTCCACCCCGTCCCCCACTCCGTCCCCAGAACTACACATGCTGGCTATTGTGTTTCGCAACATGTTTTCTATCTATGGCACGTCTCTACTGGGAGTTGTAGTTTTAAAAGACGTTTTCATATTTCCAATAATAAGAAGTTGCCAGTATTAAACTGTGTACATCCCTGGAGGTTTAGGGGATAGGAAACACTCACATTTAAAACATATAATTAATAAATGGGTGAAAATTGCTTGTGCCCATAATGGGCAGCATTAATATATACCCATATGCCAGCTAAGGTCAGAAGAGCTTTATTTAACAGCTGGTCTTACTGTATGTCTGTGACCCCTCCTGTTGTTAATTGATAAGCCTGAAGCATGCACTTGTCAAGGTTCAGAGGCACATTTTGCAAATATGGCAGTAGCCATCGATCATCTTAAGATAAGATATATTTTATTGATCCCAAGTTGGAAACACTTGCGTTACATCAGCATGTGTAACAGTTGTAAATATGCAGTGGTGTTTATTTGTAAATCATTTAGTATAATCACACAAATTCTGTGTTTCATATTTAATAATTCTGTGTTCTTTATTTATTGATTGTTCAATACCTGACAAGGGCGGAGATGAAAAACTCAGGTCGCAGGTTCCTCAACAGTGCATCACAAGACATCTATCAATATTTGTGTATACCTCCACCATTAAACTGTCATATTCTGCACATTTCTTATACTATCTACATACATCTTATATAAGAGTATAATACATATGTATAATATCAGTTAAAATAAGTGCTTCAACATAGTTAACATTGCTGGAGGTATACACAAAGTTTTTCATTAATTGCATAACTACACCGTTTGTGTATATGTCAATAAACCTTAGAAAATCTTGAAATCTTGAAAGGGATGTGCAAAATAGTCATTATATACAGTCTTTAATTAACTAGTAGTAGAGAATAACGAGTAATGAATATACTTTATAGGGATCCTATTAATATCTAATAATACAAATAATGAAATTCAATAACATGCTTTAACCACCAGGTGTCCCTTTATATCAGGAGTGCACGTTTATGGTGTAAATACAGCCTATCTACCAATTGGATCAAATATAAAAGTCAGCCGAATTAGTGTTGATACTGTGAGGACATGTATTGTGTGAAAATAAATGTAAGATGTTGTTTAATTGCTGATATATTATATAGAGCCTTGATGAGAAGACTTCTAGACAAACACGAGGAACTGCCGCCAACACTGAAAACGTGACGTGGATCATAAATATATCAGCATCTTTGCCATCCACAATTTTAGCTGCACTGACACCCCCTGTCAGTGGAAGAAGCCAAAGGCAGCTAAACTTACACATTCAGTGGAGGAGCTATTTCCTCCAACCAATAACTCATTCAACCCGCTGACAAGAGAGCCCACCTCCGAAGATCGTGACTGGCTGAGGGACAGTTTCGGGGGCAGGTTTTCAGGAATTTCTTGGCTTCTCTCCCCCGAGCCAGAAGAGGAACACTACAGCTTGGAAATACTTGCTGTTCCTGAAATTCTCAAATCTGTTGGGCATCAAGGACCTGAGGCAATTGTGGCAAGCATGGCATTGTCTGAGGAGCAACAGAGGGCAATTCAGGTGGCTACCACTGGTCAGCGAACCAACCCAAAC
The DNA here is from genome assembly GCF_949606895.1 of Notothenia rossii. NCBI lineage: Eukaryota > Metazoa > Chordata > Actinopteri > Perciformes > Nototheniidae > Notothenia > Notothenia rossii. The sequence goes on from NC_136904.1 coordinate 64,739,832, forward strand.
TGGCATTTGGACTATGTGAGGGCGTCAGGGCATTCACCACTGCAACCCAGATCCAGGTCCATGAGTCAGGTTTGTGGCTCTCCCAATCAGGAGTGTTGGGGGCATCTCCAGATGGTCTGGTAGGGTCTTCCGCTGTGCTGGAGGTAAAGTGTCCCTAAGGAGCCAGGGAAATGACAATTAGTGAAGCATTGCAAATCAAGGGCTTCTGTGTCAGTAACGAAGGAGAAACATTCAGCCTGCGTGAATCTTACTGCCATCCTTATTGGCACCAAGTGCAAGGTCAGCTTCACCTCACTGCAAGAGAGACTTGCTACTTTCTGGTCTGGACTACGAAAGACAGTGTCATCATTCTGATAGCCCGAGATGACAATTGGCAGCCTAACCTGTTGGCTCTTGAGGACTTTTTCAAGGCCCACATGCTTCCAAAGCTGGCACTGCCGGAATAATCACCTTTGTCACTGTTGTGGTTATTTTCTGAAAAAGACAGAAAAACAAAAAGGCATATTAATTTACGTGTTCTGAGTTCAGAGAGCACTGCTGTTAACATTTTATATTTTTTTTAGAGAAAACTCAGCTTCCCCTTTGAAGATCTTTCTTGTAGCTGCTGCGATCCTTGTTTGAGTCGTTCATATGTTTGATGAAAAAGATCATAAATCTATCATTTTCAAATATAGTAATTTTAAGAAATTGTGAATAGTTTTTAATTTACATTTACTCACCTTTGCAATGTTGTGGTTGTTAGAGTGTTAGGTTTCTGACAACAGAAAATAACATATTTACAAAATAATATTTCTTAATAAAAAAAGGCAGTCCATGCAGAAAACTATTGTGGTTTCTTGATTCAAGCCTGACTCTGAATCCCAAATCACAAACCATTCTTTGGAGTAACGTTTTTGATAGAGAAAGACAGAAAACAAACATGAGCCTACCCCCCGAGAGGCCAGACTTTTCAAGGTAAAAAGACAGTTTAAAGATTTATATTTGCAGATATTATCAGCACATCTGAGTCAAATTAACATGTGTATTAAACAGAACCTAAATAAAATAAATACAATGCACCCAGTTTAAAGACATTGTTTGAGTTTAATGATGAACTCAAAATGTAAAACAAAGTATGAAACATGTGTCTGGATTGATTAAACAGCAGAATCTAAATTAAATAAATAAAATGCACCCAATGAAAAGACAGTTTGAGTGTAATGATGAACTCAAAAGGTAAAACAAAGTATAATAATAATAATACATTTTATTTATATAGCGCTTTTCTACAACTCAAAGACGCTTTACAGTATGAGGGAGGGCAGACAAGCAAGGACAGGCAAACAAATAAATATAGTAAAATAAAATAAACAGAAAAGTCAGTCAAGAGGAAGTTGATTGAGAGGGGGGAGGGGGGCTTACAGAGTTGGAAAGATGTGTATGAAACATATGTGTTTACATGTGAAAAGAAACTATTTTTCTGCCACCTCTTTTATGAGAGGAGGTTGGAAGTTCACTAGTGCGCAACATACCTGCACCAGTTTATCTGCGAAGGGCCTCAGGTGAGATGGAATGAACTTTAGGATCCTAAATTCTTTCAAACGAGCATTTGCCCTCTCGAAGTGAATCCTATTTTGTGCGATAAGCTTTGTAGCCAGTGCTTCGCTGTGTGTCAGTTGGCCATGACAGAGAAATGGGGGAATGTTGACAGTGACTCCTTCAGGAAGAATGTTCTGGATTAAGAATCCCTTGTCAGCCAATATCAGATCTCCAGGTTTGAAATGCTGAAGAACACCAGAATCCCGTACTATCTCTTTTTCACTTGTTGATCCTGGGTATAGTTTGCTGCAGTATGTGATCACAGCATTTGGTGCTACCCCGAGCAGTAGTTGGAAGGAGTGCATGCCACGGTAAGCAGATTAGGTCTCTTTCTGGATATCCATTTGCTTGGGGATAGCAATGTTGATGTACAATCCACTGTCATTCGGCAGTTTTGGATGTGCCGAAATGAAGAAGGCAAGCTGGTTTTATTTTTCTCCCGGCTGGGAACAGTACTCATTATGTCCTTAAAAAGTAATTTGTGGAGAACCTCTATAAATGTTACAATCATATTTCTGACAGTGCTTTCACCACAGTGAAAGAGTGCAGCCAGATGAAGGTGTGTGTAATTTTGACGCAGTTTCATGAGGGTCATGAAAACTTGGTCTTCAAGACTCAGTGCTTTGGGGAACCAACCTTCTGGGTATGTAATGGACCCCTCAAAACGAGCAACATACTCACACACAGCACTGAATGTGTCTCTATCTGGCAATCCTGTCTCCATCCGAAGAACCTTTTCACTCAGCTGAGAGGCAGAATACTTGTCACGGCAGTAATTCTGCTTTGCCTTGGACTCCTCTAGCTGGATCTCTAGCTGCATTATGTGTCTTTGCTGAGATTGAAGTTTTTCTTCTACCGTGGTTGCTTGCTCCTCGGCATTCTCAGATAGTGGTTGAGGATCTTCATTAGCAGCCGCCTGTGTTGATGGTCCTGCTTCCTCCTCAGTCATTAGACACGCAGCTTCTTCCTCCATTCCATCAATTATCCCTCTCAGACAGTAGGAATGCTCTTCTACATTCTGTGCTTCAAATGAAACGGGCCTTTTTCTCTTTTGTAAAAGAAAATGACAGCTGCAGATGCGGGAACAGGCATTGGGCTTCCTGTCAGCTCGTCTGTTGGGAAGATATAAAATATTAGTTTCATGGAAGTCACACCTTCACATATAAGAGAATTAAGACATACAGTACATAGGCTAAAGCAAAACACCTAAATATATAACCTTGCACTTTGAAGTCTCGTGAACATTTTCACTATTTTGACATTTTTATAGATCAAAATTGAACTAAAGAAATAAATGGTAGATTAATCCATATTGAAAATATGTGTCAGCTGCTACACTAATTATAATAGTTATATTTCTGAATTAAGATAAGATATTACTTTATTGATCCCAATTTGGGAAATGTTTGTGTTGCAGCAGCATAAAAAGAAAAAGAAAATATAAGTTATTATAGCCTATATACAAAAGTATGTGAGGGGATGGAATATTAAATATTAAATTGAAAATAAATGTAAAATGTACATATGATTTTACGTCCAAGAGATGCTATGGAGCAGAGAGTTCTCTGCCAGCCAGAGGTGATTTGTTATTAATTCAATATGTCAAACTGATTTCCCTGACTACAATCTTTAGTTACATGGTGAAACGTTATGCTGCTTGTACTAATTAGACTTATCATATAAGCCACACAGGTTTTAATAGGATGTATTCATTATCTTTACTTATGTTGCAGTCTTTTCAGCAGCGCCATCTCTAAAACGGCGATACAGTCACTACCCATACTTTAAATTTCACCGTGACATGGACAAAAATGTAACATCAGCTTACCTCATAGCACGAATCCAGACTCTCCTTTGGAAAACATTGGCCGGGAAAAGATAGAATGAGCACGTTCCATGCGAAGACCTGTGGCTGCAACCCGGAGCAAAGCAACAAACCATTGCGTAGCTAACTAGTAGCGCTAGCTTTAGCTAACGTTAGCTAACGAAACGAACTGCCGAGTAAAATTGGAAAACACTGGTAATTAATTATTCTATAATTTGTAAAACTACGGTGTTAAAAAGAAAATACAGATTCTAATGGTCAGATATAGATATATAGATATACAGATAATACAGATACTAGAGAGAGGCAGGTACTTGCTTTCAAGCAGAACACGGGGGAAAACAAACTTCGCTGGAGTGTTTACGTGTTCGGCGTAATGACGTACAACGGCCTCGACAATTTCTGTAGTCCTATTCAGCCACTCGGTAACAACCATCGTTTTTCAGACACGTAAACTCTTCAAAAATCACCAGTGGGGTCACTGCTGATGTATTTAATCTCGTAGAACAAAACGTGATTTATCTCTTAAATTTGTGTCAACCACAGACCTTATTTCGAGCTATTTTCCAAAACCCTATGGAGAAAATGCATTGCTTTTTGACGAAGGAACCGGAAGTGCTCAAAATGCTAACTTACTTCCGGGTTTTATGACGCGTCACTGCGGTTCACTATTATCGCGGACTTTATGACAAGTTCCGCCCGCTGTGAAACTTTTCTTGTTTCCATAGCAACAACAACTTCCTGTCAACAGCGTTAACTCGCCTTCAAAATAAAAGCATGCCAAATGACACTTAAGACATACAACTGCAACGAAAGTAACAAACACAATGCAATATCCTTTTCAATTTCAAAGAACACACGTGGGTTATTTACAGGTGTTGTTTTGTGTGGTAGAGGGTCACTTTCATTGATGCGTTTTGCACCCCGGGCCGTTGTTTTGATATTCCGCTGAAGTATACGCTGTGACGTAATAACTTGAGGGAAGGGGTGGGGGTCAGAGGGCCTAGGTATAAAAGTCACGGCTCGCCACTGGTTCTGACCTAGTAAAGCCTGATCAAAGATACTCAGTTAGGCACATGGCCAAAGTCATATTGTCATATTGTCATATACATATGACACGTTGCGCTTGAGGCCTTGGCCACACACTTTAAATGTTAGCAGCCTATCAAAAAGCTGTCTTTAATTCTAACCTGAAGGATTTATATACCACCTAGTTGGTTCGAAAGACTTCAATCATTTATTTGCAAGCTTGGGGAATAGGTCACGGTGGATGTACAAGGAAACAAACACAGTACTTTTACCGAGGAGGCCACTGTTTGTGTCCTGTATGGAACAAAATCAAGACGTTGATTGCTTTAAAGCAGGGGTGTCCAACCTTTTGTGAACCAAGAGCTACTTTTAAAGTTGCCAGACTGCCGAGATCTACCAGTCCAAATAGAGAGGTGTAGCCATTACTGACAGCCTACTACCAGGTAAATACACACTTCTACTGTATAAAACAGACCTTTGTACAATTAATACTTCATAAAATACTGCAGATCCTTTATCTTACCTCTTTCTAATCTACACACATACAAGTATTTAACTGAAGTTACACAACAGTGTTGTTGATACAGAGTTGGAGTTTATTCACACGTCACATACCACAGTGGGTAATGTTTTCAAGAAACATTGAACAGTGCTGCCACATATGACACAGGAAAAAAAGAAAAGACTCTGAACCCTTTCTTTGCCATTATATAAAAATAGTGTTGCTACAAAAGTTTAAATTAGGCTTACTAATAAGACAACTCAGATCTGAAGCTACACAGGAATCTGCTGCCAAAGTGCAATAAAAAAGACAAAATTAATAGAATCGAACCCTTTTTTTGTTGCACTTTAGTAGAGTATAAAAAGAAATGCCTTTTAAAATAGGATGCAAGCAACATTCTTAACCAGAATTGATAATAGACTATAATCAATTTAAGTTTGCATTCTTATACCATTGTGTACAATAATTATAATGAATAAGTTCAAACAAACTAAAACGTACAGCTGATTAATAACGGTATCTAACTTGAGTTTTTATTATATCAAAAACCTGTTGAAATGCTACTGTTATTTTTACTGTCCCCCAAAAGCGCGTCGACAGCCTCCAGGAATGCTTCTTTCACAACTCCGCCGTCTTTGAAAGACTTCATGTGTTTCGCAAGAACGTGACTGACACAATAAGATGCTATGGTAGCAGCCTTGCTCTTGTTGTTGGGCTTGGTGAAAATGGACTGCTGTGCATTTAGCTGTCCTTTCAGGTCCCTCCCCTTTTGGGAGCGTCGGGCAGAATTAGGAGGGAATTCTGTCTCGTAGCATTTGTGCACTGTTTTTAAATGCCGCTCCTAAATTACCCTTCTTCGATAAAGCCACGCTCGCATTGCAGATTAGAGACAGATGGACTTTGAATTGGAATAGATACAAACATAATCATCTTCCCACTCTGAGTGAAAATTATATATTTTGGGCTTTTTTGCTTCTGCCATAATTGCGGTCTTGTGTGTGTGCGGACTGTCACTCCTGTTGACATGGACAACGTCAGCGAAATAGTGCCCACTGATCACCAGACACGCCCCGACACATGGGGTCACGCCGGCCAATCACAAAGCTTTGATGCGTTCAAGTGCATTATTCTGGCACAGGAAGATTATATTATAGGACATTAACAATAAAACTGAATATTGTGAAAGCACCCGTATCCGGGGGACTTGTAATTTGCAGCATCAAAAATCTCTGCTTTGTCAAATTTAGAGATGAAAAATAATTCTGGATTCAGCTTCAAGCACATTTTACACCTCAATCCTTATGTTTTAAATAAAGGCTATAAAGGGAGTCGTACTGGGAAGTCGATTTAGTTTAAAAAAGTTATCCGCTGATACACAGTTGTCTCTTTCACAATATAAGTCAATGGGAAGTAGTATTTTTGGGCCCAGACACAGACTGACACATACGTTGTAGTACAACCGTTTGGCCACAACGACTTCAACGTCCAGTGCGCTTCCTGGAGGCATAGTGACGTGTAGTTTTAACGATCAAGCAAGATAAATGGTTGTTGATCATTTCCCCAACAATTGCAATGTATTAGAAGACGGGGTGCATTAGTGGTTATATGTTGTCTGTCCCTGGACTATTTTTTTTAGTTTTTTTTCCTCCACAGTAATCTTTGGTCACTTCAGTTGGTCTGGATTTGATGTTGTCATCGTTTGTTGAATTGTGAGTGACACAATAGGAATTCTGAAATCCGAGAATGTCCGGTTATGAGACTAATCTGTGAAAATCTAATTGAAATTGAATTTGAAACCACCCTAAAACTTTGTTTATAATTAGCAAAAATCCCTTTTTACATGTTTTTCTGAAATCAATCTTGATAGAATCTGTATATTCCCAAATTGGATTTAAACGAGGCCTCAAAAATATGCTTGTTTTATTTGGATCTTTCCTCAATCAGAAAATGTGTGGTTGTTACATTTCTATGTTGGAAGCTGTTGCTGGAAGTGTTTTCTTGTACTATTGACAATGAAGTAATTGAAGCTTATGCCTTTGTTACACTTGGCTAATGTATCTTAAACTGGCACTTTTAAGTGTTAAACCAACAATATTAAAAACAGTGTGTTTCAATGAGCACCGAAGGAAATAAGGTTTGCCTGAGTAGCATTCTTTTCTGCAATGATACTGTATATACCTTGGCTTTTCCCAATACTCAAGGAAACCACACAATATGCTATGCAAGTTTTTTTCTGGCAGGTTTTAGCACAGAAAGCTATATTTAGCCCTGGTTGTTTAAAGAACACACAACATGTACTTGAGCAAGTTTCCCTCAAATCTTCTAAACTCTGTTTTCTGATTCCTCGTGTTGATTTTAACGGAACATTTTTGGGCGCTTGGTGTGAAGTACGATACAATATTCCAGTACGGAAGAAGGCAATGTGTAAACACGGATATGGGTGCCATGGAATGATTCAGAGGCTATTTTCAGTCAATGAATGGCAAAGATAGGAAGTGAGAAATGGTGAGAGGAATGCAATTGGTTTCAGCGGCTCTTCAAAGGCAACATGGAAAACTGGAGCAAGATGGAATATGTTCTGTTAGAAGAAACAAATTATTATTGCAATTTACTATAAATACAACCCTCTAGCTGTTGTTGGCAGTGTGCAAGGAAACATGAAGAAATACTACCCCAGCCGACCTCTCTTACATGAGTCTTAGTGTTTGTATTAATATTTCCTCAAACGGAAAGGCTGAAGTTGCATTCAGTTTTTTATCGTCATTTACTGTGAATAATGAGTGGGTTAAAAGAAATGTAAATAATCACAAAATAACTTTTTTTTGGCGGTGCCAGAGATTTTTTAGGCTACCATTTAGGCCGATCTTGTACAATTAATGTTAAGCCAAAAAAACTATTTTACTCTGCATGGTTATTTCTTTGTTTTAAAGTACATTAACTCTATATAACAGTATATGAGGCAGGCGTTTATATGTCGAGAAATGCATACTTTTTGAAGTGCAGAATTTCTCTCTGCAATTTGTCTATGTAAAGAAAGACCAGCCAGATCATTTGTTGTGTACCAAAGACTGATGAGGGCCACTACTCCTTTCTCTAGGGATGTTAAGGTATTTCATCTGTCCCAACAAAATAATATGAGGAATACTACCATAGATAGTTGGCGGGGGACGCCCTTTTGTTCTGGTGTCCCATTATCTTTCCGAATCGAAGGGGAAAAATACAAAAGCATTGTACCCAATTTAAACCAATCGATGTTGTGTAATTAACAAGAATAATCTGTTTTTTTGTTGTTGATGAATAGTGCAGTGTACTAGTGTTCTAGTGTACAGTGTACTGCACTGTAAAATCAATCGACAGTAAGGAGAATAATTACTTCCGGGCAGGGCCGTTTCTTCCTATAGGCGGACTATGCAGATGCATAAGGCCCCCGCGGCCACTTGGGGGCCCCCAAGCTGAAAGTTTTTTAGAGGGGCCGTTAGGGACATTATTCCGAAATACCGTTCACATACACTTGTGAAACACCCTCACACACACATGAAATCCAAAGTTATTCACATTTACATGTGAAACACTCTCACACACACACACACACACACACACACACACACACACACACACACACACACACACACACACACACACACACACACACACACACACACACACACACACACACACACACACACACACACACACGTGAAACGCTCTCATATACACATGTGAAACGCTCTCATATACACATGTGAAATGCTCTCATATAAAGATGTGAAACGCTCTCATATAAACATGTGAAACGCTGAGTTCAGCATTTAATTAATTTGCTTTTCAGTTAAAAAAGTAAGGCCTTGCTGTCACATGAAGGAAAATCAGGACATTCTGATGTAGAGTTTCAAAATAAAATACCTTTGAAATCTCAGAGGGATGATAGCTCATACAATAGAGATTTCAAAGGTCTTTCATTTTGAAACTCTAAATCAGAATGTCCTGATTTTCTTTGAGTGAATAGTTAGGGTGTCCTGCTATCACCCTGGAGTGAAATAAGTATTTGATACTGGAGAGTTTTGGTTGTATTCTTACCTAAAATCAGAGGGACGACAGCTCATATAATAGAGATTTCAAAGGTCTTTTATTTTGAAACTCTACACCAGAATGTCCTGATTTTCTCTGAGTGACTAGTTGGGGTGTCCTGCTATCACCCTGAAGTGAAATAATTATTTGATGATTGACAGTTTTGTATTTATTCTTATGTAAAAACAGAAGGCCCATAAGAGATTTCTAAATTATTTTATTTTTAAACTCCTTAAGTTTTACATTCACTCAGTTATAATGTGGTATAATGTACGTGGTTTGTTTTGAATTATTATTGATCACATTATATAATACATATTTCTTAATTTAATCTCCAGTATATATGTTTGGTATATTTGTTATTGACCGAGTAAGCATTTTTATTTTGAAGGTAGTTTTTCCAGGCCTCTAGCGTAATGCATAGGATATTCGCGCACCGCAATATAACGTGCGGGCTGGCTTAACTCCGTTTTCCCAAGTTGACCGCAGTAGAATAAAATTGAATACATTCGATTAAGAAATGCTTTCATTCTTCAATATGGAAGAAAAAGTTAAAAAAAAAGTTAACACAATAAGATGTCATACATCGTAAATGACTAACATTTAACATCTTTCCTCTTTGTCTCTTATCTATGATTCTCCATTATAATGCTTTTGTGCTTTTTTAATCTTTATTTATTGTTTCCCCTCAACACCACTAAATCAATTGCAGAGCTAAGCAGTGTTGTGCTTGATATCGGGGTGCACAGTCTCTCCCTACAGGGGAAGCTGTAGTGGGCCGTTGCCCGTCGCGGGACGGGAAGAGGGACGATAGCTGACCGTCCAGGGTGTTCCCACTTGCAGCTCTAACAGTCTTTTGCGGCCACGTTCGATAGCGTTCGAATAGTCTCAGCTGAGGCCAGGATATTGTTAACGAAAGGAAATAAAGTCCAAATCATTGTTGGACTTTCAACCTATGAGTGACGTCTGAGGAAGATGAAAAATGTAAATTAAACATTGTTGAGAAAATGCTGCATCTCTTGCATTTATTGACATAGAGGAGCCTTATTGTTTACCTTTTTAATATCATTTTTTGTAATATTAAATTGCTTGGTTTTCGTGAAATTCGCCTGCTTTCATATTAAAGTGTAACAGATTGATGCATCTCCACAGATCATCTTAAAGGCTCCGGAATCCCCCCCATTGTAGTTAAAAAAAACTGTCAAAACTAGGGCCCCCAACCAGCATCTTGCATAGGGCCCCAAAACAGCTAGAAACGGCCCTGCTTCCGGGTGTAAAATTGTCCGTTATCCAATGGGAATTGCCTTTAACTGCCACCGACATGGACCGCGGTGCTTCTCTGATCATCAAATACCGCCGCCGATGGGAAAACATTGTTGAAAGCTCTTTGAGTCCGTTTATGAAGCTGAAGGAGACTCGGTGCGTCACAACTGCACGCCAAGGGACCCTGAACAAGCGTCGCTATTGGACTATCAGGGAGTGAGACTGTGTTGGCCAAAGCACAAACTGTAAAGCTGCTAGCTGTTAGCTCATGGACAAACCAAACTATTCTGTTATTCCGTGCTATGGTTTTCTCTGTCTTTCTGTGTTCTGAATCAGACTCAACCCCAAGCTTTGCACAAATGTTTTGCTCAAGGTAAAATATTGTCAAATAACTTTGCCCCTCCCAGGGGACACTTATGTCCATTAAATTTGTGTGCCCCCCTCAACCTAAATTTCCCTTGGGCTTTTATCTTAGCACAAAGTCAAAACTATGCACAATCCCTGCATAGTTGATTGAGTACTGCAATATATAGCCGGGTAAGGTTAACCCTAAATATAGTATATTAGATGGTATATCAAACCTAACCCTAACTAGTATCTTGTATTTGTTCATACTCACAGTTTGAATTCAGATGATTTACCAGCTGGTCCCTCTGCTCCATGAACTCAGCACATCTCCTCCATCTCTCTCATATGGAAAAGTTTTACTCCTCTCTCTCTCTTAGTCTCTCTCTCTCTCTTTCCCCCCGCAGAATGCATTTAAAGGAGGAAAAACTAAGTGGAGATATGCCTTTATTGTTGTCCATGCATCATTAAGCACATCAAGTTTGTTGGAAACAATCACTGAACCACTGCCACGTGTGGGTTGGAACGCTTAAAAACCTGTAGTTTTACATATTTTCCATCTTGCCGGGTTCATAAACAGACAGGCATATCATACAAAGATGTGTTGGTTTTACGGAGATCTCTTCTCTGCAGGGCTTCAACCACTCTAAGTGATAAACATACCATAAAGTAAAAACTTTTACTTTATTTTTTACCTTGGGACCCAACATTTAAATGTGGTGTGTCAGGACCAATGTTCAAAGATTGATAGATGAACTTCCATTGTATTCACTATTATCTCACTCAATAGACTAGGAACATAACAAAAAAAAATACTCCATAAATTCCATTAAACTCACAATATTGTCAATTATTATTTAACTGACATTAACAGTTCTTTAATTAAGAGTACACCAACTAACTAACAAATGCTCTTTAGATGCTCTTCAACCACTAAACACTGTAATTTGAAGCTTTGTTTGTTCTGGAAGAATTCCCTTGCATTTGAGAAGGCCCAGTTCATTTGGGTTTAGCCCAAAAAGATTTTTTTCTTAAATACTGAATGAATGAATCCGAGCAGCTTGGTGACTTTCCCCCCTGTAATAAATAAAAATGATCTTTAGAACATTGCCAAATTATACTGTATATGTTCTGCCTCTGCTTAAGGCATTGGCATACATGTTTCAGTAGAGTAATAGTGAGACGTGTCAGGATATAATGTCCGTGCTGTATACCTGTACGTATATGTTTAGACGTTGCTAATCAGCTAAACAGCCAAACAGCTGACGAATGAGCCAGTGATTGTGAACTAAGAATGAAACAGCTGATGCTAATCAGCTGATGCAAGCACGACTAACGTTCTGTGTCACCCGCTGCAGTCAATCTTCATTAATTTGAAGGGCTCATACAAAGCCGAATAAAAGGTTTACATTTCAAAATGACTCTTTTTTTTATGCTTAGCTGTGGTCCTGAATGTTACTCAAACTGACAGAAGACCACTTCATTCACTTTAGAAGGTCATTTAGGGACTTTGATTAAGATGATTAGTTGCACAACTCACACTTACAGGAAAACCATGGACAAAAGTTCACTAAAGTACCAATGCAAGGAGGAGCCACTTTGGCCTTTTGACCTCTGTAAAATCGTTTTGTATTAGGCTAATTAAAACAGGATATCATGCCAAGTCCACCCTTGAAAGGTTCCCCAACCTACTTTGGGTTGGGACCAATAATGTCAGAAACAATAGCATTACATTGGGAGTGACTGTGCACTGTTGACCTGTTCTGTTCTATAACTGGACCTTAGGGGAACACAGCTTTACCAACACAGAGCTGAGCCCATGTGACTGACTGTATGTTGAGTCCTACTTTAGATGTTTCACCAAGTTCTACCAGCAATACTTAAGAGGATTCAGATTTAAAATGCTTTCTAAACATATCTCATTTTTTTTTGGATGAGTTAACCACAGAAAAGCCTTTTTAAAAGCTACTTTTTTATGGATGTCTTCTTGACAATAAGGGCAAATATGTGGCCTGCAAATATGTGGCCTGCATCAAGCGGCGGGTTTTTAGCCTTTTGTTCGGATATGCCTTTATCTACTGGTCGGGTATGTTGAGTAGTCGGCAGTCAATGAAGGTATAAAACAGTCAACAAAATTGTTTTTCAATAATACAATCAGTCATAAAGAGCAAAATAAAGATTGGGTTAATGGGTCCAGTAGTGTGCAAGGTCACCGACTGCACTGCAGATATATTATTTATAAGCAGAACAATTACTTTTAGATTTATTTTATGTGAAAGCCTATTTGAAGATGAAGTATTATTTGAATTATTTTAAGTATTAAAGTAATGTGTTATGGCAGGAAAGTTCAATCTGGTATATTCATTTTAATGTCACCTTATATAGAATGTGTGTTAAACTTCTGATTTCTGCATTGAGTGACTTCTGCCTAGCAGATACCAAGAAGAGGCCCCTAGGGTCTCTCTGTTAATTATCAATAGTCCTTGCAATTAACAGGGGAATTCCCGGATACATTTTCAGATATAAGGCAGTTAAAGTCTTGTAGAATTAATGTTTATCTCCTACACATCCTGCAGGCCTTGAGACTTGGGTCACCCAGCAGTAAATGAGATAAAGGTCCTTTTGAGCTTATCAATAAAATGTATTCATTCCTAGTAAGCTGACTTTGGGGTGAAGGGAAGTTCAGGGAAGCCATTAAGCGATAAGAACAATTAACTTCTGTTAAAGATACATGATAGGATGTGTGTGTTGAAGATGTTTAGGGGGAATGAGTATGTGTCCTGTCAAAGAGTCCTCTGTCATGACTCCAAATCATTGATTGGGGGATCTGCCTAAGGGCAGAGGGACAGAAACACACACACACACACACACACACACACACACACACACGCGAACAGAAGCAACATGGAATCAACAAACTGACTTACTACCTGGGATCCCGCCCAGAAGGGAAACCGACCAATGGAACACTGCCAACTCACTGTCTAGCTCGCTCAGAAGTGAACTCTGTGTATAAATGTTGTGATCATTTTGAAGATCGGCGCTCTTGTTTTTGACTTGCCGTTCCTGAGACGTGTCTCACATGGTGGTAGAACCTGAGCCCGGACTACTCTGCAGAGTGCTTCGTGATTCGGTGATGTATTTGTATGTTTTACCATTAAAGCAGATTATTGTTTAACCCTTATCCTGGCTGCTTTGAATTTTTCCTTCTTTTGAGAACCCGCTCATATAAGAACGGCACGGAGCAGAGATTCTGCCCCAACAAAGATGAAGATGATGATTAAATTAGGATTAAAAATCGGTAGTGAGAGCTGCTGAATTTCCTCCTGTTGGATGTGATATAAAAACAAATCGATTATTTTTGTAGTTGTAAACTCAAGTGGATTAAACTACATTTATTAGTGCTTTCATGTCAATTCGGCGAACATATGATACATTAAATGATTGTGAGGATGATGATTAAAAATTGTTTGTTTGAGCCGGTCTGCATTTCCTGATGAAAAAACAAACCGATGCTTTTTGTAGTTGTAGTACACCAACATGGATTAAACGTGTGGTTTTTTTACCACAATTTTGGGGAAAGTAATGAATAAAATGCATGGATTATGATTATTATTATTCCCACTCCGATCGGGACACTAGGTCCACCGTTTCCCCGCAGCGAGGCTCCCCCCGTTGACAGTTTACGTGGGCTTGGCTGGGTGCAGTGTCGGACTGGCTTTGTCCCGATGGGCCGGTACCAAAGTGGGCCGGTCGGATAAGTCACTAGCACATCCCCCACTCCCCCCGTTGACAATTTACTAGTGGTACCGAAGTGGGCCAGTCGAGAGTCCCGGGCTGATTTTTAGTTCCAGTGCACCCCTGGCTACATGACCGTATGATCGCCCATATTGACGCACCTAATTCCTAAAATTCCAACAGATAAAACAAAAACCGATCCTTCTGCCTCATATGAGCTCTCAGACGCGTTCAAAATGAAACTATCATCGCTCTCATCGCTTGCTGCTGTGTGTGCCATCGTGCGTTTAAATGCAGATACTGGGACCCTGCTGGAGCGCTTGGCCTGCAATGACGTCACACATAATTTGGCGGGATTTGAAGAATCCCCAAGAAGATCCAGAATATGGTCAACATCATTGAAGGGGAGATTAATGGTTATCAAAGTACAAATATCCCAAATCAGTTCAGTCACGGTTTCAAGGGGATAATATTTACTAAAATGGATGGGTTTGGATGATGGGTGAAACCCGTGTCACAGGCTCTTTAAGGCCACATGTTTAGGAATGACTTTATGTTCTTTGTTATACTGTCACTCTTGATTCAAAGTCCTTCCTAGTTGAAGCCACGCCCCCCCAGCTACATCGAGTCTGAAAAAATACGTCCTGAAAAAAAAAACATAAAATCTGTATATTAAAAAGATGCTTGAATTACAAAAAAAATATAGAGTGTACAATTTAAACATTCAACCTCCAAAAAGAGGTTATACACTTGTTTTAGTTTGTTTACATAAAAACTTGAACTTTCAGTTAGAATTTTTTTTCAAATAATCAAAACCCTTGGCCCAGATTTAGCTCCATAGAGAACTCCTTGTAGTCCACAGTTGTTTGACAGAGGTTTGGACGTAAAAGTAACCCACATTAAACTGACAGCCATCAAACTGTGTTATTGAAGTTGACTTATCCAATGGATAATATTACCGTCTTCAATTTTCCAAGCGAATCGATTAACATGTAACAGCCCTCAAGGCCCTTCAAAACGCTTTCATGGTTTCCCTCTGCTATTTCACTTTGTTTTGAACCTTTTAGCAATGAAACGTCAAATAATTCACATCACTACCACATCGGTCGTGTTTGGACGGGGGAACAAGGCTTCCATGAGTGATTCATTTGTTCTGACATCTGTGACGAGCAAACTCAGAAGCACACACACGAGCTAAGCTGCACACACGTGTACAGTACGCACACCAATAGGTCAACCCAGCTATCGTCATTTGATAATGGAAGTTCCAGCCCAGAGTAAGGGCTTCCATCTGTGGTGACCAAAGAAAATATTATGATTAATTAATAACGAGATTGATTGTGCCAAATGTTCTTCAAGAGGTTCGTTCTTACATCCAGCTAAAAGATCCCATGGTACTTTTTCCAAGAAAGCACTGTAAAAGATTGGATGACGGATGCAAATTGAATAAAATGGCCTTGGCTCAGGCAGCTGTCAAGAGGCATCGGTGGATATTATTTTTAATGTTTTCTAAACAACTGTCACAAACGTGCCTATTCAGTGCGTGAGCTGTACAGTGTGTGTCTCTGCGGCTGCCAGGAGCAGAGGTAAAACAAACTCTCAGTGATGCATCAATGCATGAATATTAATGCAGTATTTTTTCTTAAGCAAATGCAAAAGAGTTATTCACAAAATCTGTTGGGAGCTCTGTCTGTTGTGGAAACGTTTTGAAGGATATGTCAGTGAGTGACACCAGGCCCGCGTATCAGGGAGCAGAAAACAATCCAAGCTGGCTGAGTTCCCCTCTTGGCTGGGCATAATGAAGAATTGGCTGCCAGATGTGTGTGTGTGTGTGTGTGTGTGTGTGTGTGTGTGTGTGTGTGTGTGTGTGTGTGTGTGTGTGTGTGTGTGTGTGTGTGTGTGTGTGTGTGTGTGTGTGTGTGTGTGTGTGTGTGTGTGTGTGTGTGTGTGTGTGTGTGTGTGTGTGTGTGTGTGTGTGTGTCCAATATAATGGAAGGTCTAGTTAAAATAGGCTTGCCTTTTATCTTTTACTTTGAGATTAAACAGCAGAACTGTTATACACCTGAGTCAGAAGATAAACAGGTGTACAGGAATTACTTCAAAGTGACCGCATTGAGTTTGCTATGTAGTGAGAGCACCAAATACAAACTAATGGTCAATGTTTGGAAATACATCTTAAATTGACACAAAACATAATCAATACCATCAAATCCAATCAAATCAAAACCAATCATATTACATGTTTATTTACATGATATTTAATTACATATCCAGCTGTTTAGTAATATTAGGGTTAGGGTTGTCAAGTTAATTTTAAGACATACTCACATACTTACATTGAAAGTTCTTGGCTGATGTAAATTATTCCTTATGTCCATAATGGCCATGAAGTTATCACTAACAATTAGAAAGAGAGGTAAGATAAGACTGACGCATTCCAAAGACCTGGAATGGAAATATTCTGATAAGTCGCCTTCTGTTTTCTGATTTGGAAAAGCCAGTGGTTACGATTGTTTTGGTAGTCCTATATAGGCAGGGGTTTAGAAAAGTATTCATATCCTGTACTAACGTATTTAGTATTTTTACAGTGTGCTTTTGGTTACAAATAAAAGTCCTGAACATATTAAAGTGTAAGGTTTTAGCGCTAGTATCCTGTTATCTGTTGTGTTTTTAGTGTTTGTCTATCTGCCTTATGATGTTAATTACTCTACTCTCTCTCTCCAGGTGTCGGCACTTCCTGTCCGTGTGGCACCTGCTAGACTGATTGTTGTTCCCGCCACTGATTGTGTCCACCTGTGCCCCATTACTTAATGTGTATATATAGTCCTTCTCTCCCTTTGTCTGGTGTTGGTTCGTCTTGTGTTGTCGTTATATCCATGCCTGTTTGCCAGAGATATATGTTACATTACCTATTAGAACCTAATGATTATATGGAGAGTCCTAGTAGAGCCAAGAAGTCCTTATTGATAGCTTTGGTTTCTTTACAATAAAGAATATTTCCAAGCAACGGAATTGAGCATCTGAGTTCTTACAAGCCCATCGTATCAGAACGAACCAACCTAACAAGATGGACTCAGCCGATTCTACAACGTCGAGAACGACCCTGCAGGCGCAGGGTACACTCCTTCACCAATATGAGGGACAGCTGTCAGCAATTAACCAAGGGGTCCAGGATTTAAATGCTCGTCAAGGGAACTTTCAAGCTACTCAGCCTAATGGCTGAGAAGATGCGTGACATACTCACTCACCTCGTGGTAAATCCTGGTGTTCCTGCGGCAGAGTTTTCCTGTCCAGCGGGGGTCGGGTCTGCTGATATCCCCGTTCAAGTACCCGTGCATTCGCCTACGATCCGCCTCGCTTCGCCAGAGAAATTCTCTGGAAAAATCTGGAAACTGTCGTCCCTTCCTGGTGCAGTGTGATCTCCACTTCAAACACCAGCCCGCAGCATTTCCCACCGATCAAGCTAAGGTAGCTTTTATTGTGTCTCATCTGACGGGTAGAGCGGAAGCCTGGGCAACAGCGGAGTGGTCCCGGGACTCGCCTGTTTGTCAGTCATTAAGACTGTTCTTGGATACCATGAGCAAGATTTTTGATCAGACATCACCCGGGAGAGAGTCAGCGAGAGCCCTGGTGAACATTAAGCAGCGGCAGAGGAGAGTGGCGGATTACGCAATCGATTTCCGTACTTTGGCAGCGGAGGGTGGGTGGAACTCAGCGGCTCTCTTTGATGCTTTCCTGCATGGGTTAGCGGATCCCATAAAGGATCAGTTGGCTCCATTACAGCTGCCTGAAGATGTGGACTCGCTCATCGCCATGGCTATCCGGGTTGATCAACGTCTAGCTGATAGAGAGCGGGAAAAAGATAGGAATACAGTATCCACTCCACCTTTCAGACGGGAATTACCGAGGGAATACTACGCTTGGCATAGGAATTCCCAGTCTTCATCTCCAGAGCGACCAGTGCCCCCTATCGCCACGGAGGAACAGATGCAGCTCGGTAGAGCCAGACTCACTCCGGAGGAGCGTCAGCGCCGTCTACGGGAGCGGCGGTGCTTCTACTGCGGTCAGCAGGGTCATGTTTCGGCAGCCTGTTCGGCAAAAGATCAGGCTCATCAGCGGGAAGGAAGACGCTGGTGAGCCGAGTGACTTCCTTTGACTCTCCAGTCAGAAAATTGATGCAGGTACAAATCAAACTTGGTGATAATACTATGACTCAGGATGCATTAGTCGATTCTGGGACTGATGAGAGCTTTTTAGACTGGGAGTTGGCTAAAAGTTTAAACTTAAAGGTTGTTCTTTTAGATCAGCCCTTAGAGGCTAGTGCTTTAGACGGCCGCCTTTTATGTACTATTACTCATCGCACTGAGCCCATGGTATTAGTCATAGATCAGGAACATTGTGAGCAAATTAGTTTTCATTTATTTAAATCTGCTCAACATTCTCTCATTTTGGGGTACCCTTGGCTTGTTAAACACAACCCTCACGTTGACTGGCAGACAGGAAAGGTTAAAGGGTGGGGGGTTGAGTGCTCTCGTTCATGTTTAACCAGTAAAACAGGGTTGAGTAGATTGCACATATCTAGTAACTTTAAGCAGGGGTCAGGGAATAACAGTGACACTTTTTCCAAACCTTCTGACTTTCCTGACTTGTCTAAAGTTCCTGTGTGTTATTTAAACATCAAGGAGGTGTTTAATAAAACACGAGCTACTTCATTGCCACCCCATAGACCGTACGATTGCCCCATAGACCTTCTGTCGGGCTCTACTATTCCCAAGGGACGGTTGTACTCACTTTCTGGGCCAGAAAGGGAGGCCATGAAGGAATATATCGATTCTTCACTCAAAGCTGGTTTGATTCGGACATCTTCATCCGCAGCAGCGGCATGTTTCTTTTTCGTGGGGAAAAAGGAAGGGACATTGAGGCCCTGTATTGATTACAGTCGGCTAAATCAGATCACAGTTAAGAACAGATATCCCCTTACACTCATCTCTACGGCATTCAAACTATTACAGGGAGCTAAGATATTCACCAAGCTCGACTTAAGGAATGCTTATCACCTTGTGCGCATACGTGAGGGGGATGAGTGGAAAACAGGTTTCAATACACCTACGGGACATTACGAATATTTGGTGATGCCTTTTGGACTTTGTAATGCACCTGCTGTTTTCCAAGCTCTCATTAATGATGTGTTAAGAGATTTCCTGAATGTTTTCTGTATCTCGATGATATTTTCATCTTTTCTCCAGATGAGAATACTCATGTTAACCATGTTCACCTTGTTCTTCAGAGACTTCTGGCTAACCATTTGTTTGTGAAAGCCGAAAAATGTGAGTTTCATGTGAACTCTGTGGCGTTTTTGGGCTTTGTGATTTCCCCTAACAAGGTGGAAACGGACCCAGCTAAGGTCAGTGACGTGGCTAATTGGCCAACGCCAAACTCCAGAAAGAAAGTTCAGCAATTTTTTAGGTTTGCTAACTTTTACAGACGTTTCATACGCAATTTCAGTGCCATTGCCTCTCCTCTCCATGCCCTTACCTCTCCCCATGTTCAGTTTGTGTGGAATCCACAGGCAGAGAAATCTTTCCTGGAACTGAAGAGGAGGTTCACAACAGCTCCCATCCTGACTGTATCTGATCGCCACAGACAGTTTGTGGTGGAAGTAGACGCCTCCAACGACGGCGTTGGAGCTATACTCACCCAGAGGTCAAAGGGGGACAATAAACTTCATCCGTGTGCATATCTCTCCCGTAAGCTGAAAGGAATTACGACGTGGGAAATCGGGAACTGTTGGCTGTGAAGATTGCTTTGGAGGAGTGGCGGCACTGGTTGGAGGGAGCGCAGCAGGATTTCCTGGTCTGGACAGATCACAAAAACTTACAGTACATCAGGAGGGTAAAGCGTTTGAACTCCAGACAAGCCAGATGGGCTTTATTCTTTAACAGATTTAGCTTCACGCTATCTTATTGACCTGGTTCACAGAACGGAAAACCGGACGCTCTCTCCAGAATGTTTGATCCTGAACCAGTTCCCAAGACTCCGGAACCCATTCTGCGGCCAGACCGGGTGATCGGGAGTGTGACCTGGCCCATTGAACTAAAGGTAAAACAGGCTAATGGGGAGAATCCTGTCCCTAGAGGTTGTCCTCAGAATCGCCTGTTTGTTCCTGGGACACTTCGTTCTCAGGTGATTCATTGGGCCCATACATCTGTTCTTTCCTGCCATCGTGGAACCAAGAGGACCCTTTTTATGGTGAAACACAGATTCTGGTGGCCGGCTATGTGGAAGGATGTGGCAGAATATGTGGCAGCATGTCCTGTGTGTGCTAGGAACAAGACTACTCGTCAAGTTGCGGCAGGTCTTCTCCAACCTCTAACCATTCCCAACCGACCATGGTCGCACATTGCTTTGGACTTTGTGACAGGATTTCGACCTTCGGCAGGTTACACCACAGTACTCACAGTCATTGATTGTTTTTCCAAGATTGTACATCTCATCCCCATGTCCAAATTGTCTACTGCCAGAGAAACAGCACAGGCCATGTTGTCCCATATTTTTCGTATCCATGGTTTCCCAAGCGATGTTGTTTCAGACCGAGGCCCACAATTCGTTTCACGTTTCTGGAGGGAGTTTTGTCGCCTCATCCAAGCCACTGTGAGCCTGACGTCAGGATACCATCCCCAGTCAAACGGCCAAGCGGAGAGGATGAATCAGGAAATGGAGACGTGTTTGAGATGCCTGGTGTCCCAGAAACCTGCCACCTGGAGCAAACATCTGATTTGGGTTGAGTATGCACACAATACCTTACCCACATCAGCCACCGGAATCTCTCCTTTCCAATGTGTCCATGGATACCAGCCTCCATTGTTCCCGGTGCTCGAGCAGAAAGTTACCGTACCATGAGCACATGCTCTGGTTTGCTGCTGTCGCCGGGTATGGAAGGGGAATCTTCCTCTTCACGGGCAGCAAGTCCCTAATCACAGATTTTGACCGACTACGGCAGGGATCACCAACTACATTTGTCCAAGGGCCAAAATGTATCCAATAGACACTATCGCAGGCAAGCGATTTTTATATAGTCCACAATGCTAGTGGAGCACGCTCAGGTACACGGACCGCATAAAGCTTAGCAGACTCTTCACGCTAACGAAGGATCACTTCTAGGTAGGGTTGGGAGGGTTACTTTGTAAATTTAATCAGTTACTGAATACTGAATACATGCTCTGAAAGTAATCAGAATACAGTTAGTTACGTATTCAGATTACTTTTAGAATACCTTTGGAATACTTTCTTTTGCCATAACAGATGGGTATGTTTTGGTGAACAGGAGACACTTATTTTACTGTTTTAATGGCTTATCAAGAACTCAAACACAACATCTTGGTTTCATTCTGGACAGCTCTCTCATCTGCACCCCACATAAAAAACATCACCCGGACTACATTCTTTGTACTGTCTTAAAACATTTCCTTGGAATATGTTATGAATTGTAAGGTGTCCTTGGGTGCTTTGAAAGGCGCCCATAAATAGAATGAATTATCATTATTATTTATTATTATTATCTGAAACGATGTAATAACTTTAAAAACTTTTTCACTTTTTCAGTCACTTGCCCCATGTATTCAGCAGCAGCAGGTCATTCACTTTGATTTGATCCCGTTATGAAATGTCATCATTTCGACAATAAATAAATGCTACATAAACGTTATCTTTCACATTTTATCTAACCATCTCCGTTTCTAACTTTCAATATAATTTAAAAGAGATCTCTCTCTCATCTGCGTGCGGGGGCGGGGCCCCACAGACACACTGCATCTCTCTCGCTCAATGACATACTTCAGCGCTGTGCAGTGTGCACACAGTTCTGCCGGTGATGAATATTACATTTTGTGAGGAAACTTTTCCACCAATAACTCCAATAAGTATTCCAAAAGGTATTCACTTCAGGTTTACGAAAGTAACTGTAATCAGATTACTCGTTTTTCAAATGTAACGCCAGCTGAATACAGTTAGCCTACTTGATTTTTGTATTCTGATTACGTAACTCTGTTACATATATTCCGTTACAACCCAACCCTGCTTCTAGGCTACTGTCCCGCAGCTCCTGCCTCTCTGTTGGACTCTGTCGCAGCGGGGCTGCTGCTGTGGAGCGCACAAAGAAGACTGTTCACAACGAAGGATCACTTCTTCTTCAAGGCAGGGAAGGTTTCGCAGTAGGCAGTCTATTGTCCCGCAGCTGCTGCCTCTCTGTTGGACTCTGGTACTCCACCTTACTCACGAGACGTTGTAAAAAGAAATGGGCGGGGGGCGAACGCAGTAACCACTCCGCCAACGCCACAGTCGCCTTGCCGCCAGTTGGTGGTCACTGGACTACGGTCTCAGGCTTCAGGGACGTCTGGAGTTGTCCGTAAAAGGGGGGGTACTGTAAGGTTTTAGCGCTAGTATCCTGTTAGCTGTTGTGTTTTTAGTGTTTGTCTATCTGCCTTATGATGTTAATTACTCAACTCTCTCTCTCTCCAGGTGTCGGCACTTCCTGTCCAAGTGGCACCTGCTAGACTGATTGTTGTTCCCACCCCTGATTGTGTCCACCTGTGCCCCATTACCTAATGTGTATATAGTCCTTCTCTCCCTTTGTCTGGTGACGGTTCGTCTTGTGTTGTCGTTACATCCATGCCTGTTTGCCAGAGATATATGTTACATTACCTAGTAGAACCTAGTGATTCTATGGAGAGTCCTAGTAGAGCCTAGAAGTCATTATTGATAGCTTTGGTTTCTTTACAATAAAGAATATTTCCAAGCAACGGAATTGAGCATCTGAATTCTTACGAGCCCATCGTATCAGAAAGTAGCCGAATATATAAGCAAAAGTGACTTCAAGCTTTAATAGTAAAAATACTCAATCGACTAATGCTTGCTTGTATAAAAATGTTGGGGTAGATCACTTCAGTGAATCTAAAAGCGGGGTCTGAGGCACACTGTCAGGGGGTCCAGAGACACTTCTGTATACAGGGCCGGCCTTGAACAATTTGCTGCCCTAGGCAAGATTTTAGCTGGCGACCCCCCCCCCCAAAATGCAGACACTCACTATGACTCGTGCATGTGCACGGTTGTGGCATCACCACCAAAACAGAACGATATGGACACAAGATGTGTGCAAATGTATTTAGTATCCTATCCATTTGAACATGATTTAAGTGGGGGGTGGACCTAACATCCTCTAGGGGGGTCCGGGGGATGGTCCCCCGGGACATTTTTTTTTAAAAGACATCTCTCAACACCCATGAAACAACTGTACACAGATTTACTTTTTATTTATGGATATTTTACAAATCACTCTCCTTTCAAACTGTATTGTTGTTTATTAATAACAACTTTTACTGTCATAGTATTTTATACCTGTTTTTCATCTATTCTCTTATAACTATAATGATCATATAAAGGTGTGCCTTTACCTCACTGGGCTGAGGTCATCAGAGCCGCTCAGTCGTTCAGGAGAGAGCTCTCTCCCCCCAGTGGCGGCTTACACAGTCAATTCCAATGTTAATAAAAGCAAACAGACGCTGTATACGTTTTTTGGGAGTTTGATTTATTTTTAAATCAACGCAAACACAAAATTAAAACGTATAATTGCACACTAAAGCCATTATTTCAAACAAAATAACAATTTCACATAAACCTCTGGTTTTTACTGGGGCTGGGGCGGTTCAACTTCATTTTTTTGGGGGGGGATTGTTGGAGTGGTATCAAGGCAACCAACCTATGTGTAAGGGGTCAAGAATGAAGAGAGAAGGCTGTGCTTACAAGACTAGACCCTTGGAATCCGCCCACTTGCATGTTGAATCCATAAGCGCTATATTAGTCGCAGCTGTAGGCATGGATTTTGTTCCCTCTTCGCTTTTGACGTACAGATGGCATGTGTGATTTGAAGATTTTGAGTTGAAAGTATATTCCTTGAACTCTTTTGTCATAATGGTAAGAAAGAAATCTCCAAAGCATACATTTATAAACCTTTGGACCTACATAGAACCCCATCTGACCTAATGTGCTCAACATTGATTGAATAAACTTCTCACTATTGATTTAAAAGTGTTTTTTGACCTGTTCAAGTTCCATGCACTAGACCATTGAGAACAAAACTGCATGTCGGATTTCTTGTACGGATATTTGAGTACTATATTACAGTATTTAAGGCTTTGCTGTAATTTTCTGGTTATTTGTTAAGTTGAAAATATATTATTCCAGATATCATTGAGTGCAGCTATAATAAATACAGGTTTGATTTTCATAGAGCACCACATCTTTATAAAGAGGGTTTTACTTGGATTCAGTAAAGACTCTGGGGATCTGAAGGTCTTTGTGCGTGTATGCTTTCACGGACTCTCTTAATCCAGCAGCTAAAGTAATCCTTTGATTTTTGCATGATCATGGTTTGTGGCCATCTGGCCAGCAGAGTGCTTGAATAAGGGGTATTGTATTTATGTATCAAAGACTTTTAAAGCAAACACTTGATACTCAAATTCATTGAAGAGCTTCTTTCAAATATATATGGCTTATAAAAGGAATTGGCCCAGATTATTAAAAACAAGTTTATGTTGAGTAAAGACATGTTGAGTCATTACTGACAGCACTGAACATTAAAAACAGAGGGTTTCCTGGAGTGCCGAAGTGACTCATAATATAGTCTGATGTAGAAACCACCAGTCATACAAGACCCTGCTTAAATCAGTTTTAACCAGGCGAACAACAAATATTTCATGAGCTGATTTTCCTCCCTGAAACACATGACTGATTCTTCTTAACACATAAAACACTGATACAAGGTGTCTTTCTAGCACCAATGACATCACAGGCAAGACATTTTGTGTACTGCGGACATTGCCCAACACCAGGGGTGGACTGGGACAAAAATTCAGCCCTGGCATTTTCTGTCCAGACCAGCCCACTACATTATCAGCGGACACTACATAGAAGTCCACTAAACTTGCGGCATCTTCTCTCATGCATACTACAAAGGAGAGTCATATTCCTTGATAACAGTTAACAAATGAAGCACTTAACTATGAACTCAAGGACTAAAATTGACAGCTATATCAATCAATCTTTATTCATTATAGTGTCAAATCACAACAGAAGTTATGTCATGACTAGGGGTGGGACGAGACTAACGGGAAGAACCCTTATGCTACCCTTTCAGTTTTTAGTCTGTGACTGTGAAAATCTTTTGGTGTAAGCCCAGTATTGGTTAAAACCAGACTCTGACAATAATAACAAAAAAATATCCTGACAAATAATCTAAATAGAAACATGTTACGGACAGTAGCAGCATTAGAGCTGAAATTCACTCACTCATTATGAAACCATAAATAGAGAATTGAAAAATATATATATATATATATATATAGCTGTGTGAAAAGTGTAAGACATGGGTTACAGGTCTGAATAGATATGCATTCTGATATACGTGTATGTGCCCAAGTATGTATTGCTCTATACAGCCAGCCAGCTCCACTCCTCACCAAATTCGTGAGCTGCAAGAAACAGCAAACATAACTTGTACTCAGTATCTGTGTACTGACAAATATAAGTAGCCATGTAGCCATATTGTGACGTAGTGACACTTAGTGAACAAATGTATCTGTCATGAAGGATGACTTAAGTCTCAAAAGAGCCCTAAGGCCTACCTGCATAACTGTTAATTGAACTTAAAAGATATGCAGATGTTTGAAATTAAAACCATCAATATGAAAATCTTCAGCCAGGAAATAATCATAATCAAACCTTTTGTTTCAATCTGAGACAAAACAAGTTGCATAATAAACTCACAAAGTCAAGACGAAGCTCTCAGATATGATGGATGACTCAAGCATCATAGAAGAACTTCTAGCAGGTCAGGAAAACCTGTTTGACAGGAGATAATGGTAGCAGAGAATATAAAGAGACATTTATGAATGACCAATTGTCATTTTATAACACATATAGTATGTTTCTTCACACAAACCTTTAAACATACACATATTGCATTCCTCTCACCACATGAAATAAGCTCAGGAACCCAAAAGTGGCCCAGTGAATGATGGAGGAGACGAAGCAGGTCCTCAAAAGGGGACAGAGGGAAAACAACTTCTTAGGCTCTCGGGTGGTCAACCTAAAAGAGACATGGAAACATTATTAAGTCTCTCATCATCACAAATCAAGTATGAATTCATATAACATTATAAGACACATGACATACTCAACAAATCATAGACTTCTCAGTAGCCAAAAAGTGGTGAAGTGGAGGAAGTAAGGGAGCAAATCCTTGAAAATGGACGGAGGGGGAACAACTCCTCAAGCTCTCACATGTCAAGTGCTCAACCTGAGAGGGAATCGGATACATTATTAAGTCTCTAATCATCACAAATTAAGTAAGATTTCATAAAAGATAAAAAATGATAAACTCACCATACTAGAGGAGACTCAACAGCCAAACTTTGGTGCAGTGAAGATAGAGAGTGGAGGCAGAGAGAGAGCAAGTCCTCGAACATGGACGAAGGGGGAACAACTCCTCAAGCTCTCACATGTCAAGTGGTCAACCTGAGAGGGAATTGGATACATTATTAAGTCTGAAAAATAAATAAAATGTTTTCCTCTGTCCTGCACCTAGAGTTGAAAACTTTTGGGATGTGCGTTTCTTTCAAAACTTTTTTAAAATTATGAAGTATGAATTTATACAACATTAAAAAATACATGATAAACTTACCAAATTCTAACAGTGGTCCCAAATGAGAGAACAAGTCCACATATAGAACAGAGGGAGAACGACTCCTCAAATATATCAGAACAACCTGTAATGGAGAATAATTGATAATTTAGTGTACATGATCACACCATTGAGGATCAACACATAAGCACAATACAACTTCTGAAAAGCATCATTAAAATGACAAATAATGAATTACTACATCCATAATGTGTGATGTGTGATAATAACAATCATATTAAATATTTCTCGCCTTATCAGTGGACCAGCTTTTTAAGCAGCTCACTCTTCTCTGCAAGTCTTTCTATCACAGAGTCAGAGTCCAAGGATATGAGGATGTCTTTCTCTGTGGACATCAACATAAATGCCTCCAATTTATCAGATGAGAGGGTGCTTCTGAGTCTGTTTTTAATAAACTTCAAAATTGAAAATGTGCACTCACAAGCCACCTGTGTGAGGGATAATGTAAGCAGGTATTTATAAGCAAGGCCTAGGGCAGGGTATGCATCTGTTAGCATGTTGAAACGGCGAAGTATCTGGTAGCAGCACAGAGGGCATTCTTTGCAGGAGCAACAGCTTATGGGAGTTATCTCAACCTCTTCTGCGTTGTCCTCCTCACCACCTGATCCATCTTCTACTGTTCTTGCTTTGTACTCTGCCAATGGGGATGCCTTCAGCCTGTTCCACTGGAGTGCAAAGCTTTTCAACTCGGCCTGCATATTTTCCTTGGTTGCCCTGCTGTCAAATCCTCGCAAGCACTTGCTTAAGTCTTGGAGGGCAGACTGGGGAAGAGCACTGCTGCAGAGCTGAGGGAAGTTTCTGGGATCCAGACATGCCAAGTCCGCATATAGATTGCCGTGTGTTAAAAAGCGCCTATGAATGGCTTCAATTGCTGTGTCCATGATCCGGTTATGCACATTCACCTCATAGGATTTTTCTGCATCATCCAGGGTCTCATCCTGAGCCATCTCTCCAGGCAAGACTTTCTTCAACCTCCTCCTCTTTTTTGGCAGTGTGGCCTCCACTTCAATGTCCGTGTCATCTCTCTCTTGGATTTCTGTGTTTGTCCAGTTGACAAATGTGTCTGCTGCTCTTTTTACAGATTCAAAATCTCTTCCCAAGCTTTTCAGCGTATCCTGTGTCGATGCCACTATTCTGTGAGCAGAGAGGATGTCCAATCCTGCCGTCTGAAGGTATTTAGACAATGGAGAGGTATGTTTAAATATGCGGAGGAAGATTTGAGCAGTCAAGATCGTCTCATACTTGAGCAATGACTCTGCATATCCTCTGGCCATGACAAGGATACATGGTTTCACTGTTGCCTTTTTTTGTATAGCTGATAATGTCAACAGCACATCAACGTACAGACCATCTTCCGGTTTTCCAAAGGAGCCAAACACCTTCTTCAGGGCCTCATGCTTGGCCCACCAGCGTGTCTCGCCAATAGGAGCAAGGCGTCTACGTCTCTTGTTTCGGCCTGACTCTTCCCACACATTCATCCTTTTATATGACTCTTTGATGAATACCGCAATGCCATTGAGGAGCGCAAACAGGGACCCACTCTCAATAAAAATCTGGGTTGTGTTTGCAAGCACCAGATTTAGTACATGTGCGTAGCACCATACATGGTGTATATGCCTCCAATCTGACATTCCACTGATGAACAGACTGCTATCAGTTCTCTTACCGAATGCCATGCAGATGAAACAATACAGCATGTGACGCTCTGGACAGTACGTCAGCCACCTTCTACTGGTGCCGTCTCTGCTACAGAACACTTTCTGCACCACTGGTGGTGGTGGTGCAGTCTTTGGGCTGCCTGAATTGGTCTGGCTCTCTCCCTGAACTGACACATTTACACAGAAATTAAAGTTACACACAAATTACGAAATAGTTATCACCTCAGTAAACAATAAATGAATTGAAAGATTACAATAAATTCAATGGCAAATATTGCAAATTAATGTAATTATTTCCTATAGGTTTACTTGTATTTTGTGCTAAAATTCAAAGTATCTCATCTGTATTTACAATACAGCTTGATTCTGCATCTCTACTTACAGCTCGTTGGTCCATGTGAATGTTTACTGTTGCTATGGCAACAAGAAACCGCTGACGTTGGCAGCTCTTAGCTAGCCTAGCTAAATCATCTGAACAATAATAACCCATAATATCACAATTCGGCATATTTAAACAAAATCAACCACAACTACCAACATTCACAGCCCTTCAACTCTGGGCTAATATGTTGTCACAAGTAGGACTATGCAGTTAATTAGGTCACATCACATTCAATGTAAAAACGTTTTCTACTTTTTTTTTGGACATGTCTCAAAAATGTAGCCTAGCCAGCCCCAGGCTAACGTTACTTACGATGTATGCCTCCACTCGCTCGTCTCCCGGCGCAGCAGCACCTGCTGGGGCGGTGACCCCGGCACCAAATAGGTCCGTCAATTTAGAATATTTAGCAGCCTCCACCTCCAGAGAGTTCAGCTTTTTAAGTCACAGTTTTTCAGCGCCACCCGGGCGTTTCTTCTGCTTATCCATTTTCAGCTCAGCAGCAGCCCGTCCCGCGACTCCCGCCCATGCCATGAGGTCCCGCCCCACCTTGGTTTGTGTTGTGATTGACAGCACTGTCAGGCCTCTCTGAGCCTGTCAGCCCATGATTGATTGACAATGACAAACAATAGACCAATAATATGTGTCGATGCTGGCAACACACTGCTAGCCCTCTGTAGCCAATTGGCCGGCCCAATTGGAGGGAATTTAGAGAAAAAAAAGAAAAAAGAAAAAACCATAGCGGACCGGCCCACATTGGGTCAACGGCCCACCGGGACAATGCCCGGTATGCCAGATGGCCAGTCCACCCCTGCCCAACACACTCAAACGCCACATAAACACCACCTCTATAAATGTGAGTTCCTGAAAGCTCCCACTGATATATTGTTTGTCTGCAGACTGGTTGTCTCTCGTGTTATGGTCTGCTTTTTTTTACCATTGAGTGTTGAATGGTAACATATACCGTATGCACATCTACTGCTGTGCCAGCTATCAGTCGGCTTCTGTGGAGCTACAATTTGCTGCTAATGTGTGTTGATGGTGAAGGACATTTTTATACCGGCTGTATAATAAAATGCACATGCTCCGCTGCGGCCCATCGTTCCCTCATTGCGTCAGTCTGTCCTTCCCCCAGCTTTCCATCCTGATTTATGAAGCCGTAAACACAGGTCAAGTCAACTTTCTGCACATCAAAGTTGTGTCCTTCTGCTGCCAAGTTGGACTGAGATGGCCCTTCCAAGGCTATAAAGGCACCGGCTCTTGACCTGAAAGAGGAAGTCGAGCTGAATGTGACTCTATAAATGTAGTCACGTCCATTGGCTTTCTCTCGTTTGGCACTGCAGGTGCGTTATGTTGCTGCGGGATGATATTTCCATTCGTCAATTTTCACCAGAATACATCATTTGGGACCTTCCAAACTCCTGTTTCTCATTCAAGAGTGCATTTGGTAGATAGAAAAACTTTGTGTGTGTTCGTACAGGGTTTTTTTTTCTGGTGAGGCCTGTTGCCAGTGCGTGTAGTGTATATTGTTTGGCTCAGAGTAGCACAAGCACCATTAAAGCAACCTTTATGCTGCTGGCTACATTTGAGCTATAACTCTTGGCTATAGTCTCCTTTGTCATCCATCCTAATTTAATTTAATAATGCTCCATACTACCCTGTATAACCTAACCATCTTGTCTTGATAAAGCACATTTCAATTCATTGTGCATCCCTGATAAAGTCATGTCTTCAACATTTGCAGGAATGACTGGACTTGATCTGTGCAAATGTCAATTGCACTTCGTAGGAAAATGCAAGACAAACAATTGGCAATTTACTGATAGACCTTGACTAATGTTCAACAATTTGGCATCAAGTTAAAGTATCTTGAATTTTCAAAACAAATGAGTACATTTTCTTGGGATGATTAAAACGTTTTAGGTATCAAATGTAATGAAAATGGGGTGAAATTTAAGTGGTAAAATAACATTAAAACAATGGATAATCTTTTTTGGCTGAAATGGACATGACCCATAAAAATAGATATATTGTTCCAAAGAATATGTGTACAAATTGCTTTATAAATGAACACATGTTGGCGCTTTCTGTTCAATAACTCTGTTAGTAATTTGTTTCTTTCTTGCCCTTTGGCCTAACTTTCCACTGAGCGCCTGCAATGTGTTCAGTGGTTTTTAGTCATGCCAGTGCCGTAGTTCTAAGAGTGGTGAAGTTGGTTGGTCAATACTCAAATATTATTTGGAATGCCATGACATTTGGTATTGAAAGCTCCCCAGATATTGCGATTTGTTTTAAAAAGAAGACTCTGCTCTGATGTTTAATTTTAACATCACCCGCAGCTCAAAGTTTTCATTTACTAAGTGAAATATCTCCATATGTACTACTTGGATTAACACCAAAGTTGGCACAGATATTGATAGTTCATTGACAATGTATACTGTTGGCTTTGGTAATCCCTTTGGTTTTGATTGTACTCTAAGGCTACCATGAGTGTTGGTGCTAAGAGTTAAGTGATGATTAGCAAATGTTTGCCTGCTGCAAACTTGCTTATTTGGTGTCAAGACTTGTTAAAATCTGTATGTTAGTATTTTCATATTGTGATTCATAGCATCCTGAATGCCTAAATACAGCCACACAGAGCCACTAGCATTGACAAATAGACAGAAACTACTACCTTGGTAGAGGTTACAGAACTGAGTCTGCTTTCATGTTCTGGAATTCTCCTTTGATGAAATCCAACACCACTGCCTGACAGTTTCCTGGCTTTGTACTGTTTCTACCATCTATCACCATCAGTTTGACTTGGTGGAACACCAAACCCCATTAAAGAACTACTCTGCTTGACCTTCACAGCTCCTCTGCACAGCTACTCTGCTCCGGGTTTCTGTGGCCTGTAAAGTATGTCTCTGTGAAGTGAGATCTGACAGAACGAAACTAAGGATGACATTCTCCTAAAAGGCTGAGCCTTGAGTACTGCATATGTTTGACATACATATCCGTTTCATGACTTTTCTTTACCTTTTCTTAGCTGCAGAATATAATGTAGCTTCTTACATTGTGATATCTTAGTATAACTCCAAATGTTCTTATTCATGTCTGTGCAGTGTGGTCGCTATTAAAAAAACAAAAACCTTTTAGTTTTATTTTGGATATCTTTTGAGTGTGTTACTTAAAGTTTTCCATGCATGCACACATATATTTCACACAGATGTGCAAAGGAAGTCAGTTGCAACCTGAGTGAGTGTTTCTTTTTTTTGGTTGCACTATCAGCAACCAAATGACACAAGAGAAAGAATGAGATGATAATCTCTAAATAAAGCACTTCAGAAATCCTCTTTTCATCTCATGATGAAACATCGGACCAGGAGCGTGGCCTGCAGTTCTCGTCTTTAGCGGATTAAGATAATGGCTGTACAAATTGTTCCCTGGCAGTGTCTTCACTCTGCACCACCGAGTCCAGGGATCGGGAGAGGAAAATAATCAGATTTTTTTTCTTCCTTCATCTTCCAGACTCCAGAAAAGAAGCGAGAGGGCTTTGACATGCCGTGTCTACTTTTCACGACCCCTTTTGTGTACCCTCCGCCCATCTGTGCCCCGGCTTAAGACGCCATCTCTTTTCCAAGGGCTCACTGTCACGGCCTCAAATAAACCTGCTGGAAGTGCCAGCACTGTTTTCCATTTTCATGTCCTTTTTTTCTTCCTCTTTCTTTCTCTCCCAGTGTTTATCAGACTCTGGCCTCTCCCTAAATGAGGAGTCTCTCATGGTTAAGTGGTAGAGTTCATGCTGAGGTTCGTGGAAATTCACCAGGTCTCTTACAAACTGTTGCGGTGAGAAAAAGTTTGAGTCTGATCACCAGGATGCGAGCCACGCCAGGCTCCCCTGTGTCAGGAATGAGTATACAATGCGCAATAAGCACTTCTGCTGCGTGCTAAGTTGGTCCGGTCATGACATCCTTAAGCCGAGGGGCCGTGCCAGCTCTCCTGTTACAAAGACAAATTGTGCATGCGGAATTTCCTGGAGAGGCTCCCAAAAAACCTCCCCCAGTCTAACGTCCAGGATCTCCTCTGGGACTCGCACTTGAAAGATTTAGTGCCATCATTTAGTCCTTGCTCTCACCTCGGCCCCGGAGAAATCCTATCAAACACAGCCTAAGCCACATTATTGGCTTAGCAAAATGTTTTCAAGAGGTATTTTCAGGGCTGATGTTGGGACAGCTTGAGGGAATGGCCGTTGGTTCTCTTACGATAAGATGGAGCCCCACCCTGGCAACCATGAGTCACAACAGAGTGAGACAACTTTAGAAGAATTCTGGTCCGACTGCGCTCTGTTTTAACTAGCAGCAGGTGAATCCTGAGTAATCAGTTCAGTGTGTGTGTGTGTGTGTGTGTGTGTGTGTGTGTGTGTGTGTGTGTGTGTGTGTGTGTGTGTGTGTGTGTGTGTGTGTGTGTGTGTGTGTGTGTGTGTGTGTGTGTGTGGGGGGGGGGGGGGGGGGGTGTGTGTGTGTGTGTGGTGCTGTTTGTCGGGTGATATTCCATCACAGCAGCAAGATGGAAACTTCATTCCCACTCATTTTATTAGGAGTTAGACCAAGGCTAATTTTCTCATTGACTTTCTTGTAATACACTTATCATAATCTGTGCTCCATGACATTTATGTGAAGGCTCCAAGATGTAAAAAGAGGAAGACGTGGGAAGAAAATAACCAAATATGAAGCAAAAGAAGTTGGATTGCCTCCATTTTTCCTCTGTAAGTCAATGTAGGACACATATGAAATCTTTCACTCTAATTCATTATTATTTATGTGTTTCTCGTTACTTGTTTCTTATGGGTTTTTAAAATCCTGTGATTCTCTGTGAATCTTTTTTTTTAAATGTTTTTTTTTTTAATCGTTTTGGCATTCTTACCAGTATTCACGGAGGACTATGTTGAAATGAATAGGGGAAGACAGATGGGTTGTATGGTCCAAATGAATGTGCTAAAAACACTCGGCAACCAAGGCACACATGTTTTATGAAACTAATAAAATAGTGTACCCCAAATTTGGAAGAACAGTTAGATCAAATAAGTAGTAGTTTTTACACTCAATTATGTGTTTTGCAAAACATATCTGGTGTCCATTAATTCAAGAACATATTTACTAAACTTAATATTCAGTGGCAGTAGCCTGTAGGTTTATTGTCCTGGGCTGCACCCAGGTGTATACGGTTCCATCGGAATATGAAGCATTTTGAAACAATAGCTTACCCAACCTGCATCAACCGACGTTTAAGTGTTTCCTCCGAGGTACTTTATGGTAATTAACTTTCCCCGTACAAGTATCTCATTAAAAACAAATCAATCTAACAATCCTTAAAAAGATTACTTGATAAACTACTTTTTGTTTCAATAATGACATTCGAAAAAAGATTTTCTAGATTTCTCAGGTGGAGAGGAGAAAAATATACCGTGAATTATTTTGCAAAAGTGTCTGGGAAGGGTTGTCTGAAAGAAAATCAATGACATGTAATATGACTAGGGCTGTCAGTCGATTAAAATATGTAATCGCGATTAATCGCATGATTGTCCATAGTTAATCGCGATTAATCGCACATTTTTTATCTGTTCTAAATGTACTTTAGAGGGATATTTTTCAAGTTTTGAACACTCTTATCAACATATGAGTGGACAAATATGCTTTATGCAAATGTTTGTTTATTATCATTTGATCAATGACAAATATTCTCATGAATATTAAACACAACAACCTCTGAACATTACAAATATTCGCCTCAATTCAACCTGGAACCTCTCTCATACAATACAATATTACTGTGTGTGTGTGTGTGTGTGTGTGTGTGTGTGTGTGTGTGTGTGTGTGTGTGTGTGTGTGTGTGTGTGTGTGTGTGTGTGTGTGTGTGTGTGTGTGTGTGTGTGTGTGTGTGTGTGTGTGTGTGTGTGTGTGTGTGTGTGTGTGTGTCGGCACAGTTGTCGGCGAAATGCCACTCCTCTGTTTTCATAACTGTCGAAGCATGAGACTGAAGTTCCTACTGTGGGTCAAAATAATGCGCTCTGCCCCCGAGGTATATTACTGAGTGAAGTCCAATAGTCTTCCTAAATCCTCCTTTACTTTCGCTGTTTGGACTTCATACAAGTTGTGTATTTTCGACACAGTGGTGGCTCTGGAAGGCAATTCATAAGTGCAGTCGTTGGATGCGACCCGAATTATCACGCAGCCCCTCGTCCTCCACAGTTTTTATTGGCCTGCTAGCTGTCGCCACTCGCCACCCATTTAGCAACCTTTTTTGAAAGTTTGCTGCTCGTAGACGTGTCCAGGCGTCTCCCCCGCACACTTTCAAGTGTGGTCTGCTGCAAGCGGGCGGTAGGAGGGCTGTCGGCATCAGCAGTGTGCTTGGATTGTATATGGTATTTTAAACTCGCGCTCTGAAACTACGGGGCGATCGAGGACAAAAAATGCACATGCGTTAATTTTTTTTTGCGTTAACTTGACAGCCCTAAATATGACGCATCACACATTTATGCCTCGTTGCTTGAACTACGATGTCTCCCCCCGGTCCCCAAAATGAGCTTACTCATACTGCAGACTCGCTGAGACAGGGGTGAGTAAAAGTAAATGACCTGTGAATAAAGTAAATCACGTCATCCCTCCAGCTTCAGCCCACACATTTTACATTCCACTGACAGAAGTCATGTTTTTTATTTTTTGGTTGAAACGGGATATTCCCTTTTTTATTTAAAATTGTTCCAAGGGCCATTTTCTACATTATGGACATCGTCCTAATAAGCACATGTGAAGACTAATGTGTAATCCGATAAACATATATTGCCTTTTAGAAAGGCCTTTGGCAAGTGAATGAGTCCCTTACACAATGCCTGTACTGTTCATGGATGTGAATGTGCATGTTCATTCTCCATCCAGTTCTGCATCATTCCTCCCGATTGGCTATGGTCCCCTGATCAAACAGCACCAGCTCATAATGTTTCGGGCGTGATGAGCTGGCTGCCTCTTCCACATGGTGGTATGAGTCTCTGGGTGGCCCGTATCTCACTGATACATGACCAAGAACCTTGGTTTTCAACCCTATTGAGAGATGCCTTATGTGTAGGTCCTATACAGTCTTAAGCCTTTTTTAAACTTGCCTTTTAAAACTTCCCTCATGGCCATATGTAGCTCAATGATACGGACAAAGTTTAAGTTATCCCCAGCTGAGATTTCCGCCAAATTTCTTTCTGTGCATTTTGAAGTATCGCTTTAGAAAAGTTGTGCGGTAATGGAACATTTGATAAAACGTTCTCAATTAGGCCAAAAAGTTTATATTGTTTAGCATTGATTGATGTGCTGAATTAGATATATGGATAAGTCTTTTTTTTTTTTAAACGGCACTTCATATCAAAAAGGTTGCCGACCCCTGGATTAGCTGTTTCTTCCCTTGGTGCCTCTGGACAGCCTGAAACATGGCCAATGCTAGCTTACATGAAAGAACAATCCTATCTTGGCCAATTAAATCCAATTCCTGAAATCCTCTATCCATCCTAGATGCTTTAGATCGGCCAATCTACTTGTTTGGTTTCCAGTTTGTAACCTCTACTAGTTCTCCTACCCTGTTTACTAGTAAATTCTGGACACGTTTAGCCTATACTGCCAATTTATGTTAAATCTAAACTGTAGCCGAGTTTATCAACTCCAAACCTGGATAATGGTTACATATTCGCTTCATATTATGATTTTCTTTGCTTAAAATGTTTTGCTCGCAATGTACTTAATGGAAATATCACTTCTGTAGCTCTCCCAAGCTACTGTTCATGTGAATAGTCATGCTTTTAGCTTGAGTCAGTACTCCCCAACTTATATATTTAGCAAATTGGTTTTAAATCAGGGTTCATCAAATAGTCCTCAGACCTTCTATTCTTAAAGGGAAATACATCACTCTTTACTGCATTGCTTGTTTTAAGTGTTGGATAGTGAGGGTAAAAGGATAAGTGTTTCAACCACTTCTCACTGTTTCTTACTGACATGTGACACCCATACTTGGATACATTCTCTGACTTCATCACTGTCAGTACACATTGTTCTGGATAACCCATCATTTTCATTCCTCAGCAGGCAGGGTGAAGTTAGCTGGGAGATTTGGTGGTGAGTGGACATTTGCTTATTTAAAAATAACAGAAGTAAAACCAACACTGAGATAAATGAATTGGTGATTGCTTGACACGAAACACAAACAGTGCTTTATATATTTGAGAACAAGATGTTACGCCAAATATATTTATTCATGTTTATACACGATGAGAACAGCTGAATGGTTTATTATGTAATTGTGTTCAGTAAATCTGAGGAATGTAGAAAACAAAGTGAAAGTAGAGGTCGTTGAGGCACGAGGAGGTAAAAGGACAAAACACATTACATACCGATGTTGAATGATAATGAAGTAGTAATAACAATGAATATAATAATACGCTATCTAACTTTTTTATTTATGAAATCAATCGGTAGCCCTTTTCATCATATTCCAAATGCAAATCCAAATTTCGTTTTTGTTACGGCTGCTGCCTTCCTGGTCGTCGGAGTGTTTTCAGCTGTGTGTGTTCTATGTAAATGAGCTGTGCGGTTGCCCTTCCGGCATTGGCTCCCATCTCCTGGTCCGCCCCTGAAGATTGCGATTGGAGCACGCCGGGCCTGACGCACTCCAATCGCAGCGCACAGCCGGCGCACACCTGCTGAAGATTATTACAAAGCTTGGGGACAATCATCATTCTGGAGGCTCTGTAGGTGGACAGATGCCTCTCGCTACTTGCTCTTCGTTCTGGGGTTAAAACTTGTGTGATTAGTAGTGTCTAGAGTAGGTTAGTTAGAGTGTAGAGTAGCTTAGTTAGTGTTTAGAGTATAGTTAGGATTTGTGACTGTTGCCTTTAGTTTAGCTGTGTTTTGTGTAGACTCCCTCGGTTAGTTGTACCACTCTTGAAGTGAGGTTTTGTTTCGTTCTTTATTTAGTATATTAGTATTTATTTTCCCTGTATGTCTTTAGACTCCTTTCTTAGAGTCCTGCTTTTGTTTGGTTATTTTTTAACCGGTGCCCTTTTGGCCCTTTTGTTTGTTTCAGGCTGCTTGCCTGCCATTTTGTTTACAGCTGTTTTAAATAAACGCTTATAATTAATACCAATTCCACTCTGGTCGTGTTATTTCCCTTTGGTTCCCCTAGCCCAATAGGGAACGTAACAGTTTTCAAACATATTTTAGGGGAATGTTTGCCTTTTATTTGACGGAGGACAGTGTAAAAGAGGGGGGGGAGAGAGAGGTACGGCAAAAAAAACAGGTCCGCGGGCCGAAATCAAACCCAAACTATGTGGTCATAATGCAAGCGCTGAAACCTCTTGGCTTCACACTGATATTTTATTATTCTAATAAAACAGTGAACCTAAAAGGGGGTGAAGAGCAGTAATATGAAATACGCTTAAGAGTTGTTTTCACCCTGAACTATGTGGTATTGCAAAACATCCCTTGTGTCCATTCGTTTCAAAATAAAACGTTATAATTTAAATAGGAATAAGGTAGCACTTTTTCTCCGTATTCCAGATCCAGATCCCTATTGCATCCTAGGATTGTTTTAAATGTGCAACTGTAGTTTCAAAAGTAACATAATGCAGTTGTATTATATTTAGGCATGTTACTTTACCTCAAGACTAAGGTGAAAGGGGCGTAAGTAGAGCTTTGATTGATACATGAAGATTTATTGTAACAATAACATGAGAAAGAATCAAAACGTTTCCTTATATATGACGCACACCTCCCAAGGGAGGCTTCGATTTAAACGGAGTGTGGAGGGATGTGCAAAAACAGATTCACACGGTTATGGGCTGTAAACCATTTTACTTCAGTGCTAATTAGATTAGACAAATTAAAAGCATATGCATGTCTGGTCAATGAAGGGCATAAACAAATACAAAAATAAAAGTGTCACTGATACCTATTAATGCATTTACTTATATCAACTTACAGTAAGGGATACTGATAAAAAATGTTGTCAACACACGGCTCATAATGCATACAAAGGTAACCTGTGGTGTCTGGTTGCCACAAATTAAAACCATTGTGCTCCTAGTCTGAGTCTTAACTTAGTTATATCTGAACACACAGCTATGATACATGAAACAAAACTAATTTTGACTTTTAAGAGCTTAAGATGTAGCCTGGAGTTAAGTTACTGACTTGATAACAATCCCAAAGACCCTCATTTTTCGAACTGTACTGTATTTCCAGATTCAAGGGCATGAATACATAAAGGTGTAACAAAAAACAATAAATGAGAGAGTTGGTGAATCACTTCTGTTTCCCTCATGGCCTTGCTACTAGCAGCAACACAGAACAAACTAAATCAACACAGAAGGTAAAACAAAAGACCTATCTTCTTCCTGTTTTGGTATACACAAAGATTGATACACTTTCTATGTACCAGAAATCAAGTCTTTATTTTCAAAGCGAAAACGAGGCTTATAGGAAACCAATGTAATGTTGCCATTACATTGTGAAATGTACTTCATAATAATAGGTTAAAGCTAAAACCGTGTATTGCTATGTCAATATTAACATTTTTAGGCATCAACATGTTTCTCTTCATTCATGGATTCCTGGATGGTAGAGTGCAATGGAACCCAGGACCTCTTCCAGTCGTGCTGTTGACCTGCCAAGACCACATCCCCATTCCTGCTCCGTCTGCCCGGCAGAACACACAGGTGTTCCATCACTACCTCGTCTTGGTATGTGGTAAGTTAGGTTTCCACACTTTTGTGTCTAGCCTAAAATACATAACAAACCTTTCCTGAGAATACTTAGGAATACTGAAAATGTGCTGCATGTTAGGTTTTGTACAAGGCAGGATAAAAGATAAATTCCAAACTTTTCAAGGTGATCTAATACTGTGTTACGAACAATTTCGATGCCAATCACTATTACGTTTCATTTAATCTTTGTTATATAAATTATGCTATATTTGAAAAATATATTGTAGGGCCATACCTATCCAAAACACCAAACAGATCACCCATTGTAGCCGTGCCTCATACTGCTCATACCCCTCTATTCCAGCCCTGTTCCGAACGGCTGTTGCTAGCCACGCCCCTTTGTAGCGTCACGCAGCTTTCCCCTACTAAGACAGTTTTCTGCCGGGAGAAACTCAGCTAAACGCTGCCGTGATTAAATGCAATATTATGTTCCCAACCACTTGAAGCTTTTGTTTCTGAAACAGTATGGAGCTCAAACGTTTCTCTCTCGCAGGGTTTACCAGAAGGACATTACGTTACACATTCTCTCCAGTAGCCTACGGCGTTAGCTCTGAGTGTTAGCATGTTTGCTAATATAAACACAGACCATATTACTCTCAAAACACGCCACACATTGTTCCTGATATAGCACATAGCTTGACATGTTCTTCCTTAAGTGTTTACCGCTAGAAAAGTGCCATTATATGTATTATATATAACAACTTTACTCTAAGTGCCTCCTGCAGACATCCTGCTGAATACACAGACACACAGCTGCGAGAGGGGATTCAGCTAGACGACTGTATACAGAGACGATAGGTAGGGACGTGTCACGTGTGCTGGAGACGATAGGTTGGGACGTGTCACTTGTGCTGGAGACGATAGGTTGGGACGTGTCACGTGTGCCGGAGACGATAGGTTGGGACGTGTCACTTGTGCTGGAGACG
Source organism: Notothenia rossii (assembly GCF_949606895.1). Classification (NCBI taxonomy): domain Eukaryota; kingdom Metazoa; phylum Chordata; class Actinopteri; order Perciformes; family Nototheniidae; genus Notothenia; species Notothenia rossii. The sequence goes on from NC_136904.1 coordinate 64,780,677, forward strand.
ATAGGTTGGGACGTGTCACGTGTGCCGGAGACGATAGGTTGGGACGTGTCACGTGTGCCGGATGTCGCCAATGACGTAATAGGAGCCACACAATCCTGGATCTGCTTGTTTGCACCCCTGTTTTTTTTTTTTAGAGATGTGGATACGGAGGAAAAGAGAGGGTTTTGTTTTCGGACACTTGGTGAGTTCCCTGACACACCGGGGACACATATTTATGTATAAAAGACATCAAAAAGTGCATTTTGCATAATAGTTCCCATTTAGTTAGTTTAGCTGTTCCCATGAAGGGTGATTCCGCTTCTCCAATATCTACAGTATGCTTGCTTTTTGCTTACTCTCTGCAGCTGACTGATTTTGGCCTGTAGTGCTTATGCCGTTAAATTCATCCAAGTGTTCTTTCCAGTTTCCACCTACATGACGCTTGTCATCTTCAGCTTTCCTGTCAAGCTAAACAAACCTCCCTTACTTGTTTGCTTCACAGTTTCACATATCGTGCAAGGCACTGTCAGTTTTCTCTAACGTTCTTTCAGTCTTTCCTTGTTTGCCCCTTCTTCTTCTTTTCCCGCCCCCTCCTGCTTTTTCTGTTTGGCAGTATCACACAGCAAACCCATCATCTTGGGCTTTTCTCACCAACCATGACCTGCGATTGGAAATGGATATCCAAACAAAGCAAAACCTATCATCTTTAACATCGTGGCTAATAGGAATATTGGAAGGGTGTTTCCAATAACACAGGCAGAGCTCTGTAGCCACACAAGTTCACCGGGAGGTCAGAAAGAGACCACATAGGAAAGGGAGGGGATGAGCAGTAAAGAGGAAGAGAAAGAAGGTTAGAAAAGGGGTGGATAGAAGGACACTCTTTGAGAAAAGCAACATCTTCAGATAAAACTGTTAGTGCTGCTGAGAGCTGGAGGCTTGATCCTCATAACATCAAGTTGACTCCAAGGAGTGTGTGGACCCCTGTGTCAATGACCAAACTGCTTCAGCTGAGAATCTCCAGAGCAGCAGAAATAATGTGTGAGAAGAAGAAGACAGCCAAGGAACCCTTTGGTGTTTATCATTAATAACCCAAATGTGCTTATTACAGTAGGAAGTCGACATATTCAGCACATATTGCCAGCAAAGGCTGTCTCTGGTATTGATAAGTTTGCGTTAAAGGACATGTAATGAGTTTGGATATATTTTAATTATCAGTTCAGCTTCATCAAATACTCACATGCAATAAGTATTTTGAAACAGTTATTTTTTTTATGTAGTATATCGTTAAGTGCATGCTGGCCACAAAATAACACAACTACACTCCAAGTAGTGGATACAATCCATCATTTAGATGTTGTACCAAATTTATTCTAAAGTTACAGCCAAAGTTAATATGAAGCTTAAGCAGTCTGAGTTAGTCAAATTGAATATAAACTAAACATTTTATTTCCACAGCTGTGTCCCGGCAATGTATCTGAATCGAAAGGCAACCATGTCCATGGAATGTTGTGCTATAATAACCAAGACTTTGGAGGAAATCCACTTGACATGACTCATTCAGATTTATATTAGCTTCAGCTGCACTTTATGCATTTGTAAGGCTGCCCAGGGAACTCACCTGGTAGAGCAGGCAACACATACTGTATGAGAAGGACAAGTCATTGCTGCAGTAGCCTGGGTTTGAAATCTGATCTATGGCCCTTTGCTGCACATCATCACCTATTTTTACCCTTTGATGCTCTACAGCAGGGGTGTCAAACGTACGGCCCGCGGGCCGGATCAGGCCCGTGAACAAGTTTAATCCGGCCCGCGAGATGATTTTGGAAAGTATAAAAAATAAAAAGAGCTGCAATTTTTCAATGAAAGAAACTGCTGTTCTAAATGTGTCCACTGGGTGTCGCAATAGCAATTATGTGAAGCGAGCAAACTATGTATAACGGGGCTGAGGAAGTAATCCTGTGTTTACAGTCTATCGTGCTTGGCTTCCTCACTCCCCAAAATGTCGCTATCAAAAAAGAGAAAAGTGGACACAGAGTGCAGAGTTTTCCAAGAAAAATGGTCATCCTCCTATTTATTCACGGAAGTGTGTTTGGTTTGTTCGCAGCACGTTTCAGTTCTGAAAGAATATAACCTTCGTCGCCACTATGAGACTCAACATGCCGACAAATATGATAACTTGAAAGGAAAACAGAGAAGCGAAAAGGTGAAGGAATTGCTGGCGGGTCTGAAAAAACAGCAGTCTGTGTTTACTCATAGCCGAGAAATCGGCGATGCTGCAGTGAAAGCCAGCTACCTTATTGCTAATGAAATTGCAGTGGCTTCAAAACCATTTAGCGAGGGTGAATTTGTGAAGACATGCATGCTGACAGCTGCAGAGATTGTGTGCCCTGAAAAGCGTCAAGCTTTTGAAAATATCAGCCTGACAAGAAACACAGTTGCACACAGGATTTCTGATCTTTCGGAGGATTTGGACAGCCAATTGAAGCGCAAAGTTAAGTCGTTTATTGCGTTTTCAGTTGCAATTGATGAAAGCACGGACATTACAGATGTTGCGCAACTGGCCATATTCATCCGCGGAGTTGATGATACTTTGACCCTAACCGAGGAGTTTGTGGAGTTGGTGCCGATGACGGATACCACGACAGCGGCTGATATTTTCAACACACTCGAGGGTGCCCTGGACAGAGTCGGAGTGGACTGGTCACGCGCTGTCAGCGTGGCTACAGACGGTGCGCCTTCAATGATCGGGAAAAAAGCAGGTGTTGTGACGAAATTCAGGGAAAAAGTGCAGACTGCAAATGGAGGACGTGATTTTTGGACTTTTCACTGTATTTTGCACCAGGAGGCATTGTGTTGCAAGTCATTAAAGATGGATAACGTCATGAAGGTGGTCGTCCAAACTGTTAATTTCATCCGATCAAGAGGCTTGAATCACCGTCAGTTTGACAACCTTCTCAGAGATAAAGACCACAACTACGGCCTGCCTTACCACACCGAGGTAAGATGGTTAAGCCGAGGCATTGTGCTGAGGCGTTTCTTTGATTTACGAGAGGAAATTGAACAATTCATGAAACAAAAAGGCAGACCAGTGTTAGAATTTAAGTCCAAAGAATGGATGCAGGATCTTGCGTTCATGGTGGATGTTACAGAGCACTTGAATAACTTGAACACAATGCTGCAGGGGCGCAACAAAGTTGTAACGCAGTATTATGACAGCGTATGTGCGTTCAAGTTGAAGCTGTCATTGTGGGAGACGCAGCTCGCGGGAGGTGATGCAGCGCACTTTCCTTGTCTGAAAAATGTGTGCGATACCCAACATGTCGCAGACATGAAGCGGTTCAAAGATAAACTAATAGGACTATTGCGGGAGTTTGAGCAACGCTTTCAGATTTTTGGTGAACTGGAGAAAGACTTCAAAGTTTTCTGCTCGCCATTCACCGCGAATGCCTCTGATCTGCCCGTCAACATTCAACTTGAAATAATAGACTTGCAGTGTGACTCAGATTTGAAGGGGAAATTTGCTGCAGCTGGCTTAGACACATTTTATCAGTATCTTTTGCCAGGTTACCCCAACTTGACAGCCCTTGCTGCAAAAGTGTTGTGCATGTTTGGAACCACGTATATTTGTGAGCAAGTTTTCTCTGTAATGAGCATCAATAAAACAAAGCTGCGCTCAAGGCTCACGCACAAGCACTTAAATGACATCCTGAAATTGGCTGCCACTCAGGCTTTGACCCCTGATATTGATGCACTTGTGAAAGCTAAAAGATGCCAGGTTTCAGGAGCAAAAACAACAGTGGGTAACCCAACTTAAAATGCTGCATAAGACACTGCACCCTGATATAGTTATCTAAAAATTGATTGTCTTCTGTGCAGATTGAAAGAAAGTGAACAGTGTGTGATTTACTGTAATAATGACAGTAACTTCAGTTCATAAGTTAGGTTTGTTGAAATTGTTCATGCATTGCACAGCTTTTATTTATCAATAAGTAATGTAGCCTACAAGGCAGGAAGTAAGTAACTCAACCCTCTTGAAAAGTTTCTACCTCAATTTGTCTCAATCATTTGGTGAGTTAGTACAGGATTAATATGTTAAAATGACAAATTAGTTATTTGAGAAGAGTTTTTGTATTTTGTTCATTCCCAGTATATGACTTAATGTTGTTGTATGGCTTTTTGTTGATACGCCAAGTCTAAATGTGCTTGTACTGTTATTGCACTAAAGTTCACTAAACTTAAACAAAGAAAACAATCTGAAGTTGTCGTCATTTTTTTGTTATTATGCTATGATTTTACCGCTCCGGCCCACTTGGGAATAGATTTTCCTTCATGTGGCCCCTGAGCTAAAATGAGTTTGACACCCCTGCTCTACAGATATCTATAGGTTACTTACGTAACCCCAGTTCTCAGAGTAACATGAAGTGAGATGTCTCACTATGGGATGCGCCTCATCGCGGAGCAAACAGAAGCATCAATCTCATTACGCCAATCCTGATTGGCTGGTGATCTTGAGGTCAGCGTCAGGGAATCTACCCCCTATAAGTAGCTTGCGCTACGCCGCATGCATCATTCAAAATAAGCACCTCTTCTCGCTTCACCATAGCAAGGAGGGCCGTCTGGTGAGACATCTCACTTCATGTTACTCTGAGAACTGGGGTTACGTAAGTAACCTATAGTTCTCATTCGTAACACTCCGTTCGATGTCTCACTATGGTAGCTCCCGTATTGCCAGACGAGCTTATCTCGAAAATCACCAAACCCAACCAGAATTTAACAGTTAGAGCTCTAACTCAGCAGGGGGCCCAGCACTGCATGGGCCACACTGGGAGCAGAGACGTCTAATCTGTAAAAGCGGACAAAAGTGAGCGGCGAGGACCAGCTCGCTGCTGCACAAATGTCTTGGATGGAAACACCCTTGAACAAAGCCCAGGATGTAGCCAGACCACGAGTCGAATGAGCACGCAAACCCGAAGGTGCCTGCAGACCCTGACTCGTGTAAGCCAAAGCAATTGCCTCCACAATCCAGTGAGAGAGCCGTTGCTTAGTAACAGGCTTGCCCTTCTGAGGGTTAGCCCAGGACACAAAGAGTTGGTCATTATGACGAAACTCTTTTGATCTGTCCATATAAGTGCGTAAAGCACGGACTGGACATAGCAAATTCGGCTGCTGTTCCCCGGAGGGACACAGCGGCGGAGGAAATGCCTCAATGTCAATAGTGTACATGAACCAACCACCTTAGGTATAAAGGCAGGGTTGGGCTTCAGCAACACTCTCGTTAACCCTCGGGCGAACTGAGTGCATGAAGGATGTACAGATAGCGCATGAATGTCACTTACTCGCTTGGCGGATGCCAGGGCCAGTAACAGCACTGTCTTGAGTGACAGGTGCTTCATGTCAGCTTCTTCCAGGGTTTCAAATGGGGCTCGAGTGAGCCCATCTAAAACCACTGTCAAGTCCCATAAGGGCACCAGTGACCTGGAAACAGGAAGGAGCCTGCGAGCTCCCTTCATAAAACGGCAGACCAGAGGATGCTGGCCGGCCGTCTTACCCTCAAAACCCACATGGCATGCAGCAATAGCAGCCAGGTAGACTTTGATCGTGGAGAAAGCTCTGTGTTTATCAATTAGGTCCTGTAGAAATGATAAAATCACTCCCAAGAGGTGTGCCCTTTTTGAAGGCACCAGTCCTCAAACACCCTCCACTTACAGTCATAAAGAGACCTAGTGGAGGAAGCTCTCGCACTCTGAATAGTGTTTATCAAGTTCTGCGGGAGACCCACTGCATTCAAATTATACCACTCACGGGCCAGGCCCATAGGGCTATGCGCTCCGGGTGTGGGTGAAAGATCGTCCCCCCCGCCTGAGACAGTATGTCTCTGCGTAGGGGGAGCTGCCACGGCTGACCGCACAGCAGTTGATATATCTCCGCCAGCCGGTACATTGCAGGCCAGTGCGGAGCTATCAGGATCATTGTGTGTCGCCGTTCCCTCACTCTGGCCAGAGTTGGGGGTATCAGCGCCAGGGGTGGAAACGCGTACAGGAGGACCGGAGGCCAAATGTGCGCGAGCGCGTCCACTCCTAATGGTGCGTTTTGATCGCACATTGAAAAGAAAAGCTGACAGTGAGCATTTTCTTTTGATGCGAACAGATCTACCGCGGCTCGGCCGTAACGCACCCACAGCTGGCTCACAACCATTGGGTGTAGAGTCCAGTCCGCATATAGTGGTACGCCTCTGGACAGCAGGTCTGCCCCGAGGTTCATCACACCCGGTACGTGCGTCGCTCTCAGAGAGAGGAGACAGCCGCAGCTCCACAGATCAGTTTGCGTGCCAGCATGTGTAACTGGAGAGAGAGCAAACCCCCTTGTCGTTTATACGATATTGTGGTCGTATTGTCCATCCTCACAAGGACATGGTGTCCTCTTAGAAAAGGCAGAAAGCGTTTTAGGGTGAGGAACACTGCTAAAAGCTCCAGGTAATTTATGTGCGACCGCTGGAGGTATCTGCTCCAGAGACCCCTCACCGGACGACCTTCGTAAATACCTCCCCAGACTGTCAGACATGCGTCTGTGGTGACCACCTTCCGTGAAAGGACAGCACCCATAGGCACGCCCCGTACCAGAAAAGTCGGGTGCAGCCAGTAGCGCAGTGCCATTACGCATTTCACAGTAACCATCACTCTCCGCGCGCCATGACGCGCGGGGTTTAGTTTTAGAGCGGCTACCCAGCGCTGAAACTCCCTCATGTGTAACCGTCCCAGTTGTACGACCAGGATGGCTGACGCCATGAGCCCCAGTAACCGCAGGCATGATCTGAAAAGAACATGTTTGCGCAGCTGGAAATGAGCGAGGCAAGCTCTGAAAGCTTTCACTCTTTCCGCTGACAGGCGGGCTATAAAGGGAACGATAGGCATGTCAAGAACATCCTCCTTTTCCCAGTCTGGGAGGTTGGTCAGGTTGAGCCACCTGGCTCTCCTGTACCACCATTATGCCCATGACTTTGCCCGTGGCCTGGACTGCACAGCGCTGCACACGGAGCCCCAGCCGGGCCCCAGCCGGGCCCCAGCCTAACAAGGCGCGGGGCTCCGGTTCAGCAGCTGCCGCTATTATTGAGCCCCAGCCTGACACAGCGCGGGGCTCAATCTCCGCGGCGGACGCCCCCATGTCTTGATTGCCGGCTGGCAAAACAGCGGACATGAGGGGGTCCTGTACCGACAAGCTAGCTTGGCGTGCTAGCCGTCGGCGGAGGCTCTTGATGGTGAAGCGGGCACAATGCCCGCACGAGCCGGGGTTGTCGATAGCCTCCTGGGCGTGTTCCAGCCCGAGGCAGGACGAGCAGACCTGGTGTGAGTCTGTGCCTGATATCTTCAACCCGCAGCCGCAGAGCCGAGCCTCCGAGTCCCTGACTCCTCTGGTGTGAGGGAGAGAAGCGTCCATCTCGGTCGCCGTGGTGACGGCGTGGAGAGGACCCGCTCGTAACAGGTAGGCTACGTTGCTGAGAAAAAATCCTTCCCCACCTGTCGTTAATCCGGAGAAAAAACGACGGTGTAGAATTTTATTCTCAAAGAATATTAACTGGTGTGTTAATACCCTTTTTATCTTCCCCTCCTCTGGTGTGAGAGAGAAAAATTAAAAACCGTCCCGCTACCTTGGTGTCGGTAGTGAGGAAAGGCAAGCTAGTAACAGGTGTGTTACCAGCTTGAAAAATCAAAACCTTACCTTTTAATTCCGAAGAAAGAAACGGCGAGGTAGATTGCAACATGAACTGGTGTGTTAGTATTAACAGTCTTCTTGCAGAAGTATATATAGAAGTTGCGGCGAGCGCCCGTCGACCGAAGTTTGCTTGGATAGCTTGGTTCCATCTGTGGACTGTGTGAGCTAGCCCGGCTACCAATAGAGATGTGCTCTGAAGCGAGAAGAGGTGTTTGAATGATGCATGCGGCGTAGCGCAAGCTACTTATAGGGGGTAGATTCCCTGACGCTGACGTCAAGATCACCAGCCAATCAGGATTGGCGTAATGAGATTGATGCTTCTGTTTGCTCCGCGATGAGGCGCATCCCATAGTGAGACATCGAACGGAGTGTTACGAATGAGAACATGTATGGCAAAACAATATTTTATAGAACATTCATTTGTGTACTAAAAAAGGACTGTGCAATATCTTCCAGTTTTTGAGGAAAGTTCAAAGCAGACTCTCCTCATAATATTTAGTGTTAGCTACCAGCTAACTTGGTACTTAAGTGCTTATCACATGGGGACTTCTGGCAAACCTATAGCTAACCTGGTACTATAGTTTTGAAAATATTGGGACTATAAGCAAAGCTAACATTTAACAAGTATTAAATAGACTATCCACGGAGCATAGAGCAGGGGTGCCCAACCTTTTTTGAACCGAGAGCTACTTTAAAGTTGCCAGTCTGCCGAAATCTACCAGTCAAAAAGAGAGGCGTAGCGCGTAGCCATTACTGACAGCCTACTACCGGGTATATACACACTTCTATTTGTATAAAACGGACCTTTGTACGATGAATACTTCATAAAATACTGCAGATCCTTTATCTTACCTCTTTCTAATCTACACACATACAAGTATTTAACTGAAGTTACACAACAGTGTTGTTGATACAGAGTTGGAGTTTATTCACACGTCACATACCACAGTGGGTAATGTTTTCAAGAAACATTGAACAGTGCTGCCACATATGACACAGGAAAAAAAGAAAAGACTCTGAACCCTTTCTTTGCCATTATATAAAAATAGGGTTGCTACAAAGTATAAATTAGGCTTACTAATAAGACAACTCAGATCTGAAGCTACACAGGAATCTGCTGCCAAAGTGCAATAAAAAAGACAAAATTAATAGAATCAAACCCTTTTTTTGTTGCATTTTAGTAGAGTATATAAAAATAAATGCCTTTTTAAAATAGGATGCAAGCAACACTAGTTTCTTAACCTGAATTGATAATAAACTATAATCAATTTAAGTTTGTATTCTTATAGCAAATTTGTACAATAATTCTAATGAATAAGTTGGAACAAACTAAAACTTCCAGCTGATTAATAGCGGTATCTAACTTGAGTTTTTATTATATCAAAAACCT